>NC_136427.1:285463441-286060941 GCF_052849685.1 Lactuca virosa | reverse complement strand
TTCAACTCTCATTGGAGATGGTCTTATATCGAATCTGGGCACGAACTCGATGACATTGCACACTTTCGGTGTTTCTTTTAAATTATGAAAATTGAAAAACCTTTGTAGTTTATTAAATACTTTTTGCCATTATTTTGCCATTTTATATATTTTGATGATCATTTGTACACTTTAAAGTTGGAATTTATAATTTTAAAATATAAACTACTAACCATTACTATTGGTATTACTATTGGTATTATATGTTGGGAAATTTAAAATATAAACTTATATACAATAAAGTCCCAATATTTTCATCGATTTGACAAAAAAGTCTTAAACTTTATTTTTTTGACAGTAAAGTCCAAATTACCGGCAATTTTTGACACTTTCACCCTTATTCTCCGGTTAGCTGGTAATTATGACTTTTTTGTCAAAAAAAAATAAAGTTTAGGGCTTTTTTGTCAAATCGTCAATTAGGACTTTATTGTCAAAAAAATAAAGTTTAGGACTTTCTTGTCAAATCGTTGAAAATAATAGGACTTTAGTGTATATCTCCTTTTTTTGTTAGAAATTTAATGGTAGGATACTCTTTAAGCATAAGAGTTATTAAAATATTCTCTAGTCAGCTAGATCCTATTGAAATCTTTAACATTTGCTTATTGTTAAATCGTTTTTTTAATCTCAACAAACAAACATTGAAAAAAATGGAGATAATAAAAAAGAAAGAAAGAATCAGGGTTGTGTTGGCTTTTTGCTGTCCCGAAAATGGAGAAATAAGAAACTGAACCCTGGTTCTTTCTTTCTTTCTTTCTTGATTATCTCAATTTTTTTCAATGTCGGTTTGTTAAGATTAAAAAAACGATTTAACAAGAAGCAAACGTTAATGATTTCAATAAGATCTAGCTGATTAGAGAAGGTTTTAATAACTCTTATGCTTAAAAATTTCTAACCAAAAAAATTATATATACACTAAAGTCCCTATATTTTTAACGATTTGAAAAGAAAGTCCTAAATTTATTTTTTTGACAGTAAAGTCATAATTGACGATTTGACAAGAAAGTCCTAAACTTTATTTTTTTTTACAAAAAATTCCTAATTACCGGCTAACCGGGAAAAAAAGGTAAAAGTGTCAAAAATTGCCGGTAATTTGGACTTTACTGTCAAACAAATAAAGTTTAGGACTTTCTTGTCAAATGGATGAAAATATTGAGACTTTACTGTATATATGATACAAATGGGTATTCATTATCATAAATTAATAGCATTATAAGAGATTAACGGAGACTCCAAATATTTAGGTATACATAGTTGATGGATGGTCTCCAATATACAAAAAATATACAAAGACACAAAAACATTTTATATACAACTTTACTTGATATTCATGTGATTTAATTTGGTTAAAAAATGATTGCGACATTTTTTCCCCTTAATCTATAATGTTTGCTTATTAATTGGTTTACCTAGGGCTATAAACGAATCGAACGAACACGAACGAGGCTTGTTTATGTTCGTTCATTTAAGTTAGCCGAACAAATAAACGAACATTAACTGATAAACAAACGGGTTTTCTTGCTCATGTTCGTTCGTTTAACAAATTACATTGTTCACGTTCGTTCGTTTATGTTCGTGAACATGCTAAATGAACATAAACAAACGAACATAAATGAACAAAGATAAAAAAACATAATTGAAGATATATGAACATAAATGAACATATAATACACTAATGTAATCAAACACAATTAGTCATATGTGAACATAAAATGAACTTATATGAACAAACATAAACGAACAACATAAACGAACGTTCACGAACATAATTGAACAAACGAGACCATTGTTCATGTTCGTTCGTTTAACTAAACGAACGATAATTTGTGTTCATGTTCGTTCGTTTATTAAATAAACGAACATAAACGAACTTCCCGCCGAACGGTTCATGAACAGTTCGTTGAACGTTCAGTTCGTTTACAGCCATAGGTTTACCAATAAACAAACAATTTTTTCTTATGTATTAATCACTTTTTACGAGAAACAAAAGAAAAACTAGTAATTATTGTATTAAGTTTAATTGCTATATTAATATGTATCAAACTTAATTGAATGTACAATAAACAATTAATTATCGTTTAACTGGTGAAAAATAGGTTTTCGGTCGTCCACCAAGGCTCCATGCTTTTGCAAAGATACAGGGAGAGGGCTCGACTTTTAGATGTTATTCTAAAACACCGAGTACATCGTATACCCTCTACTCAATACTAGAAAATTAAGAAATACCGACAACAATATCCGTCGATATTCCGTTAGAATAGGATGATACCGACGGATTGCCGACGAAAAAAGGGTCGTAAGATATTGGCTCATGGGTAAATAATGCCGACAAAATAGCTACGGAAAGCAATAGCGACGGATTTCCTACGGATTATCAACGGATGCCACTTTGACTGACATTGACTTTATTAACGACGGATTTCCGACGCCTCACATTACCGACGGATTTCCCATCGATATTTCTAGGTAAAAAGGGTCGTAAGATATTGGATCTGGGGTAAAAATGTCCAGTATTTTTTTTTATTTTTGTTAAATATGCAAAATAAACGAAATTCAATAGTTGTTAATAATCATATTCAAACACAAACCTAACAACAACATTACAATTAAAGTTTCAAAATACACAAACAGTGTTCCAAATACCAAGTTTGAAACATTCGATTATTCCATTGTCTCAAAATTCATACCAACTAAGAATTAACAAAAAAACAAACAATACCAAGTGTTTACAAATTCCATTGTTCCATAATATTTATTCATTACCCTCAAGTGGACTATAGTGGGGAGGGGGGGGCACGAGGTTGATTTTCGGCCATATTCATCATCCTCGCCATCATTATGATTTGTTCTTGCATTTGTTGCATGGTAGAAACTTCGTCACACAACCTATCAACCTAAAGAATGGTAACATAATTCAATAATTAAACCATAATAGAAATATACTTGAGTTTATTATAACAATGTATTTTATAGTTTATAATTTTAGCAATATACTTAACTTTTAAACCATAATAACATTGTACTTTTGTTTATTATCAATTTAATCCATAATAACAACATACTACTTAACTTTTAAACCATAATATCAATGTACTTTTGTTTATCATCAATTTAATCAATATTAACAACAAAATACCTAACTTTTAAACCATAATAGCAATGTAATTTTATTTGTAATCAATTTTATCCATAATAACAACATACTATTTAACTTTTAAACCATAATAGCAATGTACTTTTGCTTATTATCAATTTAATCCATAATAACAACAAAGTACCTAACTTTTAAACAAGAATATCAATGTACTTTTGTTTTTAATCAATTTTAATCATAATAACAACATACTGAACTTTTAAACCATGATAGTAATTTACTTTTGTATATTATCTACTTAATCCATCATAAAAACATACTACCTAACTTTTAAACCATAATAAAAATGTACTTTTGTTTATTATCAATTTAATCAATATTAACAACAAACTACCTAACTTTTAAACCATAATAGCATTTTACTTTTGTTTTTAATTAATTTTATCCATAATAACAACATACTACTTAACTTTTAAACCATAACAACATACTTCTTAAGGTGTGTTTTACAATAGGGTGGATTGGGTGAACCGAGTAGATTGGGAAGACGGTGTCCCAGAAACCACAAAATTGATATATGATGCTCCTATCTCTCAGAGCCTTCGACACGTCTGGACCGCCTCTCAGGGCCTACAGCCTATCCGGACTGCTCGTCGGGCCTTTGGTATGACTGACATACCCTCCTGGGTCTGTAGTCTATCCGGACCGCCTTGGGTATCTTGGCCTACAGCACGAAGCAGGACCTGCCTCAACCCATTCCCAATTCAAACAAACATATGCACATAATATCATACGCTAGCATATATAACAGTCAAACCGATCTAACAGATCATCAAGCATAGCAACATCCTATAACCAGGATACAGACCTAACTGGTCACTAACATAGCATCATCCTATATACCAGGATACCGACCTAACCAGGTTACTAAGCATATCACCATCCTAACTACCAGGATGTAAATCAATAAGCATATCATGCAATAACCCGGATACAAATCCGATAAGGGCCGATATTGGTGCCTTAGACCCTGTTGATATAGTGAGGATAAATCACCTCGGAATGTCGATCTCAACTGCTGAATCGAACTCCCGAATCGCTGTATCACCAAAAATCCCGAACTATCCAAATAATAAACACTATGTCAATACATGGAATATCAATCTTGACTAAGGGTCCACATAATCCATTTTATCCTTTCTCTTTATTGGGCCAAGGCCCAATTGCCCAATCCATGATCTTAAAAGCCCATATATCCAAAGCCCATTAATGGCCCAAATTTCTCAATTTGGGCCTAACTTCCTAATTGGGCCTTATTATAGGATCCCTTATAAAAATTGGCCCAACTTCAATTATTCAGAGGGCCCAACAAGGCCCAAGTCCAATTAGTCCAAAAGTGGCCTAATCCTGAAGCCCAATTTGTCAAAGGCCCAATAGAGGACGTACGCAGGGCGTACTCCTCTGGTACGCTGGGCGTACTCCTCCCGACGTTGACCACCATCGGGGTGGTTGACTCAGTACGTTGGGCGTACAAAACTTATGCTGGCCGTACGTGGGGTTTTGCCAAAACCCTAATAAGTGCTTAATGGCTTAAGCACTTAACCCCATATTTCAGATCCATTGACCAAAAGTGTCTTAGAGCCATAAAGTCTTGAACTTTATTACTTTGGACGTCCATAAAGCTCTTAATACATGATCTTAATCCATTAAGACCTTTCTACTTCATGCATGGGACAACTTAAGCTATTGGGACCTCATTTTTATCACTTAGGACCTCTTCAAGGGTCTGAAAGGACAGCTTATCTTGTCCAAATCACATCATGCACCAATTTGGGGACTTTTGGGACAATAATGGTTCCATAAAGCTAGAATAGCTAGATCTATATCATGCAAGCATAAAGTTTGAAGCTTTTTACCTTCTGGAACTTCTAGGGCACGAAACAACTTCAGATCTACAAGCTTGATCTCTTTCTCCAACACCTTGATGCAACACCTTCTTCTTCTACTACTCAAAATACACTCTATAACCTCATACACTCAAGGAAATGATTAGGGTTTGGGGAAAACGGCTCTAAACAGTGGAGGCTGAGGTAAGGGAGGGTTATGAGCTCATAAGGTTGTTTATATAGCACCCAAACCCTACATATTAGGGTTTCCACCTGACGTGAGTACGCCCAACGTACACAAGTGTACGCCCAGCGTACTAGGGCGCGCCTAGTACGCTCAACGTACCCTTATGTACGCTTAGCATACTCTCTTGATCCCAAAGTTTCAACTTGTAACGTCCCAAAAATCATGACCAAAAATTTTGTTTTAAAATCTATAATCAACCATAATCAAGTCATACATAAATCCTTATATGAAATCAAGTATCATTTCAAACATATTTATTTTATCAGAGTAAACATCCCAAGCTAAAAACTTCTTGGTGTGTGCCATGCGATCACCCCGAGCTCTTCCCTCCGCTGTCGGAAGTACATGAAACCAAAACTGAAAACCGTAAGCACGAAGCTTAGTGAGATCCCCAACCTACCACATACCACATACATAACCATATACTGGTCCCCCACCCGCTACATCGGGACTTGCCCGACATCGGACTAGCTCCGACATCGGGCCCCACACGGCATCTGGCCCCGCCTGGCATCGAACCCCGCTCAATATACAAATTTGTTTCTTTTAGGCCCCTCCTGTCTCTGGGCCTCGCCCGCTAAACACATACAAACATATAACATAACTCATAACAAATAGCTAAACATACTCTACTATACTCCTGATCTAAGGCCTCGCCTGACTTGGGTCTCGCCCCTGTCCTGCTGCTGATGAGTCATGGAACCCCGTCCACAGCCCTACTGAAAGTGAGATACGGGCCCCCGCCCACACTCACCTCCATCCTAACTCGAGCCTCGCCCCTGCTCTGCTACTAATGAGATACGAAACCTCATCCATACTCAGCTAGTGATGAGATGCGGGACCTCGCCCACACTCACCTCCCTACCAGGCACATACAAGTATCACACAGACAACAAGTATAACTAGTATACTAACATACATCGGGCCTCGCCCGACATCAGATCGTAATTTGGAACATATATCATAATAATGCCTAGGGCTAACCCACAGGTCTTCCTACTATACACAAACATAATGGGTCGGCATTGTGGCCGTAGACCCATGCACACAGTGAGGAGACTCACCTCGCACTGCTGAACCCTGCTGATACCCTTCTGGCTGCTGACCAATAATTCACGAACTGCTGACCCTTCGGCTTCCCGAACTACCAATACCAAACATCACTTAGTCCAATACAATAATCCTCCTTAGGTTAAGATGACCATTCTACCTATAGGCCAACTTGGTCCATAACTAAGGCCCAAACCATAATGAAAAAGGCCCAACACTAGTTGAGCTTCCCAAGCCCACTAGTGGTCCACTAATGGCCCAATTTGCTAAATTGGACCAATCCCTTTAATGGGCCTTACCCTAAGCCCAAACATTTCCTTGGCCCATATTATCTGACTTCTGATGGCCCACTAAGGCCCAAGAACCCTAAGCATGGCCCAAACCGAGGCCCAAAAATGCAAAGCTCAAACTAACAGAGTACGCGGGGCGTACATTCACGTACGCTAAGCGTACTAGCCAATGGTGTGTACACTGGGCGTACCTGCATGTACGCTCAGCGTACTCCCCCATGTTAAGCCCTTTTCTCCTTAAGTGCTTAATACTCCACTTCAGAAGCTACAATTACAGATCCTGGTCCTTTTCCACGTCTTAAACTATAAAGTCACTGACTTGGTGACTTCAGTTGACCTAAACAAGCCCAAACTCCCAAAAATGATATTCCACTTCCATAAAGAGGGCTATATCTCATGCATGAACCCATTAAGACATTCAAGATGGAGACTTTACTGCTTATGGGACCCATTTAGCCCTGAGGGTGGCAACCCTAAGCTCACAAACGAGATTTCATCATTAAGGTCCATTCTTGGGACCAAAATGACTCCAAAACCACCCTACACTAGATCTAAGCATTCTTAAGTAAAGTTATGAACTTTATACCTCCAAGGAGTCCCAAATGATGATGTTATTCCAGATCTATGAGCTCCAACTTCCCAAGTTCTTCCTTGCCAACTTCCTCTTTTCTTCTTCCAAGCTTACACCACAAAAATGAGCTTATTGAAGACAAAATCACCCAAGGATGAAGATATGAGGCGTTCTAGGGTTTCTCTGAGGTTGGGGGACAGATAAGGAGGCTAGGGTTTGAGCCATTATATTCTTTATATAGTGGCTCACCCTAAAAGTTAGGGTTTCTGGACACTGGACGTACGCTGGGCGTATGCCAAGAACACCCTCGACCTTATGACCTTATACGCTGGGCGTAACCTAGCCTTACGCTGGGCGTACTCGCGCGCTTACCACCTTGCATGCATGGTCCCTCCTTGCCATTTATTTCCATCAGGGGCCATTTCTGCCAATAACTTCAAAGTGTCATAACTCCTTCATTCCAAGTCCATTTCTGACGAACTTTATATCCACGAAAAGTTGGTGAGAAACGCTACGCTTCTAGCGACACACCCCGGCCCAAAACCTCACGAATAAAAACTCAAGACCCATAAAAGACCAAAACGCCCCTAGAATTGGCCTCTAAAATCCATACACAAACATTTTCAGAACAGGGTGTTACAACTCTCCCCCACTTAAACTAGACTTCGTCCTCGAAGTCTCCTTACAAACACTCATCTCCCAAACAACTGATCTGCGGAACGCAACCGATGATTCTACGTGCGAAACAACATTCCAAAGGCACTGAAAGCCAACTCGGTCTTCCATTCTGAAGAAGACGAACTTTAACTTCCGCAAACCCCAAGCTACTTCGCACACATGAACCATCATGATAGACACTTCTGCCCGAACACCATGCTGCCTCTTGCCTTCTTTCCAAAAGAACGGGGACCTCCCAGGTCCGAACCTTTCTGTTCACCATCCGGAATATCGGATTCCCTCCGGTTACTGAATCCAAGCTCAAACTCTCAGTCGCTCCCAGCGACCTCCGAAGAAACTTCGGCTATCTAAAACTGCTCTTTCTACCTTGCCACTATGGCTCCCTAAGTCCTAGGATCCTCGATCCCTTAACTTGGCCCTACGGTCTCAACCAGATCCGACCTGTGTTGCTATAATTATACGAGCCTCGCCCATAGGTCTCACCCAACTACATCTCGGAGTGGCCTCTCCTACAGGTTTCACCTGTCTTGGGCTATGCAGGCCCCACTCCATCCTAAAACTCAACGAACTACTCTCTCTATCGATCTTCAACATGCTAACTAGGAGATACAGGCCTCGCCCACACTCCGCTAACTAGGAGATACGAGCCCTCGCCCACACTCCTCTAACTAGCTGCTAACGAAATGCTACGGCTGTCCTGCAGCCTTACTACTCTTCCCGCTCCGTCTAGCTGCTGGAGATTGCTACGACGACCCCGTAGTCTTACATCCTGACTAAACTCGCATCCTGCCGAGAAAATCTCCCACCTGGTTCCCACCCAGGTATCATCTTCCGCGAATACACGAACTCAATGTTGGGAAGTTTCCTAAACTCCCAACTCGCGCGCTCCTCTATCCCTACAGCCACTGGGGCTCCTTTCCCTTCCAACAAAGTTACGAACTCATCCCAATTTGCACTTACTCTTGCTCCTGACCTCTGGGATAATTCTCCCCCACTTCGATTCGACTAGATCCCTACAGTTCCCAGCTTGGGAAGGATTCCCAATCCTTCTCTCCATCTAAAGGGTCGATCTGCTGACATCCAACGCTTACCACTGCTAGCGCTCTAACCAACCAATACCAAATCTGAACCACTCTTGAAGATTAACAGAACACTTCCCGAGCCCCACTCATACCTGCTACAGTGACTGCATCCTGAGAACCAGTTCAAAAGGGGTACTACTATGAACTACCACCCGAAAATCCATGGTATGCAGATGACATATGATCCGAACACGAACAGAAATAAAATTCTAACATACATTCACTTAATATAGATGCAGTACCATAACAATATAATCATGAATAAAAATTGACAGGAAAGCAAAAGATACACACCTGCAACCTCCGGTGCTGCTCGCTTCTCCACTGTAGACAACTGAAAAGCCCTGCCCCCCACCGCAGGTGCCTCTGCTCGGCCCTGACGTCCGTCGGTGATCCTCATGGTCGCAGGGGCAGGTGCCATCACCTGTCCTGATGGAAACAAACTCGGACACTGGGCCTTCTTGTGGCCCCTCTAACTGCAATGAAAACATATCAGGTCTGATCCCTGAGTGGTGGTAGCAGTACAATCCCTGCTGAAATGACCAGTCCGGCCGCACTTGAAGCAGCCAGAATCACCACCACTACCACCCCTACACACACCCTCGTGCGTCCTGCCATATTTGCCACAATGACTGCGACCCTGATAATCCCTCGATCCCCCTCTCCCTGGCCCGAGCAATCATATCCTCCAGCTGATGGTTTTTATGCATAAGAACAATCCTATGTGCTCATACAAACCCTAATGCTTGGATCTAGGTTTCTCTATTGTACATGTTTTGAATCCAAGACTTACAAACCCTAGATCTATCAAATAAGAACTGAAATAAGGGTTTAGTAATTACCTTTGATTGTTATATAGCAATAACAATCAATCCTTGCTTTGATTGGCTTCAGAAAGCTTAGTGCCTCAAATGTTGCACCTCTAATGGAGTCACAAACACCACTAAGCAACTTGGTGAAGAAGGAGAAGAGAGGGAGCTGCCCAAAGACGACCAGAAACCCTAGAGGAAGACTTGTCCACGTTTTTGGGGCTTAAAGGTCCTTTATATACATGTAGGCTATTAGGGTTTTCAACTAGGAAACCCTAATTTGACTGCTTAGTCCCCAAGCAGCCCATGGATCCCTTTCTTTAGAGTCATGGACGAAATCTTATGGGCTTCCCCATAAATTTCGTCCACTCCACTCTATGGAGTCCATTAGCCCACTCTTGCAATTATCTTATAATTACAATTCCAGTCCCTTAAGTTTAATTAATCTCTTTTAGCCACAAAATTAATTATCAATTAATTCTTGACTAATATTAATTAAACAATATGATTTCTCCTTTAATATATTATTCTTATAATATATTAATAAATCATAATTAAACCTTTCTCTCTCCTTAATTCATCCTACATATTGCTATGGTGAAGGCAACCCAAAAGGACCATGCTCATAATCGGGTCAAGTACATACCAAAATAGTTATGGACTTAGACACTAATCCAACAGTCTCCCACTTGGATAAGTCTAATAACTATTTTGCATAACTTCAGAACCTGATCAGCAATCGTAGCTTTCAAAAGCCGCTGTCAACTCTGATCTTATCAGATACGCGTGTCCTTTAGATAAGGGATTATATATTCCTCCATTCTAAAAGATATCGTATAGACATGAGACATGGATTGAAATCATTCTCTCAGTCTATGTGTCGTTTCCCGATTTCCGACTTATGACAACTGACTAATTGAATAAATCAAATCAGTCCTGGCCCGACCGAGCACTTTCCTTTGTCATTACTAAATCATCGAGGGGCCCACAGATATCGCTTTTATCCCACCTTGGGTAAAAGGAATGGATAAACTTTGACTCAAATGCTTGCTTGTACCTACTAATCGAATCACACACAACAATAAGTTTTATAACACCAAGTTACTGGTGCGTTTACTTATCATCAATGTGCAACCGACCAGCAAATAGCAACTCACACGTCTCGGTTTCAAGAATACACAATGTTATCGTCTCACCAATCACTCGTGATAAAACCATGAAGTGATTCAAGTGAGCGTGGGTTTAATCCAATACTTTAATCTTATCAAAGCACTCATGAACTCTGCAACAAACTTGTGCTATGTCTAAACACTTTAGACAATCTACAGACAGATTCATGACAGTCTTCCTCCATACCTACTTCCAACGTATGACCGACTGTGGAGGTTCGAATAACCTAGTTATTCTGGAAGTCAAAACATGCAAAATGAAACGCAATAATAATATTAATCCTATATGGCCCCAAAACTTTTGAGCGTAAATAAAAACACTTTTATTTAAACACCATATTGATTACTCATTATTCATTGCTTACTGTTTCAAAAAATCAATTTATTACTCGAATTATAACCACAATTTTCCCATGCTCCAAGCATGCACACTTTGGTTTCCTATGGTCCATACTTTGTGAAATATATCAATTGAAAAACTTTTCCAATGAAACTCATTTCATAATCCCTAATCCTAATTATTAGTGTAAGAATACAAGGTTCTTGCCACTATTAGAATATGTTAGATTTTAACATTTAATGCAACGACCCTTTCGTAAAGTCATAGCACAAAAGTCACCAGGACTTGGCTAATGAAATTACTAAGTTCTCTATCACAAATTGTTACAAAACAATTCTATAGATGTGATGTCTCTCACTCAAAGTACATTCCTTTGAACATCCTTTTGCATAAAATTTTCTAATCTACATTGATTCTTAATTTCCAACTCCCATTTATGGAAACATTTCCATATTTGCCATATGACAACTCATTCTTAATAGAATCTTATCTATTCATAATAATGTCAATATAGTCCATCCAATACTATACTTCCAACTACTCACAAGCGGCAAATCCTCAGTGAACCTCAGATCGTCCTTTGATAGTTGTTTAATTATTTTAGTCAAAACCGATTCTAGTTCCTTTTTCCCTCTCAATGCCCTAGGCATAATAGAATGGTCAAATATTATAGCATATGCAATCGATCCCATACCCGAAGCGTATTGGACACGATGCATAATGTCTCACATAAAGACGTGATACTTTATCATTCTTCTACCATAATATTTTATGTGCCATGTTCCCACAATTCGAACTATGAAGAGGGATGCCGTAATCATAATTGAATTTTGAGAATGCACTATGTATCCTTGACTAAATTTATTAACGTTTCTCGATCTAAGCTTTAGAATTTTGAAACGAAGTATAATATTCTCTCCCTTAATTATAGCAAAACAACTTTTCAACCCTTGCAACTTGCAAGGTGAATCTTTGTTTTCTATAATTAATATTGCTAACTTGCAATACTTACCATAATAATCATGCTCCCACTAACATGATGATTATTTTCGTACAAGCATAACACTTATGCTCCCACTAGCTTTGACATGTATTCAGAAAACAATTGAACTTCTAGAAAACAATGCTCATTGAATTCTTAAGTTCATATTTCTAATACTTAATGCTTTGATAAGCCTTTATCTAAGCTTTTTAAGCTCATACACCTTTGCCTTAGATAGCTCAAATGTGTGTCTAGACAAATTCAGAACTTATGTTACTAAGTCCAAATGTTCAGACTAATTGCCAAATCTCACAATTCGAACTATGGAAAGGGATGCCGTAACCATAATCGAATTTGAGAATACAATTTTCGCAATTGCAATCTTCTTAAAATCTCTCTTAGTGAAAGCATTTCCTCACAATCATTTTCATGAAGGAGGAAACCTTATGACACTTAGATTTTATGATGTATGTGTTCCTATCCAAGTGAATTTGTCAAAACGAAAGTTTGCGACAAATTCAAAACCATATGGACCGAACGTGCTCAATCTCGATTTCTTGCCTCATGGTAACATGAATGCCCACCATGTCTTCCAAGCAACTCACTCTTTCGTATCAATGTACTTTCCATTGATCAAAGTGCTTTGTCTTTATGCATTCAAATGAGAACTCATATAACTCACATGCATAATTAACTCATTTGGAATGGCAAAGAAAATTATGTCATCCACGATAGGTTACAAACCTCAAGTCGTGCGCTAGTGATGATCAATTAGGTTTATTCTTGATTTATTCTTGAAACTTTTCAAGACATTTAAGGCTCCCACTGATTCCTTGACATATAAGGTTCTCTTGTCAAGAAACATTTCTTGACAAACAAATATTCAAGAGTTAGTGTAGCTTCTTATCAAGCTTAACACTTCACACAATTGGTCTTAGTTGGTCTTTGACTTATCCAAGACATCACAACTTACCAATTTCAAATGTGCAAGAATAAGAAAACTTTTCCAAATTCCACATTTGTCGAGTGTTTTAAACCTACTTAAGACTTGTCACTCATGTCAGAATCTTTACTCTAAGACTTGATATTGGAACGAAGTATGATTGACTTCTTGATTTAACCATTTCTACAATTCTTGATTCCTCTTCTTAGACATGCAATTGCACTAAGACTCACTTAGAGGATCAATTGAGATATGGTTCTTAATCATTAAGACATATCATAAAACACAATAAAAAGGTACTCTCCCTTCTTCTTAGAATAGAGAAACCTTTATCTTTCTGCCTACTTGATTCTTCTTATTCGTTCTGCTCTTGATTGAAACTCTTTCAATCAACTCAGAATTATACTTAATCTTATAAATATAACCATATTTACTAAACATTAGTAAATCATGACGAATATCTTTATCACTCTTGTGGTGGACTTGATCAACGCACAACCTAGTCTACTTGATCTCCTAGTCCTTCTCTTGACACTTTGTCAAAAATATAGTCTAATTTCCAAATATGAAGTTTCTCATTCATCACGCAACCAAGTTGTATGATTCCAAGTTTCTGTCCAATTGAAACTTGGGCGATGAGAAACTCTCCCTATTTGGTAAATTTTCAACATTTCCACAAATAACATAATTAAGAATCAAATCCTTTATTCAACATTGCTAAAATTAGAAATACACAAACATCCATTTTCACATATGCCATTGCAAGGATAAATAAATAGAACGAAATCAAAATTCATTTTATTACGGAAAAACTTGTCCTTACAATGCAATTCAAATGAAAACTATGCTATTTCAATTTCTAAGCAATCTATTCTAACTATAAAGTAGTAGCTCAGAAATCCGATCTTCAAGCGATGCGATCGAAATCCATTTCTTCACGATCAGATTCAGCTTACTTCTTCTCTTAAGCTTCCTCTCTTTTCTTCGATCCTACAAAACATCAAAATGTAATATTATCACATCATGTATTGAAAATCAAAGAATAGGAACTTATAGAGTTAGTTATTGGATTTTACCTGAAGTAGAGTCATACGTCTTGACTCTCCCATCTCTTAGATCTCTCAGGTAAACAGGGCAGCTTCGTCTCCAATGCCCCTTCTCTTGGCAGTAGAAGCAGATGGACTCTTTTGGAATGGCACAAGGAACTATCTCAGATTTTACCTTTTCTGGATTTCCAATGTCACTATTTTCAATGTCCATTGAAGTTTGGGAGTTTGAGTTGCCAGACAAATTTGCTCGATCAGCACGCCAAATCATTCTGATTCAGCAGCTATAAGCAAATAGGCCAAATCAATGAGGGTCACGTCATGATCCATCATATAGTACTCTCTAATGAACTCACTATATGACTCAGGAAGTGACTGAAGAACCCAGTCAACAGCCAACTCACTTGAAATCTCGACACCCAACATGCTTAACCTATCAATGTGTGACTTCATCTCTAAGACGTGTGCACACACAGGTTTCCCGTCTTCGTGTTTACTTGCCAAAAGGGCTTGAGTGAGCTTGAACTTTTCAAGCCTTTGAACTTGTGGGTTAGGGAGAATAATTGGAGGAGGTGGAGGAAGTGAAGCATGATTCTCATTTCCTTGATCGTATCGTGGAACGTCATCTTCATTTGGAAAGCTTGTTCCAAGGGACTTGGGAAGACTATTGCAAGATTTAAACATCTACAAAACGGGAGAAAATTCAAGTTAGTTGATAAGAATCCTTGATGTAACACCCAAATGAAACATAAAGGCTAGGATCCAACACAATACTCTACAACCTAGAAGAGGGATGCCGTAATCTAGTTGCAGAATATATGAAGGTAGGTAAATGACGATTTACCAATTTCCACCATGAAAAATGAAAAAGAAATTTAAGTTTTAAATGAATTGAAACTCCTAGATCTTTTGAGATTCATTGAACTTTTCAATAGCATGTTTAATCTCGATTATGCCCTTCTATTTGTGACTGGGATGCCGAGGATCACAAACAAGGTGTGGATAACCATGCGAATCACTTGGTGCACTCAACGTCTTGCTCACCTAATCAATGTGCCGGTTAACCACACACGCTCCATTGATCTATGACAAACATCGAGCCACCCTTCGCCACCAATGTCAATCCCAAATTAGTGTGTGCCGGTTAACCACACACGCTCCACTAACGTTTCGACAAGGGTACAAAGTGTAATTCCATGGATTAGCATACAATTCCACATTTTTCCTAAAGTAACTATGATTTGGGAATTTATAAAAACATTTAGTTACTTTGTACTTCATTATACTTATAATGGAAGGTTTCGTCCTATCCTACCCGTTCGGCTAACGACCCTCCACTAGTCAAGAGTGCGGTGGGTAAGAGTGGATACCCATTCAATCGCCATTTTATAGGCAATTTCCTTAAACACCCCTTATAGACCAACTTCGTGAATGAGGCCTACTAACGGTAAGACTGACTTTTACTCATATATATAATATTAGACCTTTAATGTTACATATATATAGTATAGGGTGTATTTTACACTTTTAAAATACTAGGTGGTCTAATTTAATAATTATACTTTTAATTTAATTAAATTGTAAACCAAAACTTTATGGATTTATCAAATCCCTTTTAATTATACACTTTAATTAATTAACAAAACCATAAGGGTGTGATTTGAACTTTTCAAAAACAATACTAGGGTTTTTAGAATTTAACATTTCTAAATTAAACTTTTAATCAACTTTTAAATTCCAAAACTTGAGGGCAAGTTTTGAAACATTTCAAAACATTAGGGTTTCAACTATTTAAATTTCAAAACAAAACCTTTAAGTTCAAATTTAAACCATAAAACTTACATGGGCACAAATGAAACTTTTTCACAACACAAGGATCAAATAACAAATAAATAGAAATTAAACAATTAATTTTGTCATTATCTATATTTGACCTAATTTCAATTTCTTGCAAGTTAAGTTACCCAATTAATACAAATAATCAATCTTTAATCATATAAGGAAGTTATTATCTAATCAATTGGTAATTATCTTTTGTTTAATCAAGGATATTCTCAAATATAAGATAAAATTCGAATATTAAAGATCCAAAACAATTAAGGCAAGTATCCTCAAGCAAAACAGCAAGAAATCCCGAAATTTCCTCTGTCTGACGCTCCGACTCGCCGAGTCACACATTGGAACTCGTCGAGTAGGGCAGACTCGCCGAGTCAGTTCGAACAGAAGGCCAGAATTCGATTTTCAGTTAATAATTCAACATAGCATCACATACAACAGAAACCAATCAGTCTCTGATACCACTGATGGTTTTTATGCATAAGAACAATCCTATGTGCTCATACAAACCCTAATGCTTGGATCTAGGTTTCTCTATTGTACATGTTTTGAATCCAAGACTTACAAACCCTAGATCTATCAAATAAGAACTGAAATAAGGGTTTAGTAATTACCTTTGATTGTTATATAGCAATAACAATCAATCATTGCTTTGATTGGCTTCAGAAAGCTTAGTGCCTCAAATGTTGCACCTCTAATGGAGTCACAAACACCACTAAGCAACTTGGTGAAGAAGGAGAAGAGAGGGAGCTGCCCAAAGACGACCAGAAACCCTAGAGGAAGACTTGTCCACGTTTTTGGGGCTTAAAGGTCCTTTATATACATGTAGGCTATTAGGGTTTTCAACTAGGAAACCCTAATTTGACTGCTTAGTCCCCAAGCAGCCCATGGATCCCTTTCTTTAGAGTCATGGATGAAATCTTATGGGCTTCCCCATAAATTTCGTCCACTCCACTCTATGGAGTCCATTAGCCCACTCTTGCAATTATCTTATAATTACAATTCCAGTCCCTTAAGTTTAATTAATCTCGTTTAGCCACAAAATTAATTATCAATTAATTCTTGACTTAATATTAATTAAACAATATGATTTCTCCTTTAATATATTATTCTTATAATATATTAATAAATCATAATTAAACCTTTCTCTCTCCTTAATTCATCCTACATATTGCTATGGTGAAGGTAACCCAAAAGGACCATGCTCATAATCGGGTCAAGTACATACCAAAATAGTTATGGACTTAGACACTAATCCAACAGTGTCTTGCAGCTGGACCTGCTCACAAACTCCCTGATGTCACTCCTCAGCATCTCGTGATATCGGGCCTTCTTCATCTCCTCATCCGCGACATATTGCGGAACAAGTAGAGCCCTCTCCCTGAACTTGACGGTGATCTCCGCCACTGTCTCTGTAGTCTGCTGCAAATCCTGAAACTCTCGTGCTAATTGTTGCACCTCAATCACTGGTGCAAACTCGGCCCTGAACCTGGTTGAGAAATCACTCCATGTCATCGCGTCCAACGCGACATCATCCCCAATGGCATGACCAACCTCCTCCCACCAATCCCGTGCTCTGTCCTTCAGAAGACAGGAGGCATGTTGGACCTTGTCCCCTTCAGGGCACCGGCTCGTACGGAAAGCTTTGGCGACATTAGCCAACCACCTGCTGTTAGCAATGGGGTCCCTAGCCCCATGATAATCCGGAGCTCCACAAGCTCTGAACTCTCGTAATGTCAGCGAACGCGCCCCATCATGGCCATCATCTCAATACGAAAAACTCCCAGCTTCTCATTCAGAAGCTCCAAAATACCCTCCTTGACCGAACCAAAGTTCACAGGAGTCTGGTCTAGAATATTGCGCGTAACCTCAACTGAAATAAACTCCTTCATCCGCTCCTCGAGCTGCTAGCCTCCTGAACCCGAGCCTGATCCCTCTCTGGCGCCTGATCCGCCCACTGGTCTTTCACGCAATGTCACCATGCTGAAAACATGCCATAACAACCATAAGAATACACATCACTACCGAGGGATCACACACGCACTACAAGTTCCCTGGTTTTATCTCGGCCCCTCTTGAATTGAGTACGGATCCTCTGCTTCCAGTAGTACGGGCCCATACTACCTTCCACATCTATCCGTACTTTTCTCAAGAGTTGCCTCGACTCCACCAAGTCCCTTTCACTATTACCTCTGCTCCCAGCACTAACTCATCCTAGGCCTACCCTAGGGAATTCTTCGACCCCAAACAAGTCCTCAGCTGCTGAAGGTCTCCTCGTAATGCCAATTAGCCGCTACCTGAATACCATCACATGTGTCGAGGCTCAGATAATCCTTCAAGTAGAGGACTCATCCCTACAACGGTTAGACTCAGACAAGAGCTGTGTAATAGGGTCAAATCCAGCACTCTGAGATTATTCAACCCTGGCCACATGTGACTTAACGTATTCACCTAGTAGCTAACTCCCATCACTCAGAGTCCCACAAAGCACAAAGCAAGCAACATTCAGACAAATGGAAGATCTAACCCACACATAATCAAGCAATTGTATTCACATATCAAGAATCTGCACTAGCATACGATTCTAAGCTCATATAATCAGGCATAACCTAAACAGGTTATCCTACCACTGACCAATCAATACTAGCATGCAACTCAATAAACGCATATAACAAGCATACAAGGCATCCTTCCTAGATCCTTAGCCTTAAACTAGCATGCTGATCACATAATCATATCATAACATAAACTTGTATGGGTAATTTGGGAGAACTTACTTGAGCTCGGCTGATTGCATGCACCACACCCTTTTCTCTTTTTCAAAATTCCTTGTCTTTTCAGATGCTTTTCCTTTTCTCAAAATTCTTTTGTAAAAAAATGATTTTCTTTTGAAAGCCTTCATACCAAGTCCTCAGTTTGAGTTCAGACATACCCGAGAGCGTGCCCGAATCCCTCAAACCAAGGCTCTGATACCAATTTGTAACGTCCCAAAAATCATGACCAAATATTTTGTTTTAAAATCATTAATCAACCATAATCAAGTCATACATAAATCCTTATATGAAATCAAGTATCATTTTAAACATATTTATTTTATTAGAGTAAACATCCCAGGCTAAAAACTTATTGGTGTGTGCCATGCGATCACCGCGAGCTCTTCCCTCCGCTGCCGGAAGTACCTGAAACCAAAACTGAAAACCGTAAGCACGAAGCTTAGTGAGTTCCCCAACCTACCACATACCACATACATAACCACATACTTGGCCCCCGCCCGCTACATCGGGACTTGCCCGGCATCGGACTAGCTCCGGCATCGGGCCCCGCCCGACATCAGCCCCCGCCTGCCATCGAGCCCCGCTCGGTATACAGATCTGTTTCTTTTAGGCCCCGCCTGTCTCTGGGCCTCGCCCGCTAAACACATACAAACATATAACATAACACATAACAAATAGCTAAACATACTCTACTATACTCCTGATCTAAGGCCTCGCCTGACTTGGGCCTCGCCCCTGTCCTGTTGCTGATGAGTCATGGAACCCCGTCCACAGCCCTGTTGATAGTGAGATACGGGCCCCCGCCCACACTCACCTCCCTCCTAACTTGGGCCTCGCCCCTGCTCTGCTACTAATGAGATACGGAACCCCGTCCATACTCACATAGTGTTGAGATGTGGGACCTCGCCCACACTGACCTCCCTACCAGGAACATACAAGTACCACACAGACAACAAGTATAACTAGCATACTAACATACCTCGGGCCTCCCCCGACATCGGATCGTAATCCGGAACATATATCATAATAATGCCTAGGTCTAACCCCCGGGTCTTCCTACTATACACAAACATAATGGGCCGGCATTGTGGCCATAGACCCATGCACACAGTGAGGAGACTCACCTCGCACTGCTGATACCCCTCTGGCTACTGACCGGCAATTCCCGAACTGTTGACCCTTCGGCTTCCCGAACTACCAATACCAAACATCACTTAGTCCAATACAATAATCCTCCTTAGGGTAAGATGACCATTCTA
This sequence comes from Lactuca virosa, assembly GCF_052849685.1. Classification (NCBI taxonomy): domain Eukaryota; kingdom Viridiplantae; phylum Streptophyta; class Magnoliopsida; order Asterales; family Asteraceae; genus Lactuca; species Lactuca virosa. The sequence continues at coordinate 286,040,849 of NC_136427.1, read as the reverse complement.
CCCCTAGGCCAACTTGGTCCATATCTAAGGCCCACACCATAATAAAAAAGGCCCAACACTAGGTGAGCTTCCCAAGCCCACTAGTGGTCCACTAATGGGCCAATTTGCTAAATTGGCCCAATCCCTTTAATGGGCCTTACCCTAAGCCCAAACATTTCCTTGGACCATATTAGCTGACTTCTGATGGCCCACAAAGGCCCAAGAACCCAAAGCATGGCCCAAACCGAGGCCCAAAAATGCAAAGCCCAAACTGATAGAGTACGCGGGGCGTACATTCACGTACGCTAAGCGTACTAGCCAATGGTGTGTACGTTGGGCGTACCTGCATGCACGCTCAACGTACTCCCCCCTGTTAAGCCCTTTTCTCCTTAATTGCTTAATACTCCACTTCAGAAGCTACAATTACAGATCATGGTCCTTTTCCACGTCTTAAACTATAAAGTCACTAACTTGGTGATTTCACATGACCCAAACAAGCCCAAACTCCCAAAAATGATATTCCATTTCCATAAAGAGGGCTAGATCTCATGCATGAACCCATTAAGACATTCAAGATGGAGACTTTACTGCTTATAGGACCCATTTAGCCCTGAGGGTGGCAACCCTAAGCTCACAAACGAGATTTCATCATAAAGGTCCATTCTTGGGACCAAAATGACTCCAAAACCACCCTACACTAGATCTAAGCATTCTTAAGTAAAGTTATGAACTTTATACCTCCAAGGAGTCCCAAATGATGATGCTATTCCAGATCTATGAGCTCCAACTTCCCAAGTTCTTCCTTCCCAACTTCCTCTTTTATTCTTCCAAACTTACACCACCAAAATGAGCTTCTTGAAAACAAAATCACCCAAGGATGAAGATATGAGGCGCTCTAGGGTTTCTCTGAGGTTGGGGGATAGATAAGGAGGCTAGGGATTGAGCCATTATGTTCTTTATATAGTGGACCACCCTAAAAGTTAGGGTTTTTGGACACTAGACGTACGCTGGGCGTACGCCAAAAACACCCGCGACCTTATGACCTTATACGCTGGGTGTAACCCAGCCTTACGCTGGGCGTACTCGCGCGCTTACCACCTTGCATGCATGGTCCCTCCTTGCCATTTATTTCCATTAGGGGCTATTTCTGCCAATAACTTCAAAGTGTCATAACTCCTTCATTCCAAGTCCGTTTCCGACGAACTTTATATCCACGAAAAGGTGGCGAGAAGCCCTATGGTTCTAGCGACACACCCCAGCCCAAAACCTCTCGAATAAAAACTCAAGACCCATAAAAGACCAAAACGCCCCTAGCCTTGGCCTCTGAAATCCATACACAAACATTTTCAGAACAGGGTGTTACACAACTTTAGCCCTTAGACTTCTCATGGGTCGACTCTTTTAACCCCCAAGGACTACAATGACAAAATAATAATAGAAGAGAGGATTCAGAAATACCTGCAAAATCTTGGGATGTTACAAATATACAAAAACTCTTGATGAGGTCTAAGGAGGGTTGGGTAGAAGAATTGCCCATGGTACTTTGGTCATATCGCACGACCTCAATGTCTAGTATAGCTTGATGTACAACATAGAGGCAGTGCTCCAACCTGAGCTTCTGGCTGGATCGCTATGAGTGACAGACTTCGACGCAAATGCCAATGAAGCTAGGCAACGTCAGGACTTAGACATGCTTGACAAAAAACGAAAAGCCACCCAGTTCCTCCAAGCTGCCTACAAAGCTCACACCAAGAATTACTACAATAGGCGCGTGCGGGTGAAGAACTTCAAGGTAGGAGAATAGGTGTCGGGGAAGAACGAGTCCAGTCATGCACAACCTCATGGAAATCTAAGTGTCATCTGGGAAGGCCTGTACAAGATAGTAGAGACACATCAAAACGTAACTTATATCTTGGAAACACAAGACGAGAGGCCCATACCCCAAACCTGGAACACATACAATGTATGCCACTTTTACTCCTAGAGCAAGGAGAAAGGCAGAGTAAGGCACGCCAAGGTCAAAGGCAATGTGATCTAACTCCAAGTGGATAATCAAACCCCATCAATTAGCTCTAGTTTTAGGTCCATCCTCGAGCCAAAACTTAGTCGTTTTTATCCTCATTAAACAATGTTGATATCTCCAAAGCATTATCAATAGAATGATGAAAATTGATTACTTTTAAAAAAACCCATATGTTTATTAATATTCAAGCTTGATATAATTTCAATAAGAGGTTATGCACATTTACCAAGTGATAACAAGGACCGATCATCCACGTCACTTGAGCAAAATCGATGCAAGGACGCAATGAATAGGCTTTAAAGGCTAATAACCTTTCCCTAAAACATGTCAATCTAACTCAAAGGACTATTATCTTATCCCACGACATGAACTAAGGCTTTAAAGGCTCATAACCTTTTACTTGATATAAAAAATAATACTTATGTCCCAAGCGCCTCGAGGTGACGATCTTGACTTAACTTAGACGAATAGGACCGGAGTGCAACTCTCTTTAGCTCAGGAATTAGAACAAAATATTGAAGGGTAACTGTAAAGCCTTACTCAAAAGGAAATACCCTAACAGAAAGTGAACCAGTTAAGGTTCATGTGAAAAGGATAGCCAAAGTTGACCTAAAAACACAAACCAATGACTCAAAAGAAGGACAAGACCCGAGTTTCCTAGAGCGAACTCTCGGGCCAAAGCCAAAATATTATGACTAAGAATAAACAACTTTCATCAACCAAAAGAGAGTATTCTTTGAATCCTAAAAACTTGCCAAGCAAGCAGGACACACTTAATCAATTCATAAGGCCAACACGAACCTTTGGAAAGAAATTTCCCCCAGTGGAAAAAACTACAACAAATATTACCACAAAGGCTAACATTAACCTTTGAGAAGAATTCAAACCCAGAATGGCCTACATGAACCATCTAGGAGTAGAGAAAGCAAGCTTTAAACAGAAGTAACCATACCATAGCGATAAACAAAACATATTGTCTGTCGGACATGTCCCAGACTTAAACAAGGACATGCAGGGCCATAAATCAGACCAAATATTGTTCAAACAATGTCTTTTAAACATAAAAAATCCAAGAGGAATAGAATATCATTTACCAAGAGGATTGGATGAGGGCTCGTCATTCGAGGAGCTACCTTATGGTTGGTTCCCTTCAGCGTTATGATCGCTGCATAGTTGACAAAGACCTTCCAAATCGAGCTCACCCAAGCGAAGATACGAATCAAAGTCGGTTTCCATGAAAGCTTTCACAGAAGCGTGCATCACTTGAGTTTGCTCCACGACGGAACTTGGCTCCCCATGGTTGATCTTTCCGATGGGTACTTGCTCCTTCACCACCTGCTTAATGCCCTCCACACCAGCGACCACACATATAGCCTTCATCTACCGTACCCCCAATGAGAACTCAACGCTCTCAATAACCTAGTACACCACGTGAACAACGCCATTCTGGTGGAGCCAAGCCACATCCTCCTCCAAGAACTTCCTGCTCGCCTCCTCTGCAACCAATTTCTCACCATATTTCTTCACTTTCCTCTCCAACACTTCTTTCTCCCTTGCCGAAGTCTCCACCTGCCGAGACAAACGATCCACATCCGTGTTCAAGTTGGCTACCTAATCTTCCACAGAGGATTTTCCCCTGCCAAAAAGTCATAATGCTCATCGAACTTGCGTTTCTCCTCCAAACCCACCACCTTCTCCTTAAGTTCGTCGTGCTCAGCCTTGACGGTAGTCAATTCCGCCAAGTTTGAGGTCACATGGCGAAGGCGTCCGACCGTGGCCACCAAGTAAGGAACAACTTGAGCCGCCGCGTATAGAATATTGTTGGTCATATGGGAGTTAGAAAGGAGATCCAACGCTTATATATTGTCCGGAGGAAAAGCGTAGCGTCTCCACTTGTACGCAGCAAAATGCTGCGAGAGTAGGGACTCACGAGTGAGGGTCCTCTTGGGGAGATAAATGTCGGGAGCCATCAATGGTGTAAGGGGGTGCCTCCAATAACATTGTCATTCATCGGAGACCGGGTAAAGCCAGGAGTAGTTTGGAGGTCAACCTATGGCTTTTTCCCTAGCTCGCCACCATCAAAGATCAGTGGCATCCTCCATCTCTTTCTTGGGTTCATAAGGAGATTCATTTGCCCCTTTTTTCATCCCCACCGACTGGTACGAAGTGTCATCATGGGGACGTCGATCAATATGTCGGACTCCCCAGCAGGAAGTCCATGTTACTGTTGGATTAGGTGTCTAAGCTCATAACTAAAATTGGTATATACTTGAATTGATAGTAGCACATTCCTTTTGGGTTGCCCTCAAATCTAGCAATTGGACAAGATGACTTTGAGAGAGAGAGAGAGAGAGAGAAAGAGAGAGAGATTAATTTATTATGTGAATAATAAATTAAATAAATGGTTTATTAATGTGTTATGAAAATAATATATTAATTAGAAATCATATTATTTAATTAATAACTAATCAGAAATTAATTGAAATTAATTTTGGGATTAATTGGATTAATTAAAAGTACATGAAATGTTTGGTTATTTATTAATAGTTGAGAAAAGAAGGCTCTAGAACATCATGGAATGGGGTGGACGAAAATCATCTAGGGTAAGGCCTAAATGATTTCGTCCAAGGCCCCTTGGATAAGGGGATTGGGCTGATTGGTCACCAAGCAAAGGAATCTAGGGCTTATCCCTTAAACCCTAGCTTTGGCCCCAAGTATCTTCAACTACATAAGGAACCCCTAGCCCCTTGATTTCGTCCACTCCTTCCCTCTACAAGCCTTAGACGAAAATAGCTTCTCTCATCTCTTTTTTCTTAAGTTATCCTCTTGCTAGCTTGGGCGTGATTCCATTAGAGGCACGACATTTGTGGTGCTAGCTTCCAAGAGATTTTCAAAGGGAATTTCTAGTTTTTTGCTATAACAACTAAAAGCTATGTAATCCTAAAACCCTCTCCTCTGTTTTTCGAAAATATCTTAGGGTTTCTAGGGTTTTTTTATGTTCTTAGTTATAGTTTCAATAGAGGAAACATAGATCCTATTTAGGTTGCATGCAAACTTAATGATTTTATTTTTGTTTGTTTACCTAAATTTCATCAATGGTATCAGAGCGTTTGATTTGTTCTCATTTGAATATCTATAATAGAATAATAGATCAATTAGGGTTTATAGAAATAAACCCTAAAAGGCCATGAATTTCGACTAGGGTTAGGGTTTTAGAAACCCTAGCCCCCTTCACCAAGTTTTCAGAATTTAGGGCTAGGGTTTTGAAACCCTAGCCTTCCTCCCCAAGTTTTTGAAAAATGGTTAGGATATTAGGGTTTGCAACTTTTTGGTAATTATTATTTTACTTGCCTAAAAAGAAATAATTAAAATTGGAATAAATCCTATACCCTAATTTTCGAAAATTAAAGGGTAAGGATTAGGATTAAATTATTTGATTAATTTAATTAGTTAATCCTAATTTGCTTTAATATAATTAGTTAATTTTAAATTAATGGATAAATATTAAATCATTTGGTTTATTTTTAAATTTAAATTAATTGTTTTTTTAATTTTCGAAATTTAAATTATGAACCTAGTATTTTAAAAAGTTTTAAAATACACCTTATACTATATGTAAATCTAATAGTTTAATTATTACTATATGTATAAGACTAAGTCAGTCAAATCGCTAGTACGCCTCATTCACGTAGCCATACTATAAGGGAAGTTTAAGGAAGCGGCCTATAAAATGACCGCTATTGGGTATTCATTCTTACCCACCACTCTCTTGTATGGTGGAGGGTTGCTAGCCGAACGAATTTGATAGGACACTAACTCTCATTAAAAGTATTATGCTATTAAAAGTACTAGAACCTTTTAAATCCCAAATCTAGTTACTTTAGTAAATTGTGAATTAGTATGCTAATCCATAAAATTGCACATTGATGTGTAAAAATTCACTATCTATCCCCGGCAACGGCGCCAAAAACTTGATGTGTAAAAATTCACTCTAGTCTTAAACTTGATGTGAAATTTATCTAGTCTTAAATTTATAGGGTTGAAATTACCGATGCTAGAATTTACTACACGACTTAGGCAAGTGTACCTAATTGAGTTGTAATATAGCAATGGTAAGAACGGATGTCGAACACTTGGGGAAACGAGTATGATTTACGTTTAGACTATTTGTCGCTAATTAACTTAAAAGATAAGTAACTTGGGGGAATTTTTAGTAATAAGACAAATAATGAGAATTTTAACGATTAAAGTGTAAAAATAAATATAGAACAAGAATTGGTTTTTAAGAATCAAGAATGATAAGGATGCTTTCACTTAGATTTAATTCCACCTTTTAGTAATGAATGATTTATATTAAGTGCAATGGATATTATTAGTTATTTACCGATTTCTAAAATTGGTTAAAAATCATGATCTAAATTTTTTTACCGTTTTGATAATAAAATTAATTAAAAACAATTGTCATGCAATTAACAATTTTATTAACAATAATTAATTCGTATCATGCAAACATTTGATCAAACTATTCATTTTAGTGGTAGTAAAACAAATAGGAATCGTAAGTTGGTCGTACGATATAAAATATACATGTTAAATTTTTAGTATTTTATTTTGCCCAATTCCTAGAATATTGTCCTTTACTAGTCATAAATATCAATGGTTATGAAAAATTTATGATTCAAGATAATATAATTAAAGTGATCTTTTAAAAATATTAACTTAGTTATGGGAAAATTAATTACAAAAACTTAACATATACAAATAAATGATCAAATATGCATGATAAAATAAATAACAATTAATATCCGAATAATATAAATCAAATCATATTTTCAAGGTTTCATTATCCAAGTGAAAGCAAAGAGAATTTAGCTCATAATTAAGGTTACAACATACATAGAAAACATATTGAGAATGTTAAACATGTCGATAAAACAAACCCGATGTAGTCCCTAATGCCACTGCAATCTTCAATTCCTTAGCTTTTTGACTCTTAAATCCCCAATTATGGTTCAAAGGTTTGGTGGAATTTGGTATAGTGGTGATATGGTAAGAAATTGTATGGAGAAATTTGTGTATCAAAGTGTATGATTTTATCTCTTCTCTTTTTTTGTGGTGAAAAATGGTGGTATTTATAGTAAAAATTTGGAAAATTAAATACCAAAAAGAAATAAATTGAGATTGGATCTAATGAAAAAGAATTCAAAAGAAATAAAAAGATGGGAATAAAAGGTTGGAAAGTTTAAAGGTGGTGAATTATTGAGTATTGGTTGGAAAGGAATGAGTTTAAAATAGGAAAAAGTGGAGAAAAATGGTTAAAAATGGAATGGAATCAGAATTGGCAAATCTGGAGCATAAAACGACGTCGTTTAGCTATTGAACAGTACCGGATCGAATTCTGGGTCGGAAACCGGGTCGGAACGGGTCGACACGCGGACTTTATGTGAGAGGAAACGAATCAGAGTCAGGTCGGAGCTGGGTCGAAGCCGGACATGGATCGGATCCGAGTGACGTCGTCGATGACGTCATAATCGGAAAAAAGCGCGGATCCTAAACCCGGGTCGGATCGGGGTCGGGTCGGTAACATCGGATCTTTCTGTGAGGGAAAATGGACGCGGGGCGGACGGGTCGGATTCGGTTCGGGTTTTCTGGATCTGGGTCGCGAGAATGGATCAGGGCTGCGGGTTTGGGCTCCTGGTTTGGGCTCCGGGTTTTGGGCTCCGAATTTTGTTTCTTTTCTATATATATATATATATATATATATTTTTCTTTTTCCAATTTAAATTAAATTAAATTAATTTAATTAATATAAATTATTTAGAAATTAAATAATTAATTCCCAATAATTTATTTTAATTAAACCTCATTAATTAATTTAAATTCTTTTTTTTTATTTTGTTTTCTCGTCTTTCCAACGCGGCTATCTTTAAATTCTTTGACTTTTTGATCTCGTTTTTCTTCGTGTAATTTCTTTCACTTCTTTTTGCGGATTTTTGCATGTTTTCTTCTCCTTTTTCCTCAGAAATGAATTTTAGCTGTAAAATGGAATTTCAAACTTTATAAGTACCTTTTATCTTAAATCATACCAAAATATAGCTAAAAATACATAAATATCGCTCGAAATATATGTATAATTATTGCGATATCAAAATACCCCACACTTGAACTTTGCTTGTCCTCAAGCAAAACTAACTTTAGCATGTCATCATATCAAAACCTTCATCACCAACATTGTTTAAGACAATCCAACTTGAACCCAGCCATTACATTGAAACCTCAATGCATACATTTGTGTCTAATGATTCTTAAAACTTCCCCAATCCTAAATACTCACAATCTTCATAAACACTTGCCCACTTCTTTTGAACAACATTCATTTTATGCATCCCTCCGAATATATCCTCAGAAATCTTTCTTAACCTCAAAGTATTTTTACTAAGTCCCCAAGCATACATATGGAAAAATAACCTAGAAATAAAAATTACAATAACTAATAACTTGGCAAATTGCCTTTATTCTAGAGTCTTCATTGATTTTTGGAATTTTTCTTCATGATATTTCTTGATCTTCATAGCTTTGTAGACTCTTATTCTCAAACTTGGTAACTTTTTTTTTTTTTTTTTTTTCAATCTAAAAATCCTAAAAATAAAAACATATGCTTAAGCAAGGGAACTTAACTTCAACTCTTATTGGTTAGAGATATTAGTCTAGAGTGCAATGACTACATAAGCTCTCCTGGATATATTTCTGGTACACGATGCTAAACATATTATGGCCCTCAAACTAAGCAAGGTTGTGTTTTTGTTCCATGATTTCACTAGGATAGGGAAGCCACAAATGTACTATAACATACTATTGGTTCAATTAAACATTTGAGTTCGCATTGAATCATCCCACACAACGTTAACAACTTAAGTTTCAACACAATAAAACTTTTTAATTTTTATCAAAAATGCTTAGTTTCCTTATTCGACCCCCTACCCCACACTTAAATCATACAATGTCCCCATTGTATGTAAAATTAAAGCACATAAAAGTAAAAAGGGAGAAAAAGGAACAGACTCCCCTGGGGTATTGCAGTGGCGAGGTCGAAATCCTGAATTGCGTGGGACAAGTGTTGAGTGCATTTTTCTGTTTGTGATGTTGAAGTGCATGTAAATCTTTTCTTTTTGAACCAGCTGGAGATTTAGGCAAATGTGGCATCTGAAACTTTTTCCGCACAATTTCTCTGAACATGTGCATTTACGTGTCGCGTATAAGATTTGGACACGTCGCGTAATGCAATTATTGGAATTCTCTATGCGATTCTTGAATTTAATGCTTTGTATACTGGCCAAGTACACATTGCGTTATTAGATCAATTACTCCTTTTCGCTGAGTGAATTGGATTTTACTTGTGTCGGCCGAACACTTGCTTCATCCTTCGAATAATGCTCTCCCGTTGGTCAGTATCAGCTTCAGTTCTCCATCCTGCTCTTTGTGGGGAATCACCCCACACTTATGTGATGCCACTGCTCCTTTTGTAATTTGCACTTCAGAAATTTACTTTACACCATTCTGACCATTACCTGTTTCTAAACTGAAAAGTAACTTTCACAGAAAAATAAAACCATTAAAAAGCACTTTTATTGAAAACAAAAACACAAACTAAAAAGAAAATTCACACCAAACATACAGAAAATAAACACACCAAATTCAAAAATCAAAACAAACATCGGGTTGCCTCCCGCAAGCGCTTCTTTTTAACTGAGTCATGAGCCAGACTCTACCTCTCACTTAATTGTTTTCAGTGAGTTGGAGGGGTATATCCTCTTTCTCTTCTTCTTCTAACATTCCTTCCTGGTAATGCTTCACTCGATGTCTATTTACCTTAAAGCTTTCTCCATCTTTTCCAATTAGTTCGATTGCACCATGTGAAAAGACTTCTTTTATTGTGAATGGACCGTACCAACGCGTCTTCAGTTTACCTGGAAAAAGTTTCAACCTGGAATTGAATAGCAATACTTTTTCTCCAGGGGTAAACTTTTTGTCTCTGCTTAATCTTTTATCATGCCATTTTTTTGATTTCTCTTTGTAGATTTGAGAGTTTCCATAAGCTTCATCCCTTAATTCTTCCAGAGCATTCATCTGCATAAGACGGTTAGTTTTAATTTCCACAGGATCAAAGTTGCATGATTTCAATGCCCAAAATGCTTTATGTTCGATTTCGACTGGCAAATGACATGCTTTTCCAAAGACCATCCTATATGGTGTACTACCAATAGGTGTTTTGTATGCAGTTCGAAATGCCCACAACGCATCATTAAGTTTATCTGCCCATTCCTTCTTGTTACTTCCCACTGATCGTTCCAGAATTCTTTTTAAAGCTCGATTTGTGACTTCAGTTTGCCCACTGGTTTGTGGATGATAGGCCGTTGCGATTCTATGGTGAACACCATATTTTTGCAAAACCTTTTCCAGTTGGGTATTGCAGAAGTGTGTACCCCTGTCACTGATCAGAGCTTTAGGGAAACCAAAACGTGAAAACAGATTCTTTAAAAACACGACTACTACACGAGCATCGTTAGTGGGTAAAGCTTTCGCTTCAGCCCACTTTGATACGTAGTCAACAGCTACCAAAATATATTTGTTTCCTCGTGAGGAAGGAAATGGTCCCATAAAATCGATTCCCCAAACATCAAAAATTTCACATACTTGGATGCTGTTTTGGGGCATCTCATTTCGGGAAGAGATGTTACCGGCCCTTTGACATGCATCACATTCTTTCACGAAGATGTGAGCATCTTTGAAAATCGTAGGCCAGTAAAATCCAGCATCAAAGATTTTTCTTGCTGTGTAATTAGCACCATGATGCCCCCCCAGTCGGTCCAGCGTGACATCCTTTCATGATCTCACGACTTTCTTTTCCGAATACGCATCTCCTTACTACATTATCCGCGCAACTTCGGAATAAGTAAGGGTCATCCCAATAATAGTGCTTGAGGTCCGAAAAAAATTTCTTCTTCTGTTGATGTGTCATTCCTTTAAAAAGAAATCCTGCAGCCAAGTAGTTTACAATGTCTGCATACCAAGGTACCTCTTCACCTATCATCATCAAGGATTCATCTGGAAATTTGTCATTTATTTCAGACTCCTTGAGTTCTTCGATGTTGGGATTCTCTAATCTGGACAAATGATCAGCAGCCACATTTTCCATGCCTTTCTTGTCTTTAATCTCGATGTCAAATTTTTGGAGTAACATGATCCAATGAATTAATCGTTGCTTAGAGTCTTCTTTCCTGAATAAATACTTCAAGGCAGCATGATCAGTAAAGACAATAGTTTTTGACAAGATCAAGTAAGAGCGAAATTTCTCAAAAGCATAAACCACAGCAAGCAATTCTTTTTCAGTTGTGGTGTAATTTGCTTGAGCGGGGTTTAACGTCTTGCTGGCATAGTAGATTGGCTAAAAATGTTTCTCAATTCTTTGTCCCATAACTGCTCCCACTGCAAAATCACTAGCATCACACATTAATTCAAATGGCAAATTCCAATTTGGAGCGACCATTATCGGGGCTGTTGTTAATTTTTCTTTTAAATTGTTGAAAGCATTTAAACAATCTGAAGAAAAATTAAACTTTGCTTCCTTTAACAGAAGTTGAGTCAAAGGGCGCGTGATTTTTGAAAAATCTTTTATGAACCTTCTGTAAAATCCTGCATGACCTAGAAAACTTCTGACCCCTTTGACGTTGGTTGGAGGTGGCAATTTTGATATTGTCTCTATTTTCGCTTTGTCCACCTCAATCCCCTCCTTGGAGATTTTATGCCCTAGTATAATGCCTTCTTGCACCATGAAATGACATTTCTCCGAGTTCAAAACCAGATTTGATTCTTCGCATCTAGCAAGCATTTTGTCTAGATTAGCTAAACATGCATCAAAGGAATCTCCAAACACTGAAAAATCATCCATAAACACTTCCATGAAGTTTTCCACCATGTCGTGGAAAATGGCTGTCATGCATCTTTGGAAGGTTGCAGGAGCATTGCAAAGTCCGAATGGCATTCGTCTGTATGCAAAAGTTCCGTATGGGCAAGTGAATGTTGTCTTTTCTTGATCTTCAGGAACGATAGGAATTTGAAAGTATCCTGAGAAACCATCTAGGAAACAATAGTAAGCATTTCCAGAAAGACGTTCTAGCATCTGATCGATAAAAGGAAGGGGGAAATGGTCTTTGCGGGATGCATCATTTAACTTTCGATAATCGATGCACACTCGCCACCCTGTAATTGTTCTTGTTGGTATCAGCTCATTCTTTTCATTGATTATGATGGTCATTCCTCCCTTCTTTGGGACAATGTGAATGGGGCTTACCCATGGACTGTCTGAAATAGGGTAGATCATTCCCGAATCTAAGAGTTTTACAATCTCTTTTCTCACAACTTCTTGCATTTTCGGGTTCAATCGCCTTTGTGGTTGGACTGCTGGTTTTGATCCTTCTTCCATCAAAATTTTGTGAGAACAATAGGATGGATTTATTCCTTTGATATCAGAAATATTTCATGCTATAGCTTGCTTTCTCTTTTTCAAAACTTCAATCAACCTCTCTTTTTCATGCGGTGAGAGATTTGCAGCGATGATCACAGGGAATTGCTCATTATTTCCTAGGTATGCGTACTCCAAATGATCAGGTAAAACTTTCAACTCAGTTTTGACATCGGAGTCAAAAGGTGTTTCTTTTTTGTGTGCTTCCTCTTTTTCTGATTTACTATCCGTGTAGTCTTCTTTTTGATTAATCTCCTCCAGCAGTTTTTCCAGTTCTTCCAGATCTTTTTCAGCATCAAACGTATCTTCTCCAAGTTGCATCATGCTTTCAATGTCTTTATCTTTTACTTCCAATATCTCACTTTCCAATAAGTTATCAAAAACATCAGCAAAGAAAACTTCATCATCACTCACCTTGGAGTGCTTCATTGCTCTATCAAGACCGAAGGTGATAGCATCAGTTCCGACTCTTAGTGTCAACTTTTATCCATGAATGTCAACTAATGCTCTTGCAGTGCTTAAGAATGGTCTTCCCAAAATAATAGGAACTTCATTGTCTTCTTCCATATCAAGCACTACAAAATCTGCAGGAAATACGAACTTGTCAACTTTCACCAGTAAGTCCTCCACTATCCCTTTTGGATACGTCACTGATTTGTTTGCTAGATGGATTGCCATTCGAATTGGTTTTGGTTCAGGTAAATCAAGTTTCTTGTAAAACGAATATGGCATAAGATTTATACTTGCTCCTGAATCAGCCAGAGCATGGCTGAGACCCAAATTACCAAATTGGCACGGTAAAGTCAGACTTCCTGGATCTCTCATTTTCTGAGGAAGTTTGTTCAACATGGCTGCTGAACATTGTTCGTTTAATACTACACTTGAAGCTTCCTCCATTTTCTTTCGGTTAACAAGCAAATCTTTCAGAAATTTTGCATATTTGGGCATTTGAGCCCTAGCTTCAATGAATGGGATGTTGATATGCAAGGATTTGATATGATCGATGAATTTGCGATAGTCCTCCTCCTCTTTTTCCTTCCTCAAGCGTTGAGGGAAAGGAATTGGTGGCCTATATGGTTTGACAACTGGAGTGGATGTAGTTGTCTCAACCGGAACTGGTTCTTTTTCCTTCTCTTGGGATTGTGAAATAGTAGAAGGTTCGTTAGTATGAACTGGAACTAACGGCTCAAGATTTTTTCCAGTTCGAGTTGTTATTGCTTTGACATGAGCAGTCGGCTTTGTCTCAGTGTTACTTGGTAATGTTCCAGGAAATCGCTCTTGTAGTACTCTCGAAATTTGCCCGATTTGGTTTTCGATGTTCAACATCGAAGCTTGCTGATTTCTTAGAGCAGTTTCAGTTGTTGATCCGATTCTTTTCACCAACTCTTCTGTATCTCGATGTCTTTTATCAGATGCTTCTGCAAATCTGGCCATCATTTCTTCGAAAGTTGGCTTCTTTTCTTGCACAATTTGCTCCAATGGTGGGTTTTTTTGGTAGAAACCTTGACCGCTTTGTCTCCATTTCCCTTGCATCTCCATTTCCTTCTTGTATTCATCGAATGGTTTCCAGTTGTTCCGAGCCTTCCTTTCATCGTATCTATCTCCAGATGAGTAGCATACATCAACCTTTTGATTCCCATCTTGATCTAATGGACAATCTCTTTCAAGATGTGGTCAACTACAGTTGTCACAGCCGACTTGGATAGCCTGAATTGTCTGATTGACCTTTTTCATGTCTCTTCCTAATGCATCCAATTTTGCATTTAATGCTGCCAAGCCATCTGAGCTCTCTCCTGTTGATATTTTTCGGAAAGATGAATCTCGTGAAGAATGCCACTGATGTGAGTGTTGGGCGAGTTCCTCAATTATTGCTTTCCCGTCAGCTGGATTTTTCTTAGGAATGGGTCCTTGAGAGTCAACTAACTGACGGGTACAAACATCGATCTTGTTATAGAAAGTCTGCACGACCTGATGTGGATTTAGATCATGTTGTGGACAATTTTGCAGCATTTCTTTATAACGGTCCCAAGCATCATACAGTGTCTCATCTTCAAGCTGCTGAAAATTTTGAATTTTCATTTTCATCTTCGCAATTTTGCATGGTGGGCTAAATTGTTTTGTAAATTTTGATCTTAAACCTTCCCATGTGGTAATCGTAGGTTCAGATTTTATCCAACGTTTTGCAGCTCCTTGTAGTGTTATTGGAAACACTCTAAGCATGACTGCATCTTTGCTTACTCCAACAATGTTGAAGTAGTCAGCTATTTCGAGTACAGCTTCGACATGTTGGTTCGCATCTTCATCTTCTCTTCCGGCAAAAGGAGTTTCTCGTAGAAGGTGAAGAAATTGTCCTTTTAATTCGAAATTTGTTTGGGCTGGTATCGCTGGACGAATGACTCCATGATCATCTCCGTCTCTAGTACGGCTTGTATATTCCTCTAATGAAAGGAGGGCTAGATCGGTCATTGTTTGGTTTTCTCGGATTAGTTGATGAAACGTGCGTTCGGGCTCTTCTAAAGGTGGAACGAAAGTGAAATTTGAACTTCGGGTCATATATTAGAGAAATTCTATCTTAAATTGAATTGATTATATTGCATAAATTATTTATTTAATTTTTGTGTAATACTTTGACTATCAAATAGAGAACAGACAGAGAGAGGCAGCCGGGAGGCAGGATCATTTCGGTGTATATTATAAATATAACTTTTCTGAAATCCAGCAACCAAAACCAACGTACCAATTCCAAACTCTGTTCTGGTAAGTAGAATTACTCGTATTACACGCGAATTAAATAAGGTTATTCATACAATATAAACATGGCTCTGATACCATTTTTTTATTTTTAAAATTTTTTTTTTTAATAATTTTTTTTAAATATATATATATATTATTTTTTTTATAAATTTTTTTTTAAGTAAATTTAACAATCTATAATTAACTAAGAAAATTTAACAACCTATAATTAACTTACAACTAAGGAAATTTATGCAATACTAAATTAAAAGATAAAAAAAAAATATAATTTTTTTTTTTTTAATTTTTAGTAAGTAAGCTTTAGTATTTTAAATAAATTTCGTCTTTTTTTTTTTAATTTGTTTTTAATATATATATTTTTTTTCTTAAATTTAATTTTTTTTTTTTTTTTTTTTTTTTTTTTTTTTTTACGTTAACTAACAAACAATAAGACTAAACCAAATAAAACCGTTTCCCCGGCAACGGCGCCAAAAACTTGATGTGTAAAAATTCACTATCTATCCCCGGCAACGACGCCAAAAACTTGATGTGTAAAAATTCACTATCTATCCCCGGCAACGGCGCCAAAAACTTGATGTGTAAAAATTCACTCTAGTCTTAAACTTGATGTGAAATTTATCTAGTCTTAAATTTATAGGGTTGAAATTACCGATGCTAGAATTTACTACACGACTTAGGCAAGTGTACCTAATTGAGTTGTAATATAGCAATGGTAAGAACGGATGTCGAACACTTGGGGAAACGAGTATGATTTACGTTTAGACTATTTGTCGCTAATTAACTTAAAAGATAAGTAACTTGGGGGAATTTTTAGTAACAAGACAAATAATGAGAATTTTAACGATTAAAGTGTAAAAATAAATATAGAACAAGAATTGGTTTTTAAGAATCAAGAATGATAAGGATGCTTTCACTTAGATTTAATTCCACCTTTTAGTAATGAATGATTTATATTAAGTGCAATGGATATTATTAGTTATTTACCGATTTCTAAAATTGGTTAAAAATCATGATCTAAATTTTTTTACCGTTTTGATAATAAAATTAATTAAAAACAATTGTCATGCAATTAACAATTTTATTAACAATAATTAATTCGTATCATGCAAACATTTGATCAAACTATTCATTTTAGTGGTAGTAAAACAAATAGGAATCGTAAGTTGGTCGTACGATATAAAATATACATGTTAAATTTTTAGTATTTTATTTTGCCCAATTCCTAGAATATTGTCCTTTACTAGTCATAAATATCAATGGTTATGAAAAATTTATGATTCAAGATAATATAATTAAAGTGATCTTTTAAAAATATTAACTTAGTTATGGGAAAATTAATTACAAAAACTTAACATATACAAATAAATGATCAAATATGCATGATAAAATAAATAACAATTAATATCCGAATAATATAAATCAAATCATATTTTCAAGGTTTCATTATCCAAGTGAAAGCAAAGAGAATTTAGCTCATAATTAAGGTTACAACATACATAAAAAACATATTGAGAATGATAAACATGTCGATAAAACAAACCCGATGTAGTCCCTAATGCCACTGCAATCTTCAATTCCTTAGCTTTTTGACTCTTAAATCCCCAATTGTAGTTCAAAGGTTTGGTGGAATTTGGTATAGTGGTGATATGGTAAGAAATTGTATGGAGAAATTTGTGTATCAAAGTGTATGATTTTATCTCTTCTCTTTTTTTGTGGTGAAAAATGGTGGTATTTATAGTAAAAATTTGGAAAATTAAATACCAAAAAGAAATAAATTGAGATTGGATCTAATGAAAAAGAATTAAAAAGAAATAAAAAGATGAGAATAAAAGGTTGGAAAGTTTAAAGGTGGTGAATTATTGAGTATTGGTTGGAAAGGAATGGGTTTAAAATAGGAAAAAGTGGAGAAAAAATGGTTAAAAATGGAATGGAATCGGAATTGGCAAATCTGGAGCATAAAACGACGTCGTTTAGCTATTGAACAGTACCGGATCGAATTCTGGGTCGGAAACCGGGTCGGAACGGGTCGACACGCGGACTTTATGTGAGAGGAAACGAATCGGAGTCGGGTCGGAGCCGGACATGGATCGGATCCGAGTGACGTCGTCGATGACGTCATAATCGGAAAAAAGCGCGGATCCTAAACCAGGGTCGGGTCGGTAACATCGGATCTTTCTGTGAGGGAAAATGGACGCGGGGCGAACGGGTCGGATTCGGTTCGGGTTTTCCGGATCTGTGTCGCGAGAATGGATCAGGGCTGCGGGTTTGGGCTCCGGGTTTTGGGCTCCGAATTTTGTTTCTTTTCTATATTTTTTTTTTCTTTTTCCAATTTAAATTAAATTAAATTAATTTAATTAATATAAATTATTTAGAAATTAAATAATTAATTCCCAATAATTTATTTTAATTAAACCTCATTAATTAATTTAAATTCTTTTTTTTTTATTTTGTTTTCTCGTCTTTCCAATGCGGCTATCTTTAAATGTTTGACTTTTTGATCTCGTTTTTCTTCGTGTAATTTCTTTCACTTCTTTTTGCGGATTTTTGCATGTTTTCTTCTCCTTTTTCCTCAGAAATGAATTTTAGCTATAAAATGGAATTTCAAACTTTATAAGTACCTTTTATCTTAAATCATACCAAAATATAGCTAAAAATACATAAATATCGCTCGAAATATATGTATAATTATTGCGATATCACACATTATACCTTATATGTAGTGAGTGGAGCGTGTGTGATTAAACGACACACTAATAGTGACTATAAAGAGTTATAATGGGCATCTCAAAAATTATCATTATTAATGGAGCGCGTGTGGTTAACCGACACATTAATGAGAGATGATAAATGACATCAAGAGTGACAAACATATTTTTATGGTTATTCACATCTTGTTTGTGATCCTCAGCATCCCAGTCACAAAAGTGAGAGCATAATCCGAGATTAAACATGTCATTGATAAAAATCAATGAATCTCAAAAGATCTAGGAGTTTCATAAGATTGGAATTGGTAAAAGTCTTACCTACCTAAAACAAATTTAAATTTGATTACGACATCTCTCTTCAAAGTTCGAATCGAAAATATGGATCCTAGCCTTAATTTAAATTTATGGGTTAATAATTAAGGATTAAAATGAACAAACTTGAATTCTCCTTTTATCCTATTTTAAAATATCTTATGAAAATAGAAATGGTCTTCCTCATTCTTAAGGAAATAATTTTCCTCAATCTTGTAGAGATGGTCTTCCAATTTCAAGTCAAGGTAAAATTGTTTTCCCTTCCTTAGGAAATGATGGAACTAGACATCATTTTTCTTCCACCTCCTCCCCCTGTGACTCTCCCAATGTCTCGTTTCCTCAAGTTGAAAGACACGATACTACTCAATCCCTGTTGGCATGTAAACATCAAAATGGAAACTTTGTGTGTGCGCATGTTCCGAAAAGAAATCGTACATCGTCAAGTAGGATAGAATGGGTGTCGTTTTCCCAAGGAAGCAAGCCATTGTTTTGGTTCTTCTTTCGCTTCCAAAGTCATATGATCAGTTCATTGAGAACTTTTATATGAGAATATCGACATGACCCTAATTGATTATTGTTGAATCAAAAATGATTAAGAGCACATCTAAAGCAGAGATGTATATTGGGTCTAATTCCAAGGTTTCCATGGACATTGACAATGGTGATCCAGGAAATATTTCTCTTCGGGGTCGTCCAAGATCAAACTGTTTGACCATATGGTAAAGAGAAATGGCTAGTTCTGGGATTGTTCCATGTGTTGACCCCAAAGATTGCATTTTTTTACTACCAATTGAAGGGACATTGGAAACAAAGTTGCCCAAAATACTTGAAAGATCTTAGAGATAGTAAAGTCCAGTCGTGTGACTCTAATTCAGGTACATCCATTATCTGACTCGATTGTTTTATGGGTTCCTATTTGTAGACTCTTAATACATGATGTGATGATCACATTTTGATAGTATTAAAGGAGCTAAAAGAAAGAAGGAAGATTGAGCAAGGTGAGCTAAATCTGATCGTGAGAAATGGACTTTGGTCACATGGTTCGAAGATCTGAATTTTGAGCTACTACTATGGAGTTCAGATAATTGAATAGATTAATATTATTCTTAGGAGATGTCTAGAAACATAGTTTTTTATTTATGCGTTGTAAGGACAAGTTCCAATTTTTTGTTTATTTTCAATAAAAGTGAAATTTTGCTTTATCTGGTTGCCTCATTTTTATATTTCCTTATAATGGAAATTATGAAAGTGTTAGTTACATTTCTAATATTAGCAATATTAATTATGGATTTGATTTTTATGATATCACTTGTGGTATTGTAATAATTGACCAAGTGAAAAGAAATCTCATCACCGATTGGACAGATACTTGGTGATGTACAAGTAGTATTGTATAGTTTATGAGAATCTTGTTTATTGGAAAATTATGATTAATTAATTGATTACATGTT
The DNA here is from genome assembly GCF_052849685.1 of Lactuca virosa. NCBI lineage: Eukaryota > Viridiplantae > Streptophyta > Magnoliopsida > Asterales > Asteraceae > Lactuca > Lactuca virosa. The sequence goes on along the minus strand of NC_136427.1, from coordinate 286,021,103 downwards.
TATGTAAGTCAAGTGAAAGACTAATGGATCTAGTACATGTTGATATGAACTCTTCAGATCCACCACAAATGACCATAACTCTATTCCTCATGATTTCCTGATGTTTCAGTAAATATGGTTGTGTTTATAAGATTAAGCATAATTCTGATACTTTGAAAAGATTCAAAGAATAGCAGAACGAATAGAAGAATCTATTAGGCTGAAAGATAAAAGTTTCTCTAATCTGTGAAAGGAAATGAGAGTACTTTAGCATCATGTTTTATAATCATTCTAATGATTGTGGAACTATATCACAATTGATCCTCAAAGAACATCTTAGTGCAATTGTATGAATAGGAAGAGGAATCGGATATTGTTGAAATGGTTCAATCAAGAGATGAGTCATACTTCATTTCCAATCAAGTTGTAGATCCATGCTCTAGTAACTACAAATAGTATCTTTGATACAAAGGATAAACCGATACCTATTCTATGAATTGTTTTCTTGTCGGGAATCCACAAAAACTTTTGAATATTTGTTTTAGCTCGTCAAGAAATGTTCCTTGAGAGAAAACTCATATGTCAAGAAGTCAGTGGGAGTCGTATTGATCTTGAGAGTTTCAAGAGTCAACCAACAATAAACCATTTAGTTATCACTAGCACACGACCTGAGGTTGATGGCTAGTTATGTTTGATTGAGACATTCTTATTTTTGTGCACCTTCTAGTTGAGTTGGCAATGCTTATGAGTTCTGTGTTTTCATTTAACTGCAAAAACAAGAGCTCATTGGTCAGTGAAAGTACATTGATCAATATGGGTGAGATGCTAACAACATGGAAGCATTGGTAGGCCCTTGAGCCACCAGAGGGCAAGAAATTTAGAATTGCGAAGTTCAGTCCATGAAGGAAAGCTAAATTTGAATTTGGTTTTGTCCTAAAGCTTATCTTATGATTGTAGGTTGCAAATGATAAATACACATGAATGGGAATGTACACACTTTAAAATCTATGTGGTAAAGATTCACTCTAATTCATGAGAATGATCATGAGGAATCACTTTCGCAAGTAGATTTTAAAGATCTGATAAAGATGAATATGGATATTAGCTATGTTAATTGCATTCTTCAATTCATAATATGATTACGACATCCATTTTCATATTTTGAATTGTAAGGAATGGAAAAGAGTTGTTTAAACTTTCATGACATATATCTACAAGTTTTTAAAGGGTTTAAACACACACATATGCAATCCAATGAAGGTGTATAAGCTTAAGAAGTCTAGTTGGAGACTTATCGAAGCATCACATAACAAAAATCTATACTTTAGTAAGAAAGTCAAGAGTATTGATTTCTAGAAGTCCAGTTGATTTCTGGGTACATGCCAAAGCTAGTGGGAGCATAATTGTTATGCTAGTATTACATGTTGACAATATTGTTCGTAGGGAACAATGTTTCCAATTTGCAAATTGCACAGTTTGGGAATTGTTTCGCTATAGTAGACTTAAGGGAGAGGGAACTCATACTTTTTTCGAATCTAAAGGTTTAGATCGTATAGTTTAATAGAACTTAGTCATAGATATATGTGAATATCATGTTGAAATGGTTCAGCATAGGAAATTCCATATATGAAAATATTATAGCAAGAGATTGAACAAATATCAGATATAATGAATCGATTCCCATATGCTTCAGATATAGGATCAATTACATATGTTGTAATATTCACGTATTCTGATTTTTCAAAATGCCTTGATCATTGAAAGGAAAAGGATTATACTTTTTTGTGTGACTAGAGTTGTTAAACAACTGTCAAGAACATTCTGAGGTTTACTGAAGATTGGTTGTGGATAGTTGGAAGTATGGTATTAATTTAGATGGACCATAGTGACACGATTATGGATTAAGATGATTCTTGATTATAATTGATGGTCATATGGGAATATGGAAATGTTTCCATAATGGGGGTTGATTATTAAATCTACACGTGAAGTGGAAACTTTAATGCAAGATAAGTGTTCAAGGAGTGTACCTTGAACTTGAACCTTCATTATCATGGAATTGTTTCTAGTAACAAAGTTCTAATTTTTGTAGTATTGTTGGCTCAGTCTCTGTGACTTTAAAGCCTCGACATCATAGAAGGTCAATGCATGCAAGGTTGGAATTCCAATACATTTTAGAAAGTGACAAGAATTTGGAATTGTGAAATGAGCATCTTTGGAATAGTGTCCAGTCGATCTGTTCACAAAGGAAGGACCATAGATAGACATAGTATGCATGTTTATAACATAGCATGAGTGATGTTATTTAATTCAAGTGGTTAGTTGATTACTCGAAACATTGTAAAATGAATAAAGTCTTAAATATTATGGTGATTAAATAATAAGAGTTTTATTTATATTCAGTAAGTTTTAAGATCATAGTTAATTAGTTTATTATTGTGTTTCACTTTGCATGTTTTACTTCTTAAATAATTCGATTATTTGAAATTTCATAGCCTCTCATACTTTTGGAAGTAAGTAGTGAATTAAGACTGTCACGAATTGAATTGTAGATTGTCCATGGAGATTGGACATTGCAATAAGATTACTATAATGTTCATGAGTACTTAGAAAATGGAGATTTGAGTATTGGATAAACCCATGCTTAGAGAATTACTTCATGAAATTTATCACGAGTAATTCCGAGATGATAATATCTTATGATCTTGAAATGGAGATATATGAGTTGTAATTTACAATTCAGTTGTACATTGGTAATGCATAAACGCATTAGTAACTTGATGTTATAAAACGTATTGCCATGCATGACTTAATGAGTAAAAGATGCAAGCATATGATTCAAAATTTATTCGTTCCTTTTTCCCTAACGGGAAAAGTGATATCTATGGGTCCCTCGGTTATTTGGTGTTGACTTATAGTGTTGGGCCCAACCAGGACTAAATTGATGTGTTCAATTAGAAGTCCTATATCATCACAAATCAGAAATCGGGAAACAAAGTCTTGGACAATGAGATTGATTCTATTACATGTCTGATGTTCGAATGATATATTGCAGAATGGAGGATTATATTATCACTTATCTTAGGACATGTAACTGACCGAGTCAGAGTTCGACATCAGCTTTTGGAAGCTACAATTGTTGATCGATTCAGAAGTTATACTGTCAATTATAGTTATAGACTTATCCAAGTGAGAGACTATTGGATTAGGTGTCTAAGCCCATAACTAAAATTGGTATATCCTTGAATTGATAGTAGCACAGTCCTTTTAAGTTGCCCTTAAACCTAGCAATCAGACAAGATGACTTTGAGAGAGAGAGAGAGAGAGAGATATTAATTTATTATGTGAATATTAAATTAAATAAACGGTTTATTAATGTGTTATGAAAATAATATATTAGATAGAAATCATATTATTTAATTAATAATTAATCAGAAATTAATTGGAATTAATTGGATTAATTATAAGTACAGAGACTGTTTGGTTACTTATTTATAGTTGAGGAAGGAAGGCTCTAGAACCTCATGGAATGAGGTGGACGAAAACTATCTAGGGTAAGGCCTACATGATTTCATCCAAGGCCCCTTGGATAAGGGGATTGGGCTGCTTTGTCACCAAGCAAGGGAATCTAGCCCCTTAATTTCATCGATTCCTTCCCTCTACAAGACTTATAAGAAAATTGCTTCTTCCCTTTCATATCTCTTAATTTATCCTCCTGCTAGCTTGGGTGTGATTCCATTAGAGGCACAAAGTACATTTATGGTGCTAGCTTCCAAGAGATTTTTAAAGGGAATTTCTAGTTATTTATTATAATAACTAAAAGGTATGTAATCCTAAAACCCTCTCCTCTATTTTCAAAAATAGCCTAGGGTTTCTAGGGTTCTTTTGATGTTCTTAGTTATAGGTTCAATAGAGAAAACATAGATCCTATTTAGGTTGCATGCAAACTTATGGGTTTTATTTTTGTTTGTTTACCTAAATTTCATCAGTTACGTCTCTTGCGAAGACATTTACCAATGGTGCTAACACCAATGTCTCCATCAAGAGGGGAGTCCACCCAAGCTATTCACCGTTTGGAAGTTTCCCGACCGATGCTACTATTATCTCCTTCGGCATATCGTCTCAAGAGTTTAGAGGCGGGGGATCATCGCGAGGAACACCCTCAACGGGGGCATCCACCAAAGTCGGGTCAAAATGGGTATCAGACCCCTCACCTTTGACAACAGAAGGTACGATAAGTGCTAGGACCCGATCAACACTAACGGGCTAAGGAAGAGTCTCCACCAGAGGCACCTCACGGTACTGGAGTGTGACATCCCCATTTTCACGGCCATAAAAGACCGATTTGTTTATGTTTTATTTTAAAATCAGAGTATCCTTTTAAAGAAAAGTGTTGCGGATTTTGTTCCCAAAAAAACATGATAAACATATTATCAAACCATTTCCGAAGAAATGTATTTTGTTCATATTAAAACTTTGGGATGTCATTATCAATGCAGAAACATAAGCATAAACAGACCTTACATTCATTTACACTAATGATCCACATCTCTTTTAGTCTCTCAGTGTAATGTAGCTTTGTATCAACACCTGTGATACAAATAAGCTGAGTGGGTCAGGTTGGGAAACCTGGTGAGCACATAGGGTTTTCAACCCACAATAATATAATTATTATGTTTAATCATCAAACAATCAACCCAATTACCCATCCCCATTATCTTCTTTATTCTTAGAGATCTATCCTAAGAATCATTTGTCCTTCATTCATTCATTCCTAAGGATCTTCCTAAGGAATAGGCACGAAGTCCATCGCTTCCAGGGTTTATTTAACAGGCACTAAGTCCATAGCTTCCAGGGTTCTTAAATTACAACTGGTGAACACGTAGTTTAAAACATCTGGTAAACACGTTGTTCAAATATACCTGGTGAACACTCAATTCAAAAATACTTAATGAACACCTAGTTCAAAAACACCTAGTGAACACTTAGTTCAATAATACCTAATGAACACCTAGTTCAAAAACACCTACAGGTTACGAGCCTGCTAACATTCCACTGGACTGTCTAGAATAGTCTGTGGTCATTGTCTATACTCTGCTAGATGACTAGATCATCTTAAACATCGAGACCTCTCATCAATTTTTATTTCATCACACATCATCTAATTCATCTACCCATGTTTTACCCAACATATTCGTAGATATAAAATACATATACAGTTTAAATAAATTAAAACATGTATAAAATTGTTTATCCAACATAGATAGCAAGTATACAGATAATGTGAACACATAGCACATAATTTATATTAAATACTTCATATATATGTGTAAGATGAAAGTAACTATTCACTCACATTAGTAGCGTGAGTTGATAGAATCTGACTAGGAACGGTCAGCGGCTCGTGATCGTCAGGCCCGGGAAGGAAAACGTCTTCAGCAAACGAGAGAGAGAAAGAAAGTTTAGGTGTAAGAAGAGAAAGGATCAAACTTGATATTTATAGGCTACCAAAAACATGTCCACGTCGTGGGCTTATATTTCCACGTCGTGGCGGATGGCTGAATCACTTTGTAGGCTTGCTATCTGCGTTTTAGTTTTGAAAGGTGTCCGGGTGACATTTCCACGTCGTGGGCTCTTAACACATCACTCCCGTGGACTTAGCACGTGTTTTTCTAGCCTCGATTAGTGTCATTGACTAATTCCATGTCGTCGACCTTATTTCCACGTCGTGGAGCATGGCTGATTAGAGTTTCTGCCACGTGTCATGCCCTCAGACAGCTACATATTCGGAAGGTCATAAGTTTTGCATACGAGCTTCGTTTTTGACGTTCTTTATATCCACACGTAGGTGGAGACGTACTCTACAACTTTCTTTTGTATCACTAAGGCTAAAAAGTACTTTATCTTAAACTCACCTTTTACGATTTCCGGTGTCGTGCCGGTTTCGTCGCGAAACTTCGACAGGTCATAACTTATTCGTTATAACGCGGATTTCAGCGTTCTTTATATGTACGGAAACCTTGTGACTGTAACATCCATAAAAATCATGCCAAATTTAATATTTTTAAAACATTTTAAAACCAACGATTATTACAACACTTGTTTCCAAAATAGTATAATGTCAGAGTATCCCAGAATCAAATCATGAAAACATAAGGAGGTGTACGATCATGCCTTCGCCTTCCCGCGATCATCAGAAGTACCTGAAACAAAATCAAAAACTGTAAGCTTGAAGCTTAGTGAGTTCCCCCAACATACCCACTACATACAATCATAATCATATCATATAACCAAACAACATGTATAATGAGCCTTCAGCCTGACTGGACCGCCTTGCAGGCCTTCAGCCTATCTGGACCACTCTCCGAGCCTTCGGCACGTCTGGAACGCCTCGCAGGGCCTACAACCTATCTGGACCAGTCACCGGTCCTTCGGCCTGACTGGACCGCCTCGCAGGGCCTTCAGTCTATCCGGACCGCCCTGGGTATGTTGGCCTTTTGCACAAAGCAGGACCGCCTCAACCCAACCCCCAATCAAACAAACATGTGCACATAAATATCATACACTAGCATATATATAACAGTCAAACCAATCCAACAGACAACTAATCATAGCAACATCCTATAACCAGGATACAGACCTAACCGGTCACTAACATATCATCATCCTATATACCAGGATACCGACCTAACTAGGTCACTAAGCATATCACCATCCTAACTACCAGGATGTAAATCAATAAGCATATTATGCAATAAACCATGATACAAATCCGAAAAGGGCCGGCATTGGTGCCTTAGACCTTGTTGATATAGTGAGAAGAACTCACCTCATAAGTAGCTCGAAGTAGTAAAGTCAACCTCCACCAAATGCAGCTCCAAGTCCAACACCTACGTTCACCAATGATCCACTTCCATTAATTCCCAAATTACCAAATTATCCCCAGAAGCCAAACCGTTCAACAGTTGGTCAATGTCAAAGTCGAAGGTCAAGGTCAACCGGTCCATGTTGACCCGACTCGTCGAGTGGAGCTAGCAACTCGTCGAGTTCCTTAAGAACTCAGGAAAGTCATAAAACCCTAACTAACTCGCCGAGTTTCTAACCAACTCGTTGAGTCCATGCGTATACAGATGTTGGGGAAAACCCTAACTAACTCGTCGAGTCCTCTTACTGACTCGCCGAGTTCATGTAGAATTAGACACGGGCAACCTTCATCCGACTCGCCGAGTCAGCTAAGCGACTCGTCAAGTTCATACAGTCCATTTCTTATACAAATGTTTTTAAGCCACCCCAAAGCTCCATATTGCAGATCCAACCTCCTAGGGCATGGTTTCCACGTAAAGTTGCAAACTTTACGTACATGCATGGTCCTAAATGCCAAAACTAGACTAAGGGAAAGGTTAACTCATATGTAAGGGCCCAAGCTTGCCAAATCTCATAACTTTAGGGCTATAGGGACCAAGGGGAGTCCAGATCTGAAGTTACAACTTCAGATCTTGCCCCAATACCTGAAATGACTCCCAAATATCCTAAAGATGGCACTAAACTTAGGCATGAAGAGATCTAATTAAAGATAAGACAAGGTAACGACTTGATACCTTCAAAATGATACCAAGATGAAGTAGAGTCAGATCCACAAGCTTCCTTTGATCCAAGCTCCTTGCACTTCAAATCTTCTTCACAATACCCACCAAAACACTCTTTAAGCCTCACAAAATACTCAAGAACAAAATTTAGACTGATTAGGGTTCTTCTGGCCGTCATAAGGGTAGTAAGGGGCTGGAGTAAAGGACTTAAGGTCCTTTAAATAGGGTGCAAACCCTGAAAATTAGGGTTTCCATGCACAACCCCTACTCGTCGAGTCGGGGTCCACTGACTCGTCGAGTAGGAGTCAAAACCTACGCGAGATAACTAGGTTCTACACGATGAGTTGGGGCCTCCAGCTCGTCGAGTTCCTTCAATAAAATGAATAGATAGTTTTTAAAAATATACCTGGGAGTCAAGGTGTTACAATTCTCCCCCACTTGAACTAGACTTCGTTCTCGAAGTCTGCTGCGGCAAACAATTCTGGGTAGTGCTCCCGCATCTCTGCCTTCGGCTCCCATGTCCACTCAGATCCCCTCCTGTGCTCCCAATGTACCTTTACCAGAGGTACTTCCTTATTCCGTAGAACCTTTACCTTCCTCTCAAGAACGGCCACCGGCCTCTCTACGTAATTCAGGCGCTCATCAACCTGAATATCATCTAACGACACTACCGCCTCCTCATCCGGTATACACTTCTGCAATTGCGAAACGTGAAAAGTGTTGTGAATCTGGTTGAGCTCTTCTGGGAGATCTAGTCTATACACTATCTTGCCAACCCTGGCAGTGATCCTGATTGGCTTAATGTATCGGGGACCCAATTTCCCCCTCTTCCTGAAGCGAATCACAACCTTCCAGGGTGAGACCTTCAGGAGTACCATGTCACCGACCTGAAACTCCAAGTCGGATCGACGTCGTTCGGCGTAGCTCTTCTGCCGACTCTGTGCGGTCTGCAACCGCTGTCTGATCTGCTGAATCATCTTGGTAGTCTGCAGGATTACCTCGGTCCGACCCATCACCCTGTGACCAACCTCGCCCCAACAGACTGGGGTGCGACATCTCCGCCCATACAACAACTCATAAGGTGGAGCACCAATGCTGGAGTGAAAGCCGTTGTTATAGGAGAACTCTGCAAGGGGTAGGTAGGAGTCCCAACTCCCATCGAAGTCAATAACGCAAGCTCTCAACATATCCTTGAGAGTCTGTATGGTCCGCTCGCTCTGGCCGTCTGTCTGCGGATGATAAGCTGTACTGAAGTGCAGCCGCGTGCTCAGCTCCTTGTGGAACTTCTTCCAGAAATGGGAGGTGAACCGAATATCACAGTCTGAAACGATAGAGACCGGAACCCCATGGCGAGCGACAATCTCGCATATATACACATCAGCCAGTTTCTCAGCCGATGAGCTCTCCCGAATGGGCAGAAAGTGAGCACTCTTGGTCAATACCCATATGACATCAAACCCCTTTGTCGTTCTTGGGAATTTGGTGATGAAGTCCATCGTAATCTGCTCCCATTTCCACATGGGAATATTTAGAGGCTGCAGCTTGCCATGCGGCCTCTGGTGCTCGGCCTTGACCATTCTGCAGGTCAAGCACCTCGTAACGTACCAAGCGATCTCCCGCTTCATGCACGGCCACCAATAACTCAATCGCATATCCCGGTATATCCTGGTGGCCCTTGGGTAAATAGAGAAATGAGACTTATGAGCCTCTTCCAATATAGTCTGTCTGACCCCACCAGACATCGGAACCCAGACCCGACCGCAACGGGTCAATAATCCCTGGCAATCCTGCACAAACCGGGTGTTATCACCCCTAATCCTCTCAAGCTTCCAGTTCTCCTGATGCATACCCTCTGCCTGATCTTCTCTAATCAGGCTCACAAGTGGAGAATTGTAACAACCGTAGATCCGGGCTAGTCAATTTAGAGACAATAAGTGTCGAAAACGACTTTTTGATAGGAGGTTATTTAGAAGGAATAATCTTAATAAAAGCTGTAGCATATGTCACAAGGGTTCCGTACACATAAAGAACACCGAAATCCGAGTTATAACGAAGAAGTTATGGCTCGTCGAAGTTTCGCAGCAAAACCGGCACGACACTACGTGACGTAAATAATGAATTTATGATAGAGTGCTTTTTGGCCTTAGCGATCTAAACGAAAGTCGCAGAATACGTTAAACCGAGAGTGTACATAAAAAGAACGCCCAAATCTGACTTCATATGAGGAAGTTATGATTTTTCTAAGTTTCGGCTTACCAGTACACAGCCCGGAGTTCGAATATTAGATCGAGCGATTTTTAGCCGACACAACCTAAACGAGAATCGAAGATCTCGTTAATAGTAGTGCAACGATAAAAGGACAGATGAAAACAGACGTCGGATGAAGGAGTTATGAATTTTTAACGGACTTTCCTGTCCCGGCCTGTTAAAAAATATAACTTTAAAAATAGATTCAAAATTAGCCAACAGAGTCTAAACGAAAGTTGTAGAGTACGGTCTCATCTACGCGTGGATATAAAGAACGTCAAAAACGAAGCTCGTATGTGAAAGTTATGAATTTTATAGGTCGAGATGAGAAAATGCGAGCTCATGCGAAGGGTACGCCCAGCGTACCTTCGGACGCCAAGCGTTCCGGAGTACGCACCGCGTACCGAAGCTCGTACGCCCCGTGTTTTGACCCTTTCTGCGGTTCCGAAGCAGCCACGTCCCTCCATCCGAAGACCGACACGTATGTACGAACTTCGCATTACGCCCCGCGTAGATCAGTAGTAAGCCCAGCGTACTGCGAGGCCTCGACCTATAAAAGGGCGGCGAGGGCAGCTCGTTTTCTTTGCCATTCTCCAACTCTCTTCCACTCTCTACTCTCTCTCTAGCCTCCCAAACACCCCCGAAGCCTAGCAAACCTCCCTAGCATTAGAAGAAAGCCCCGGAGTGCCCGAAGGCTCCGAGAAAAAGAGTTTTTCGGTTTGAAACTCTTCCCGCGTAGAGCCCGGTTTTCAAGCAAACTTCCCAGTTTCGTCAAAGAAAATTGTTTTAAGAAGCGAAGTGCTGTCCGAATCACTCCTTATCAGGTAAGTGGATAGTCCCTTTCATGAAAATGTTTTAATACAAGTATTAATTAAATTATTAATATATGTTAAAGAGTTAAATATTTGTTAAAGAGTTTATGTGTGCATATTATCTGTTTACTTGAGATCTGTGCTAGATGAAAGATTTAAACTTCTTTGTTTTTTTTTTCAGATCTAAACCGTAGATGTATTTTGTTTTCAGATCTGAACCTTTTCTTCAGATCTAGACTGTAGATGTATTTTGTTTTCAGATATGAACCTTTTTTTCTTTAGATATAGACTGTAGATGTATTTTGTTTTCAGATCTGAACCTTTTTCTTCAGATCTAGCCTGTAGATGTATTTTGTTTTTCAGATCTAGACCGTTTTCTTCAGATCTGAACTATATATGTAATTTCTTTTCAGATCTAAACATTTTTCTTCAGATCTGAACTGTATATGTATATTATATCTATGAATATGTTGGGTAGAACATGGGTAGATGAAATAGTTGGTTTTGATACTGCCTGAAATACGTGTTGAGAGCATATATGATAAATATATGATGATTTAGGATACAGAGTAGACCTAAATAAATTAAGAGGGATATTGGGTAGTATCTCCTTGTGAGTACAAATGAGATATACACGGAGGGAATAACTTTAAAACTTGTCATCTATCTGAGAGTATGGATTAGACTTAGTCAGTTGTCCTTAGCCCGAGAGTATGGTTAGGACATAGTTACTTGTTTTTAGATCCGGGAGTATGGATCGGACATACCCGATCCGGGAGTATGTAAAGAGGTAAATTTTAGATCCGGGAGTAAGGATCAGACATACCCGATCCGGGAGTATGGATTAGGTAAAGAGGTAAATTTTAGATCCGGGAGTAAGGCTCAGACATACCCGATCCGGGAGCATGGATTAGGTAAAGAGGTAAATTTTAGATCCGGGAGTATGGATCAGACATACCTGATCCGGGAGCATGGATTAGGTAAAGAGGTAAATTTTAGATCCGGGAGTAGGGATCAGATATACCCGATCCGGGAGTATGGATTAGGTAAAGAGGTACATTTTAAGATCTGGGAGTATGGATTAGGTAAAGAGGTACATTTTAAGAACTGGGAGTATGGATTAGGTAAAGAGGTACATTTTAAGATCTGGGAGTATGGATTAGGTAAAGAGGTTAGTTTTAGATTATGGATTGTATCGTTGTGAGGATCGACGGGGTGGGGTAAAGTCGCTTATATATGGTGAAATTATATATCTTGTGAGTTCTAAAATATATATATATATGATATAACATTGTGGGATTGAAATCCCTATGTACTCACCAGGTTTCCCAACCTGACCCACTCAGTTTATTTCTATCACATGTGTCAATATAAAGCTACACTATACCGGGAGATTAAAGAGATGTAGATCACTAGTGTAAATGAATGTAAGTTTTGTTTATGCTTATGTTTTTGTATTGACGATGACATCCTAAAGTTTTAAAATGAATAAAATACATTTATTCGGAAATGCCTTGATAATATATTTATCATGTTTTTCTGGGAACAAAATTCCACAACACTTTTCTTTAAAACTATACTCTGATTTTTAAAAATGAAGCATAAACAAATCGATCTTTTCTGGCCGTGAAATGAGGATGTCACAAGAATCCACTGATATCCTCATACATGTCACTGGGGTAGAAGATCCAGCTGACTTGCGGCTCAGAGCGTCCGCAACCACGCTCGATTTACCTGGGTGGTAAAGGATCTCACAGTCGTAGTCCTTGACCACGTCAAGCCACCTGCGCTGCCTCATGTTCAGGTTCGGCTGATCCATGATGTGCCTTAGAATCTTGTGGTATGTGTATATCGTACAACGGACCCCATAGAGGTAATGTCTCCAAATCTTGAGAGCGAACACCACCACTCCCAACTCCAGATCATGAGTAGGGTATCTCGTCTCATGCAGCTTCAACTGCCGCGATGCGTAAGCTATCACTCGCCCTCTCTGCATGAGGACCGCTCCCAGTCCTGTGATGGATGCATCACAGAATACCACAAAATACTCAACTCCTTCCGGGAGAGTCAAGACTAGAGCCTCGCATAGTTGCTGTCAAAGGGTCTCAAACGCCCTCTACTGCTCGGGGCCCCACCGGAAATCCACCCCCTTCCTCGTCAGACGAGTGAGGGGTATTGTAATCTTGAAGAAATCCTGTATGAATCTCCGGTAGTACCCTGCCAATCCTAAGAAGCTCCTGATATGTGAGGGAGATTTCGAAACCTCCCACTACACAACCGCCTCGATTTTGGCCGGATCGACCAAAACCCCCTCCTGGTTAACGAGATGTCCAAGGAATTGAACCTCGCCGAGCCCTGGCAGCCAAACAAAACCCTAGATAACCCGCACACCCATGTTGAATGTACTGCCGAGCCCTGGCAGCCAAACAAAACCCTGATCCTAATCTGGTGCCCTCGCCGTAAACAATCAGTTCTCCCCCACTTGGGGTTCGAACTACCACTCGCTGACCCTCGCGGTCGATCATGGAACCGAAGCGACTAAGAAAGTCCATACCCACAATCACACACACGTCCCCCATGGGCATCGGGATCAGGTCTATCGGGAAAGATACCCCAAAGATCTCCAATACGCAACCTCGATAGACCGAAGAAGCGGAAATCACATGTTCGTTAGAGATAGAGACTCGCAATGGACACTCTAGCTCTCCTACTGGCAAACCGAACTCCCTACTAAATGTCTGAGAGACAAACGACCGAATCGCCCCCGAGTCAAATAATACCAAAGCATGTAAGGAGTTCACTAAAAACGTACCTAATCACAGGTACAAACATATAAACATAAAACAGTTTTAATCAGTAAAGTAAGGGATAAAAACATACCAGCAACCACGTCTGGTGGTGCCCTGGCCTCCTCTGCTGTAAGCTGGAAAGCATGTCCCTGAGCCCTCGGGGGCGCTGTTCGACCCTGACTCCCGTCAGTAATCCTCAGTGTAGCCAGCGCTGGAGCCTGCGTCGGCCTGGACGCGAGCTGTGGACAGTTGGTCTTCACATGACCAACCTGATGACAGTGGTAGCAGATCCTCATATCCTAAACCGGGGTTGTTTGGCGACAATCCTTCGCATAATGCCCCTCCCTGCCGTATTTGCGGCACGCGCTGCTAAATCTGCAAACCCCCAAGTGACCCTTCCCGCACTTGCCACAAGTGCGGCCCTGCTGTCCCCCTGACCTGGAATCAGCGGTCTTAGACCGCTTTGGCGCCGACTATGACTGTGTCGGGGCCTGCTGCTGCACCCTCAACTGCAGCTCAATATCTAGCTCACGCCGCCTGGCAGCCTCCTGTAAATCCATCAAAGTATCACATTGCTGGGTAACAACAAATTGACGGATGTCAGTCTTGAGCATGCTCAGATAATATGTCATCTGAGCCTGCTGAGAAGCAAACTCCGGCCAGAACATCGCCCTCTCCGTGAACATACGGGTGATCTCCGTCACCATCTTGCCGTCCTGTCTCAACTCTAAGAATTCCTTAGCCAACCATTCCCGCTCGACCCGTGGAATGTAGTGAGCACGAAACATATCCCTGAACTGCTCCCAAGTAACCATAGCTCTCTGATCATCCGAATACGATCCAATCATCAACCTCCACCAGTCCTTTGCCCCAGACCTCAGTAGGTTCAGGGCACATCTGACCTTCTGGTCAGTAGGACATAAACACACAAAGAAACACCCCTCCACGTCAGATAGCCACCTCATGGCTTTGATGGGGTCCTGAGTCTCATCAAAAGTAGGGGGCTTCGTGTTGTCGAAGTCCCGATACTAAAAAGCCTGACTGGCTCCTACCCCTGCTGCCGTTATAGCTGCTGTAGCTGCTGCAACAGCCGCCTCAGTGAGGGCTGCATAACGGTCATCAAAATACTCCACCATGGCGGTCTTGATAGACCCAAACATCTCCGGTAACTGAGCCCGGAACATCGCAGCCACCTCATCATGCAGGATCTCCCGGATCCTGGCGTCCATCTCGTCTGGCCCCATATGGTCGATAGTCTCAGGCACTGTTGGTGCCTCCTGTCCGCCGCCTCCTGATCCTGACCGGATCCAGTCACAAATCGTCAAGTAACCACCATGCTGAAAAATATACCAGGAAGATATCAGATATTCCATATAACAATCCGGGAACCAACTCCTAACAAAAACCTAGGGGTTGTGAGTTCCTTGCTACGCGTATGGGTCCTATGCTTTCAGTAGTACGGGCCCATACTACCTTCCACACCTACCCATATTTGTCTCATGTATCATCACAATGCCCTAGCACTATACATAAGCATGGCATGTGCTCAATCCTCACCCCTAGAGGAAGGCTAAGTATCTCATAACTGGCGGACTAATCCCAAACAACCCATCCATGAAACTTCCACCAACCCTGCAACACTAGTGTATGCTAGCCATACATAACGCTGGACCCTATAGACTTTCGAATACCTGATCCTACCCTAATCCCTTCATCAAACAAGAACAGAAAATAAAGCCAAACCAAACATTCTCAGGCTATAAGATCTTAATTATGTATAGCCGTAATGCATACACTAAGCAACTACAGTAATGATGTCAATTTCATATAAGGAAAAAACCCTAGGCTATCAAGCATCGTATAATCAGGCAATTCTATCATGTAATTCCTGAAGATCTTTAGCCTAGTACTAGCATGTTGTTCTAACATATCACATAAATCAAATAATCCGTAAGGTATTTTGGGGTCTACTTACTGGCTCCGACTGATCGTACACTTGCATCCTCCTTTATTATTTTGAAAACCGTTTGACAATCATTTTAAAATTCTTGTCCCCAGTTTGAGATTGGATACACATGAGTGTTTCCTCCAATTCACTCAAACCAAGGCTTTGATACCAACTTGTAACATCCATAAAATCATGCCAAATTTAAACTTTTTAAAACATTTCAAAACCAATGATTATTACAACACTTGTTTCCAAAATAGTATAATGTCGGAGTATCCCAGAATCAAATCATGAAAACATAAGGAGGTGTACGATCACACCTTCGCCTTCCCGCGATCATCAGAAGTACCTGAAACAAAATCAAAAACTATAAGCCCGCAGCTTAGTGACTTCCCCCAAAATACCAACGACATACAATCATAATCATATCATATAACCAAACAACATGTATAATGAGACTTCAGCCTGACTGGATCGCCTCGCAGGCCTTCAGCCTATCTGGACCGCTCTCCGAGCCTTCGACACATCTGGACCACCTCGTAGGGCCTACAACCTATTCAGACTGGTCGCCGGTCCTTCGGCCTGACTGGACCGCCTCGCAGGGCCTTCAGTATATCCGGACTGCCCTGGGTATGTTGGCCTTCAGCACAAAGCAGGACCGCCTCAACCCAACCCCCAATCAAACAAACATGTGCACATAAATATCATACGCTAGCATATATATATATATATATATATATATATATATATATATATATATATATATATATATATATAACAGTCAAACCGATCCAACATATCACTAATCATAGCAACATCCTATAACCAGGATACATACCTAACCGGTCACTAACATAGCTGTTGGATTAATGTCTAAGTCCATAACTATATTTGGTATGTACTTGACCCGACCCGGCATGGTCCATTTGGGTTGCACTTCACCGGCACAATTTATATGGATAGTCTTTTGAGAATAGTATATTTATGATTTATATTAATATATTATAAGTTCTAATATATTAATATGGAATCATATTATTTAATTAGTATTGATCAAGAATTAATTTAGAATTAATTAAGTGATCAACAAGAACTAATTAAATATGGACTCTTATATATATGGAATGGGCCAAGTTCATTTAGGTTGGGCTAAGCTTTCATGGATGGTCCATGGAGCTTTTAACCCATGGATCCTATGTAAATGAAAGGTCATGGGTATTAGGGTTTTACATGGATGTAACCCTAATCCTCCATAATATATAAAGGGGTCCTTGGCTCACAAAATTGGCACAAGTGTGTGAAAATAAGAGTGGGCCGATTTTAGTGTGCATACATATTCTCTCAAGTTCTTCCAAGGTGTTTTGGTGATTTGTGATTCCATTTGAGGCTTCCACACTATTGGGGCTAAGCTCTTAAAGCTTGAAGACATCATGCTACATCAAAAGGTATGTCATCTAACTAGAACTTTGTAGTATAGGCGCTTCATAATATGCTAGTTAGGATGAAACCTTGGAATAGTTAATATTTGCATGTATAATAGAGAAAACATAGATCCAAGGTTTATAGGGTTGCATGTACACCATAGGAGTGTTAGAATGCTCAAAACCCAACAGTGGTATCAGAGCCATGGGTTGTTTTCTGTTAGATTGATGCAAATGTTTTATTTTCAAGTTGAAAAAAAAGGAAAAAAAAACATGACGTTTGTCAAATTTTAAGATAATTACTTGTTTTGTGAAAAACGAATTATTTGTAAAATTTGAATCATTTGTTATATGAGTTGAATTAGGTCAAATTTAGTAAAAGATAAAATGATATGATTATTTTATTAGTTTTAAACTTTTGATCTAAATGTTTTAAGGAGTTACATATTTTGTCATAAAATTTTGGAGCTCAAAAGTTTTTTTTAAAGTTGTGATCTTAAGGGTTTTTGAAACTTCCATAAGTTATGGATATGAAAGTTTTTTTTAAAAAAAAAAAAAAATTTGATTCAAAGTTTTTATGGAGTTACAAAATTTGGTGTTAATGTTTTAAAGAATTCCATAACTTGTTCTTAAGTTATGGAACATGGAAAATTTCATCATAAAACACCATTAATTTCATAAGTTATGGAATCCAAAGGTTTTCAAGAATTACAAAACTTGCCCTCAAGTTTTGGAATTTGAGAAAAAATTTTTATGAAAAAAAGAATTGAATTCTAAAACTCTTGGGTTCATAACTTAAACAATTAATTAAATGGTTTTAATTTTGAGTTTAATAATTAGAATTATGATGTTTTGTTTAATAGTTCAAATTAACTCTTATGGACTTTATTAATAGTTAATTAAAGCGTTTAATTAAAAGAATATTATTAATCCATAAATATATGGTTTGAGTTTAATTAAATTAAAAGTCTAGTTTAATTAATAGATTAAACCACCAAGTATTTTAAATGTCTAAAATACACCCTTATACTATTATAATATTAAAAGTTTAATATATTATATGTATAAGAGCAAGTCGTCTTACCATTAGTAGGCCTCATTCACGAAGCCGGTCTATAAGGGGGGTATAAGGTTACTGCCTATAAAATGGCAGTTTAATGGGTGTCCACTCTCACTCACCGCTTCCTTGACCGGTGGAGGGTCGTTAGCCGAACAGGTAGACTATAATTCTCCCTTCATTATAAGTATAATGATAAATACTAAGTAACTAAACACTTATAAATTCCCAATCTTAGTTACTTAGGAAAATGTGAATAAGGTGCTAATCCATGAAATTACACTTTGCACTTTGTTTAAGCTGTTAGTGGAGCGTGTGTGGTTAACCGGCACACTAACCTGGACTTAACAAGGTAGGCAAAGGGTAACTTAATGTTTATCATAGTATCGTTGGAGCGTGTGTGGTTAACCGGCACATCGATTGAGGGGTAAATATTAAGGGTACCAAGTATATTTGCATGGTTACTTCACACCTTGTTTTGTGATCCTCGGCATCCCAGTCACAACACCTGAAGGGCACACTCGAGATTGAAACATGCCATTGAAAAGTTCAATGAATCTCAAAAGAATCTAGGAGTTTCAAAACCAATTAAAACCTAATAATACATTTCGTTTATCTTGGTGGAAATTGGTGAATCGTCATTCACCTACCTTCAAATATTTTATAGCTTGGATTACGGCATCCCTCTTCCAAGTTATAAAATAGTTTGTTGGGTCCTAGCCTTAATATATCATATTGGGTGTTATATTAAGGACTTAAATCAACTTTACGTGAATTTCTCCCATTGTTGATGTCTGGTTTAGACAACAATGATCTTCCCAAACCAAGCTTTCCTAATGAATATGACTTCCCGATTTTGGCTCATGGAAGTCATACTTCTCTTCCTCCACCTCCTCCAATTATTCTCCCTGACCCACAAGCTTAAAGACTTGAAAAGTTCAAGATCACTCAATCCCTACTCACAATAAAACATCAAATTGGAAGTCCTGTGTGCACTCATGTCTTAGGACTTAAGTCACACAGTGACAGGTTGAGAATGTTGGGTGTCGTTGTCCCAAGGAAGTTGGCTATTGACTGGGTGTTTCAGTCACTTCCTGAGTCATATAGAAAGACTACTATGTGACAGATCACGACATGACCCTAATGGATCTTTCTTATTTTCTTATTGTTGCTGAATCAGAAATGATTTGGTGCAATAGTCAAGCAAATATGGATGGAAGGTCTATTTCTCAAACTTCCATGGACATGGACAATGGTAACATTGGAAGTCCAGAAAAGCTTTCTCTTCCCAATGGAAAGGGCTCGGCCTTGGTCAACTCGGTTGACCGGAAGGTAAAGTGAAAGTCTAAGTCTGGAATAGCCTTTTGTACCATTCCCAAAGA
Source organism: Lactuca virosa (assembly GCF_052849685.1). Taxonomy (NCBI): domain Eukaryota; kingdom Viridiplantae; phylum Streptophyta; class Magnoliopsida; order Asterales; family Asteraceae; genus Lactuca; species Lactuca virosa. The sequence continues at coordinate 286,001,882 of NC_136427.1, read as the reverse complement.
GTCTATACATTTTCAGTGTGAAGAAAATGGGCATTGGAAGCGAAGCTGCCCAAGCTACCTGAAAGAAAGAAGAATCAACAGTTTGACTCTGCTTCAGGTAGGTCCACTATCTAACTCTATTAAGTTACCAGTTGATGATTCTTAATACAAAATGTGACTCGGTTGCATTTTGATATTTAGTAGGATCAAGCAAAGGGAAGGAAACTTAAAGAAAAGAGTATGTTGAATCTGATCGCGAATATGGATTTCTATCGCTTGGTTGAAGATCGGATTCTTGAGCTACTTCTTAGGAGTTATGATAGATTGCTAGGAAACATGTAATAGCATAGTTTTCATTTCAAGTTGCATTATAAGGAAAAGTTTTTCCGTATTTTTATAAATAAATAAAAGTTTTACTTTATTTTATATCTCCTTGCAATGGCATTTATGAAAACTTGATGTTTGTATGTTTCTAGCAACATTGGAAAAATGAATTTGATTCTTTCATTTGTGGTAGTGTCTAAATTTACCAAGTAAGGAAAGATTCTCATCACCCAAGTTTCAATTGGACCGAAACTTGGAATCATGCAAGTTGTATAGTATGATGAATGAGAAGTTTCATTTTTGGAAAAATTTAAGACTAGTTCCTTGTTCACATGTATATGTGAGTCAAGTGAAAGACTAAAGGATCAAGTACACATCCTTGTGCACTGATCAGAGTCCACCACAAAACATCGATAAGACTACTCGTCATGATTTACTAAATTTTAGTAAATATGGTTATACTTACAAGCTTAAGTATAAGTCTGAGACATTGGAAAAGTTCCAATGTATAGCAGAACGAATAAGAAGAATCAAATTAGGCAGAAGGATAAAAGTTTCTCAAATCTGAAAAGATGGGAGAGTACTTTAGTATCATGTTTAATGGTCATCTTAAAGATTATGAGACCATATCACAATTCATCCTCTAAGTGCATTCTGATAGCTAAGAAGAGAAGTCATGAATTGTTGAAGTGGTCAAATCAAGAAGATGAGTCATACTTCGTTCCAAAACAAATCTTAGTGTCATACTCCAAGATTGTAACTTGAGTGACATATCTTAAAGAAAGGTTTAAAACACTTGTCAAATGTAAGAGTAAAAGTGTCCTACTCTTGTACATTTGAAATTGGTAAGTTATGATGTTTTGGATAAAACAAAGACCAACTAAGGCCAATTGTGTGAAGTGTTTGTCTTGATAAAGAATCCGCACTATCTCTTGAATATTTGGCAAGATAGTCTTATATGTCAAGAGGATAGTGGGAGTCTTAACGATCCTAAAAAGAATTTCAAGAACTAATCAAGAATAAAACCTGAGGTTCTTCACTAGCACACGACTTGAGGTTTATAACCTATCGTGTTGACATATTCTGTGCCCATTCCTGTTAAAGTTGGCTTTGCATAGGAGTTCTGAAAGTTCTCAATTGGTTGCATAACAACTTGGAAGCAATGGCAGGCCCTGTACTGCCAGGTGGCAAGAAGTTAAGATTGCATAAGTTCAGTCCATATGAGTTTGGATTTGTCATTATCCTTGTCTTGTGACTATGGTTTTGACGATTCACATGGCTAAGAACACATACACCATAAAATCTAAGAGTCATAAGGTTTCTCTCCGATTCATGAAAATGATGGTGAGGAAACACTTCCACCAAGTAGATTTGAAGCAGATGGCAAAAGGTCTAAACAATTGAGACTATGATTACGACATCCCTTTTCATAGTTCTGAAATTGTTTAGACACACATACATGCTATCTAAGGAAAGGTGTATGATTTTGATAAAGTTTTATCAAAGCATCTCGTATCAGAAATCTGAACTTTGCTAATAAAGTCAATAAAGTATTGATTTCTAGAAGTCCAGATGATTTCTAAGTACATGTCAAAGCTAGTGGGATCATAAGTGTTATGCTAATAATCATCATGTTAGTGGGAGCATGATAATTATTGTTAGTGTTGCAAGTTAGCAATGTTAATTATAGAAAACAAAAGTTTCAATTCGTGAGGCTGCAGGGATTGAAAAAGTTGTTTTGCTATAATTAAGGGAGAGGATATACTTCATTTCAGTTCTAAAGGCTTAGATTGAGACCTTAATCATCTTTAGTCAAGAATATATATATGAATTTCATGTTGGATTGGTTCAACTTAAGGAAATTCTATATATTGCGTTCTCAAAATTCGATTATGATTACGGCATCCCTCTTCATAGTCAAATTTTGAAAACATGGCAAATAAAAATATTGTAGCAAAAGACTGGTCTAGAATCATGTCTTTATGTGAGACATCATGAATCGTGTACCATTTGATTTGGGTACAGGATCGATTGCATGTGCTATAATATTTGTCATTTCTAAATTTTTCCAAATGCCCAGAGGCATTAAGAAGGGAAAAGGTCTAGAATTGGATATGACTAAAATGATTAAGCAATTGTCGAGGACAATCTGAGGTTTACCAAAGATTGGTTGCTCAGGGACAGTTGGAAGTATAGTGCTAATTTTGGAAGGACCATATTGACATATTCTGAAAAGAGGCATCTCTTATTCAGAAGTGATAGTCAAAATGAGAATATGGAGTTGTCTCCATAGGTGGAAGTTATCTGTGTAAGATTAGAAAACTTAATGCAAGAAGCATGTCCAAAGCAATGTACTTTGAATATGAGACTTAGTTTCCATGGAGTTGATCTCCATTGGAATACCTTATAATGACTGTTGACAAGTCTTTGTGACTTTGTACATATTCATTACAGGAGGGTCAGTGCATATAAGTTTAAAATCTAAACAGATTTCGATAAATGATAGGAATTTGAAATTCTCACATTTTTCGATAAGGATTTGGGAGTGTGAAATTAGAATCATTAAAATTATGTTCAATTGGTTTATTTCACAAAGTAAGGATCATAGACAAACATAGAGTGCATACTTGGTGTATGGCAAAGCTATTGTTTAAGAAAAACATAGTGTACATGCTTGGAGCATGGGACAACTAGTGTTTTTAATTCAAGTATAAAGTTGATAAAACCGAAACAATGAATAATGAGTAATCAGTATAGTGATAAATAAAAGTGTTTATTTATATTCATAGGGTTTGATACCATATTTGATTCATTTATTCTTGTGTTTCACTTTGCTTGTTTTGACTTCCAGAATAACTAAGTCGCTCTTCCTGAATGATTAAGTTATTCAAACCATCCACAGTCGGTCATATGTTGGAAGTAGATATGAATCAAGACTGTCATGGGTTGGTTTGTAGAGGTCCAAGTTGGTGGACAAAGTGGTGCTACAACACTCATGAGTGCTCATAAGTTCTGAGTATTGGATTCAACCCGCGCTCATTTGAATCACTTCATGGATTTTATCACGAGTGATCATGAGACGATAATATCTTATATTCTTCAAACCTAGAGATATGAGTTGTTACTATGAGTTGGTTATACATTGATTGCACAAAAACGCATTTGGTAACTCGATGTTATAAAACGTGCCTTTGTGTATGATTCAACAAGTAGTAGAACAAGCCATATGAGTCGAAGTTTATCCATTCCTTTTACCTTCGGGATAAAAGCGATATCTGTGGGCCCCTCGATGATTTAGCGATGACACATGTGAGTGCTTGTCCAAGCCAGGACTGATATGATTTGTTCAATCAGTCCGTCATCATAAATCGAAAATCGGGAAACAACAAATGGACAGAGAGAATGATTATAATCCATGTCTCAGTCCATATGATATATAGAATGGAGGAATATATGATCCCTTATCTAATGGACAAGTCATTGACAAGGTCAGAGTTCGACAGCGGCTTTAAGAGCTACGATTTCCAGTTAGGTTTTGAAGTCATACTCAATAATAGTTTTAGACTTATCCAAGTGGGAGACTGTTGGATTAATGTCTAAGTCCATAACTATATTTGGTATGTACTTGACCCGACCCGGCATGGTCCATTTGGGTTGCACTTCACCGGCACAATTTATATGGATAGTCTTTTGAGAATAGTATATTTATGATTTATATTAATATATTATAAGTTCTAATATATTAATATGGAATCATATTATTTAATTAGTATTGATCAAGAATTAATTTAGAATTAATTAAGTGATCAACAAGAACTAATTAAATATGAACTCTTATATATATGGAATGGGCCAAGTTCATTTAGGTTGGGCTAAGCTTTCATGGATGGTCCATGGAGCTTTTAACCCATGGATCCTATGTAAATGAAAGGTCATGGGTATTAGGGTTTTACATGGATGTAACCCTAATCCTCCATAATATATAAAGGGGTCCTTGGCTCACAAAATTGGCACAAGTGTGTGAAAATAAGAGTGGGCCGATTTTAGTGTGCATACATATTCTCTCAAGTTCTTCCAAGGTGTTTTGGTGATTTGTGATTCCATTTGAGGCTTCCACACTATTGGGGCTAAGCTCTTAAAGCTTGAAGACATCAAGCTACATCAAAAGGTATGTCATCTAACTAGAACTTTGTAGTATAGGCGCTTCATAATATGCTAGTTAGGATGAAACCTTGGAATAGTTAATATTTGCATGTATAATAGAGAAAACATAGATCCAAGGTTTATAGGGTTGCATGTACACCATAGGAGTGTTAGAATGCTCAAAACCCAACAATAGCATCATCCTATATACCAGGATACCGACCTAACCAGGTCACTAAGCATATCACCATCCTAACTACCAGGATGTAAATCAATAAGCATATCATGCAATAAACCCGGATACAAATCCGAAAAGGGCCGACATTGGTGCCTTAGACCCTGTTGATATAGTGAGAAGAACTCATCTCATAAGTAGCTCGAAGTAGTAAAATCAACCTCCACCAAATGCAGCTCCAAGTCCAACACATACGTCCACCCATGATCTACTTCCATTAATTCCGAAATTACCAAAATATCCCCAGAAGCCAAACCGGTCAACACTTGGTCAATGTCAAAGTCAAAGGTCAAGGTCAACGGTCCATGTTGACCCAACTCGTCGAGTGCAGCTAGTAACTCGTCGAGTTCCTTACGAACTCAGGAAAGTCATAAAACCCTAACTGACTCGCCGAGTTTCCTACCAACTCGTCGAGTCCATGCGTGTCCAGATGTTGGGGAAAACCCTAATTGACTCGTCGAGTCCTCTTACTGACTCGCCGAGTTCATGCAGAATCAGACACGGGCAACCTTCATCCGACTCGCCGAGTCAGCTAAGCGACTCGTTGAGTTCATGAAGTCCATTTCTTATACAGATGTTTTTAAGCCACCCCAAAGCTCCATATTGCAGATCCAACCTCCTAGGGCATGGTTTCCTCTTAAAGTTGCAAACTTTACGTACATGCATGGTCCTAAATGCCAAAACTAGACTAAGGGAAAGGTTAACTCAAAGGGAAGGGCCCAAGCTTGCCAAATCTCATAACTTTAGGACTATAGGGACCAAGGGGAGTCCAGATCTGAAGTTACAACTTCAGATCTTGCCCCAATATCCGAAATGACTCCCAAATATCCTAAAGATGACACTAAACTTAGGCATCATCCTACGGGCCCTCTAGGCGGCGATCATCCCTGCTGCAACCAGGATGTAATCCTCTTAGTCCTCCCCATTGAAGCAGATACCCTTCAATGCATGCGTTACGGTCAGGCTAGCACCCCACAGTTGTGGCACCCGATCATAAAAGACAGTTACACGCGGGTAGCCAAAACCGACTACGTTGCGATTCACCCTAAGCCACTAGTCTTGCCAGTTTTTATTGGGCACTTTCTGGTTGATGATAAATGCATGGATGCCTCGCCTCTGTGAAAAGTATGGTTGTCAGATTATGTGGAAAAGTTAAAGTAGGATTTGAAAGCCCATAATTGGGGAAGCACCCCAAGGGCTCTACAGGCCAATTTAAACCCCACAATCTTTTTAACGACATTGGGGGTCAAGTCGTCCACGGAGAAGCCATATTGACACATGATTTTTTTTTTAAAATCAATCGTTGGCAGCCTCAGACCTACCTCAATGATCGGAATGGGGACTCTGACCTTGCCCTCCGGTGGTTGAAAGACGACTGCCCTTTTCCTGGGAAATTGCACCCTATGTTCAGGCATGAAGCCGAAACAGGATTGAAGAGCCTCAAGTTCCTCTGGGGTTGGTTTGATTCCGGATCGCGGTGTCGCCGTTGTTTCTTAGATCAAGAACAAGAAGAAAAAGAGAGTAAGCAAAGAAAATTCGAAAACATACGAGAAAGGGAACAAAAAAAAGGGAAAATTGTCGCCGATAAGGGAATTTAAATAAGAAGCAGGAATATCGAACAGTTCCCATGATGAAACCGCATGCACTGATAGCTCCGTTGGATCAATAGATGTTAGGTTCATCTTCAACGAACGCGTGTCCTGATCAAGGCTAGAACAACTCAGCTAGGCTATGCTAACGCTGACGTATACTAGCCTAGGGGACTTGTTAATGTATCCCTCTAGGAATATGTTAAAGATAACATAACTATTATCTTCTGGATAACCTAGTTAATAGTCGCAGCTTAGCCTAATGCCAGACCAGCCTAACTGCATGAGTTGGGAGTTTGGGAAATTTTCAGCAGTTGGTTTGCTCATTCTTGGTGATGGATAGCAGGTTTTGATGGACCTAGGTTTGGGTTCCAAGCATGACCCGAGTCTGGTTTGGGCGCATATTCTGGTTCATGTTCGACGCAAGATGAGTATTGATAGATTGTTCGATGTGCGGTAAGACCATGGGTAGTAGCCATGGCAAGATGGGAGTGTTGTAAGATTGTGGGGTGGCCCGTAGCATTCACTAGGTTGGTAGATAGTGTAGGAGTGTTATAAGACTGAGGGGCGGCCCGTAGCATTCACTAGGTTGGCAGTTAGTGTGGGAGTGTTGTAAGACTACGGGGGTGGCCTGTAGCATTCACCGATCCCTATGCAGCGGAGTAGGTGTGGCAAATCCATGATTAGTCGTGGATTTCTTCAGATGGACTAGACCAGGGTGGGTCAGTCCCTAAGGCTGTGGGAATACCACAACATGCATGGAATCAGGAAGTGGTAGGTCGTTGGAGGCCGGTTGGGATATAAGACTACAATTGGTCTTGTAGTATTCACTCTTAGCATGGGTTTTGGTGGATTCAGTTGGATCAGATTGTTATGATCGGTTGGATCAGAAGGATTATTGGATCCATAGGTGGCGAGATAGCAAGGGCAATTATTACCAGATGAGGTTTTCATTCGGAAGTCGCGTGGGGAGACTGTGTATGTCTTTTGACTTAGCAACCGGGAAGGAATCCGGTGATTTAGTTAGTGGGCAGATTAGTTGGGACCAGGGAGGTCTCGGCTGCTTTTGGAAAGCAGCCAGGGGGAAACAAGATGAGCCAGGGCAATATTAGTGATTTGGGATTCGTGTGTGGAGTCTCTTGTTAATCGGGGAATATGCTAAGTCACTTGCAATTTGGATAAAATTATAACAAAGTAATTGATTTGACCCTGTTGCGCAGCTCTCGTCCGAGTCTAAACGTTGCAGGGATGAGTCTTCTACTTAAAGGATTATCTGAGCCTTCTGTCAAGATTAAGTGTTCTGCAACATTAATTGGTCAGCAATGTTGTCCCAATAGAAGCATCTAGATAGTCAAGGGTTGGAAGAGTTTTGTTTAAATTGGAATTCAATGAGGATTTGGCCTGGTAGTGGTTCAGTGTGGGCGGTCTGTCAGGGAATCAGACCAATTTGAGATTTCAGGTTTTGGGAAAGTAGAGGTGGTTTTCTGCATGGTGTTAAAGTTTCGTTCTTCAGCGGGTTGGAGAGTTTCTACTAGGGTTGGGTTCGGTCGCATTTGGGGAGGCTGTAGAAAGCATGGGGTTGTGATTGTATTGTTCAAGCTTTATGGTGTGTCGGGAATGATAAGGAATGATTTCGAGGATGAAATCTAATTTAAGTAGGGGACAGTTGTAATGTCCTATTTAGAATTATTTCTCATTTGGAGGCGGGTGATGTAATTTGGATGATCCGGGTGTTCGGTTTGTCTTTTGGAGTCAAGGGTTATTTCGGTAAAGTGTCAGTTCGGGTTTTATGGAAATTGGATTCTTGTTCAGGAAATTTTATGGCAGATATGAGTTAGTGAAAGCGTAGTGCTTCTCGTTACCTTTTCATGGATATAAGGATTGTCGGAATCGGATTTTTAATAAAGAAGTTATGGCATTCAGAGTGTTTTAGGGTTTAAGAGGGAACGCTAGTATGCGGGGAGTACCTGCGGAGTACGCGGGCCATTATGATGCGGAGGATAGTATGCGAGGCGTAATGTAGTGTACGCTTAGCGTTCTGCAAAGGGTGGATCGAGAGTGCGAGGCCTCGTACGCGGGGCGTACGAGGGTGAGGTAAGAAAACCCTAATTTTTCTAGAGTACTCTATATAAGCCTTATGGTAACCTCTTTTGATCATTTCCTAGCCAACCTCCATACCCTAAAAACCCTAATTCGTCCTTTATCCTATGTTTGGTGATCTTGAGCTCTTGTGAGGCTTTTTTGGATCTAGAAGAAAAAGAAGAAGAAGCTTGAAGACTTGTTCTTTGGAGGAAGGCTTTGAGATCCAACATTAGCATCTTCTTTTGGTGGCTTGGAAGGTATAAAGTTCAAACCTTGCCATTTCATTTCATGGATCTACTTTTTAGCTCATTTTTTGGTCATTTTGGTCCTTTTGGTTGGTGATTAGGAGTTAAGGTCGTTTTGGAGCTTGTCTTTGAAGATCTGGATATTTTGTGGGTTCCTTGGGCATAAAGGTGCAAACTTTATGGTGGTTTTGGTCCCATGCATGTATTAAGTCAAGTATTAAGCTCCTTTGAGCTCTAGAGTCCCATTTAGCCATGCATGCACATAAAGTTGTCAACTTTATGTGATTAACCACCTTGGGGAAGTCAGATCTGAGTTTGGATCAAAGTCTTAATGGATTAAGAGCTGAGTTGGAAAGTTGGCCATGGCTGGTGAGTACACTGGGCGTATAAGTTTGTATGTTGTGCGTACAAGCCTTTCATGCAGTAGGCTGAGCGTACAGGCTGAGTACGCCCACGTACTCAGCAGGCTTGGACTTCTCCGTTTTGGGCTTTGATTTTGGGCTTGGTTGTCTTGGGCCATGTTGGGCTATCTGGATTTTATGGTTGGGATTTTGTGACTTTATTGGACTTTCTTGGGTGAAGGCCCATGAAAGGAATTGGGCCCAATTTGAAAATTTGGGCCTTATATGCTTATTTTGTATTTGGGCTTTTGGACATATGGTTTGGGCCTTGGCCTTGGGCCATGTTGGAGGAAGGGTAAAAAGGTCTTTTACCCTAATTTGGACTCATAGTGTGAGTCAGGATCTAGTTATTAATGGGTTGTCATTTTGGTATTTGATAGCACGTGGATTTTAGTGCATCTGCAGTCAGAGTTTTATTTGTGGGTTCAACTATTGAGGTAAGTCTCCTCACTATACTATGGGTCGAAGGCACCAAAGCCGACCCATTTGGTTTAGGTATTATAGGTAGACCAGGGGTGGACCTTGGCATTTGTATAAAATACCAGGAGGTGGCTCCTAGCAAATCTGTACGCAACACCAGAGTTTGGACTCTGGCAGTTAAGTAGATATGTAGTTGTAGATTTTATGCTAGTTGTCTTTGTGATGCTTGCATGGAAGACTATGAGATGACTGCTGACACTTGTCTGTAAGACCCATGGATTGGTCCCCTGCTTGACAAGGAAAGACCATGATACGGCTCGTGGCATAATGGCAAGACTATGGTTGGCACATAACACCTCTTATTGTATGTTTGATTAGTATGACTCGTATGTTATGTATGGTATGTGGTATTTGGGTAACTCACTAAGCTTTGTGCTTACAGTTGTTGTTTATGGTTTTAGGTACTTCCAGTTCGAAAGGGAAGGGTCCGACTTGATCGCAACACATACACCCATGCTTTTCCGCAATTGTGTGATTTTGGGATTGTACTCTGATGACTGTTTTTATTATAAAATACTTTTAAGTGTTTGACTAAATGATAAATGGGTGTTTTGGTTGTTTTAAAAATGAAACTTTTACCTTCGTATTTTGGGATGTTACATAAAACTAGATAATTACCAAAACTAACCACACAAATCAGATCAAGCAGTAAAATCCTGAATTTCTATTTTAGACTAATCTCACGTCGTGAGACCCTTCTGCTCACGTCGTGAGATGTATTTTTTTTCGTAAAATCCGTTTTGTTCAAGTTCAACTCATGTACAATCAACGTTAGACATACATATTCTCTGATACCACTAATGAGTTTTATATGTTACAAGAACTATGTGCTTGCTGAATTTCACTTAACACTTAAGAGCATATGAAACCTAAAGGATCTATGTCATACACATTGAATGCAACATACTATGAACAACAAAACTAACAAAAACCCTAATTGAAAGTCTAATATAACCAAAAACACAAGAATTATGGTTTCATACCCAAACCCTAGAACTAGATGACTCATACCCAAACTATTTATTGTAGTAAACAAATCATTTCAATCCTGCATTTGAAGAGCTTAGAAAGCTAGCACCAAAAGTATGATATCTCTAATGGCTCATACCCAAACCCTAGAACTAGATGACAATTGAGGAGAGAGGAGGAGAGATAAATTTTGTTCCTAAGGCTTATGGGAAGTGCATGAACGAAAATAAGGCCATAAGGGGTCATTTATAGTTTAGGTAACTTAAGGACCAAACAATATTTGAATGGATTTGATCCCAATCTAAATCATTTCCTTATATGCATCAAAAAGGCGTGTGGAAACCACAAGGAAGCTCCCAAAATCGTCCACCCTTTGGATGGTTTTAGAATTGCTTCTTTTGTTTAACTATTGAACAATTACAATTCACCCCTTGTACTTTTAATTAATTTCAATTAACCAAATTAATTCTGATTAATAATTAATTAATTCTAAATGATTTCTTATTAATTTATCAACCATATAAATTAACAAATCAATTTACTTTATTAATTGATCTCATAGTAATTTATTAATCACATAATAAATTAATAAATCAACTATTAATCATATAATATATTAACAAATCATTTCCTTACAATTTCCAATTAGTTTATTAATCATATAATAATCTAATGAATCATCATCTTTCTATAAATTTCATTCTAATCAAGTTTTAGTTATGAGGACAACCCAAAAGGACTTTGTTTCTAATTACAAGAATATATCAATTTTGTTACTGGCTTAGACACCTTAATTTAACAGTTTTGTCTTGATAAAAAAATAAGTTAGGGACTAAACGCACAAATTACCCCAAACCATAGGGACCATTCGTGTAATTACTCAACTTATAACCATTTACAAAATACCCATTATGAAAATGAGCATGTTTCGATGGTTTCTCAACTATAATCGAACCAAATTGCTAAAACCAAACTGACTCGTATAAAAACGGATAACCATGAAGCCCCTCAGCACCCGTACAATCAAAAAAATGGAAATTGTGCGCTTGAGTTTGATTGCAGCTAGCGCGCTTGACTAAGAAGATAGAAAGGGCTTTTCTCGCTTGGTTAGTAAAGTCAAGTTTTTGGCCTTATCTTGCGTTTCTAGAATGCGAGCAAGCTAGCTTGCTGACTCTCCTAGTGGTTTGGCGGCAAGGAAAGGGGCATTCGGGAAGCGACTAGTCGCTTATGGCAATGCTTATAGAAGGTCGACCATAAGAAGAAGGAAAGAAAGCGGTCCCTAAAAAGAAGGTAAAGGGAAAAACAGATAAGGTAAGGGGAAAAACCCCCAACTCTAGTTGAGAAGTTGAGTCACCCTTCCCAAAATCCTATTAATAGATACGAACATATTCAAACTAATTCCCAAAAAATATAAATTTGCACAATAGGGGACTCTTGAACTGAAAACCAGTCCAATGATGAATTAAAGTAAAGACCATATATTTGTGTTTTTTGAAGAGCAGAGAAAGCGAACTTCTTTTGAATCAAATCGAATTCTTTCCCGGTATGCCGCTCCGCGAGCTATGATCAAATTATCAGATGCCCCTTTCGTTTACAACAACCTTAACCGCCTCCCGCGATAAGGACGTGTCTAAGGATGCTACTTCGGGCGGGCGTGCTTCTTTCTGTGGGGGCGCGGACAGAAAAGTGGAAACTTTCTGCGGGATCCGAAAGACTCCATTACCGGGACTACTAAAACGATATTTCACTCGAAGACGGCGGCAGTCGCAACAAAGCGAAGCCTTCTTTTTCATTGTCTTACTTTACACGCAGAGCAGGAGCGGATCTCCAGCAAATTGGTCAGTGGCTTGCTGATAACCCCATACCCCTTTCAAAATTTTCGGTAATAGCCTGTTAAACCCAGAAAGCCTCTCAACCCCTTGACAGTAGTAGGTTGTGGCCAGCTCAACATGCTGTCAATCTTGCTTTTATCTGGCCGTTCTTGCCAGTTCGAGTACGAGACTTCGGTGTAGTAGTACTATAATGGTTTTGACACATACTAAGGACTCCTTTTGGTCTTTAACGATTCACTCTAACTCTCTCCTCTGTCTACGCTCGTTCCTGTCCTTAAAAGGCCCGGCGAACCAATCTCGATAGTAAGCATTGGGCGGGCGATAGGGAGGACGGTCTCTGGATTTCTTTCTGCTGGCAAGGCATAAGAGCCGTTACCTATGGCATGTGTGGTCTTGGAATTACCCAATGAATGTCTCCTAACGCCGCGACGGGGACCGGTAGAAGCAGACACAAATTGACTCACTACATGAACTGCATAAGCGGACGAATAGCAGTAATATATACCAGACCAGACTTGAAGGATTGAAATTTGAAGCATGTAGCAACTACAACAACCCTTGAGTCTAACTCTTTAGATTCCACAAATTGGATCAGTCTTCTAGAAAAATCACGCTCGTGGAAGTGTAAGACTCCACAACGGTACCAAGTTGCTATTTCGGGGTTAAGGAAATGAGAGGGTTGGTCCCCGTCTTTTGTGTTTAAGAAGTAGGTGAAGTGGTTGGATTTTGTGAGGTGTTCCCACCACTGTTGGACGTTGAAGTGGGGTCGTAGTTAATCGATTAGCTAGTAGGCTAAGGTCTAAGCACTTCTGGAATGGAAGACCTCCCGTCCACTGACTACAAGACTGCAGCCTAACACCCAAGTTAGCTTGACGGTCAGCTACTTTTTTGTTATTTTGTAATCTTCAGGGTATGATACCTTATAGCTTCATAATTACAAGTCATTTTCTCATTACAACCTCCTAACCACTATGAGTTAAGAAACTAATGGACAGACCAGACCGCATAAGACTACTGGAATAGAAAAAGAGAAGGGATTCACGGGAGGACGAAAGAGAAAATGCTCCGCGGGGAAGTCGTCTCAATATCTTTATCGGCCGGAAAAGCAACTCCTAATTCCTATCTCAGTAGCTTCATCTTCTTGTCTCATTGAGACTCCCTTTTAGAAAGAGAAATGAACATGAACTTAACTCATCCGGACCTCCTTAGCGTAAAGCACCCCCTTGGATTCATCCGAAATCGATTCCGATTCAACCGCAAATGCTCTTTCCAACCCCCTCAATAAACGAGAAATCTTGGGCGCTATTGTTGTCTATATACAAGTTGCGTAGGCGAAGCTGTGGCGACTCGTGGAGTCAGCAAAGGAAAGAAGCCTTGATCCCAAGACTAGCTGCGTCTTTTTCGACTGGTGAGTTGCCGAAACTGGAGAATCAACCCTCGAGAGACGACTAAACTATACGCGGCAGGTTGGTCTAAAAGGGAAAGAAAAAAGGTGACATACATTCCATTCGGGGAGAATCTTTCTGCGGTGTGCTCCGTTTACTATTCTTTCGTACTTTCTTCTCTTTACCTTTGCTCTCCTCTTATTCTTCATTGGACGGTTCGGATGGACTTCGCCGTTCTTTCCCAACTAAAATAGAAAAGGCTGTATCACATCGAGATGTCGATTCGCGGCTAGGGCATGGACAATAACAGATCCGGATGTAGTTCGATTCATGGGTAACCAAAGTAAAAATTCAGAATTAGTAAACTGTTTCTTTATGGCTTGATGTTTTATAACCTCCGTATTAGACAAGTTTTATATTCATTCATGTGTAGCTTAACCCCAATTGTCGTTATCCCACCTTTCTCTTCGTCTCTCACATCCGGACAACCATCTACTTCTCTCTCAAACAAAAAAGAACAAGACCTAATACAACTCCCAAATTTGAGGTAAAGCTATTCAACTTTGTCTTCCATCTTCGATCATCTTATTTCATTTATTCAAATACAATTGTTGCCTATTACGCATCCCAGGTCTTCTCTTTCATCATTTGTGAGTTACTTAAAACAAAACTAAAAACCTTTCAATTGTCATAGATATGATTTGAACACAACAAATTACCACAATCATAAACAGAATATTGTTCTAGCTAGCCTTTGGAGCAATCCTCTTACTGTGAAAACGATAAACCAACCCAAATGTATAAATAAAGATTTATTAATTTTTTGGGGGTCAACAGGCCTAACCCCATAGCCCTACGGATCACACTTTACATATTCTAAATCACAAGTATACATAAAAAATAAACAATCATAAAAAAAAATTACATCACCAATCTAGATAATCATCCTCCCAAGTATTAAGGGTCAATAGGATACCCAATAACATAGTAATCTTCTTCAGTAGTTGTTGAGTCAATAGGATAACCAATAACATAGTAATCTTCTTCGGGAGTTATTGGCATGGGTGGAGCAGATGGCTCTGCAGTTGGTGATGGCGGCGGTGGCAGTGGCCCTGGCAACAAAATAATAGATTTCTTACGGAATTTCTTCTGAAGTGCAGCCCTGATTCCTTCAAGATTCTCAAGGGTTGAAATTGTAAATATCCCAATCTCAGGGTCCATTTCTATCAACTCCACACTATTAAGTTTACGGAATGCCTTTTTCATCTCGTCTATGCATCCTTTACAATTATGAAACGGTATGACTTGAACATCACTTGTTGCTGAGGTCGCCATCTTTGATTTTGAAGAGTATATATAATAATAATATTTCTGAATAAAATCCAAAATAAAACCAAAACACATGCCATATTGTCGTGTAAGAAAACAAAACAGCTTCTGCTTCCAGAAAAACCTACCTATACACACACTGACACACATTCATGACAACATATGACCTTTTATGTTTGACTTACCTTGGTGGCCATTAAACTTTTAATCAATTAATCCCTGGGAAACTAGAAATCAAGTAATAATAATCGATTGGACAAAAACACATAGATAAACAGATAATATATATGGTTAATTATCAAAAAAAAAAAAAAAAAAAAAAACAGATACATCAAATAAAAAAACATATATTATTAATAACAGTACCTATTCATGAATTCGGATCCAAGATCCGGTTTGTTGAACACTAAAGAAAAACAGTATAAATATATAGACATTCTTATATAAAGGTAAGATCAAGCATACATACAGTTTTACATTGTCGATGGCTCTTGATTGCGTTATCTATTGGTTACAGAAAATCATGTTAGGAGCAATAAATGAATAAAGATCCATGATTATATTTGACATAGAACAAATATTTATTAAATGCAAAGATAGATCAGGAAACAGAATTATTATTCTAGCTGTAAAGGAGATATTCAAACCAGGAAGAAGCTCAAAACTAGACGGCAGAGGAAGGGGACGAAGTTTCTGCATCATTAAATGCAAATCCACATCAGAATCCAAGAAAATTAAAATCCCAAAAATTAAATCAAACAAAAACATCATCAATTTAGCCTATTCAACAAAAGTACAAAACAAACAACACCTATCTCTCAATAAAAATATCACAATGATATCTAAGTTTAATGAATTCGGATAGTAATCCCTAATTTTCCTCACTATAGCTTAAAAGTTAAAACGCATCAATTCGGATTTAAAATGTGGGTTTTAGCATAATAAAATAAAAACTAAACTGCAATCAGATCTAAATCC
Organism: Lactuca virosa; assembly: GCF_052849685.1. NCBI lineage: Eukaryota > Viridiplantae > Streptophyta > Magnoliopsida > Asterales > Asteraceae > Lactuca > Lactuca virosa. Next base: position 285,985,911 of record NC_136427.1, on the reverse strand, counting down.
ACATACACCAAAATTCAATAAAGCAATATAAACGCAAGCAAATTAACTTATCAAATATATAAAACCCTACTTTTGGTGCTTACAGGCAGCGGGGGGTGGAGGAGGATGTCCGATCTCGATAGAAGTATTTGTGTTCATCTGATGCGTATTATCTGGTTTATATACCAGAGCCAGAGGTCAATGACTTGGTCCCTACGCTGATCTGGGTCAATTACTTAGTCCCTACCCATAGTCTTAAGCCTTTTTTTTTTTTTTTTTTCCTCTCATAAGAAATGGTCACAAATCTAATTATTATTATTATTTTTTAAAATTAATAAAAATATATTTTACTTGGCTTCTTTGTACTTCTTGAATTATTAAAAAAAAAAAAAAAAAAAAACCTTCTTGCTTGGTATGGAAAAATTAAAGGTTGTACAAAATATAGGTAATAGCTCATTAGCATGTTGGAAAATAACTTGTGATGATAATTACATTTTCGTCTTGTTCACGTTTAGGTAACTTTATTTTTTTTTTACACATTTGACCATTTAACTTGTTAAATACGTTTACATATTATCATTGTCACCTGCTATAGCAGGTGACAATGGTAATATGTGAACAATTTAACAAGTTAAATGGTTAAATGTGTACAGAAAAAGAAAATTGTCTAAATGTGAAAAAAAAATTACAAATTTCTTAAAATATTTTATAATTTCTTACAACATTTTTATGATATTTTTTTCTATAGGTTTTTCTAATACAATGTTTTAAACTTTGCTTATAATTTTTTTTATATACTTTCATATAATTTTAATATAAGTGCTTTTAAACCAAATATTTTATAAATGTTTTAATTTTTTCTTACAAGTTTTTAACTTGTTTTTTTTACATTTTCATATAATTTTTGTAACTTTCATACAATTATTTCTAAACTTTCTTTCACAACATTTATAAAGTGTTTCATAGATTTTGTATGACAATTTAATATTTCTTTATAACATTTTAAAATACTTTCGTTAATTACTAACATAAAACGTTGTATTAAGAAAATTAAAAATTTATTAACTTCTAATTAAAAAGTGGTAAAAAGTTGGAATAATTTTAAAACATTTACATTATATAGATTTTTTTTTGTTTTTTATTTGATAAGTAATATTTCTTTTTATTTTTTAAAAAGGTCATCCATACTTATTGTTACATATTTAATTTATTTAATTTTGTTGTTTGATACTATTTACTTTAAAAATATTGTATATGCTTAAAAACAATATATATATATATATATATATATATATATATATATATATATATATATATATATATATATATATATATATATAAAAGAGGCTATATGAAATATTTCACAAAACAAAAACATATTTATTAATTAAAAAGTAAAGTTTAAAATTGATCAATATTTAATTAATATTTAGGAAATTATGGATATTTAAAAAATAACGTTTGGAAAAAATAATACAAACGAATATGAAAAATAAAATCGTTATTAAATGTGGGGGAAAATGACTTATCAGGGTAATTAAATTTTCGTTTTGTTCACATTTAAACAATTTTCTTTTTTCTGTATACATTTAAGCATTTAACTTGTTAATTTGTTCACATATTACCATTGTCACCTGCTATAGCCGGTGACAATGGCAATATCAGGTCCGACTCAACCAGTTTGGGGACTCTAAGCGACCAAAAATTTGGGGCCTTTTGACATTACTATACTTAATGTTATAAACTCTCATTCTCTTTGACATGATTATTAATCAACAATAAAACATACTTTTATAAATCGACTAATAAAGTTCAATACATATCGATGGAAGGCAAACGGGCAACAAACCGCACCGCAAGTCCTTTCTGGATGACAAAACTAATTATTAATTATTTGATTAATAATAACTATAATTATAGAAGATATGAATTAGGATTATACCGTCCCTGAGATAATGGAAAGCTAAAAAACAATGGAACCTGCCAATCTGGAATAAGTTATTGGACATTCATTCCTGCACAGATCCACAGTTAAGGTTTAATAGAATATATAGGGAAAACCTAGAGGGTAAATAGTCTTTTATAGATTTTTATATTGTTGACGTGTTTTTCTTTTTCTAAAACATTTTTCAAACCCATGAAATTGAAAGTTGCTTTGAAACAATGCAAATGAAAGATAAATATAAAAAATTAAAACTACAAACAATTGCAAGTGGAATGATTGGGACCACCTCTTGCTTGAAACAATGCAAATGAAAGATAAATATAAAAAATTAAAATTACAAACAATTAATTTGGAATGATTGGGATCACTTCTTGCGAGTTTACTCTCATGCACTTTTATGATATTTAATTTACCAAACCACATTATAAAAGCACAATAAAACTTTTTAGACTTGAGCTTTCATCTGTCGAAAATCTCAATAGCTTTAACAATTGAAATCAAGATTATTTAATACAAAAATCTCATGATTGAAAGCATATGGAAAGCTCAAGCGATTCCAACTCAAATATTATAAAGTAAACGACAAGGTCAAGATTTCAAAAGTATATTATAGTTTGCTCACAATCGGCTAACCCTAATTAATTGACTATTAACCCCAATTAGATAATCACAGATAATAGAAAAATCAAAACTAAAAAGTGAAAATACAAAGCATATTACCGACTTACTGTTTCAATCATTCAATCACAACAGAATAGCAGCAGCCAGCAGTCCAGCAGATCATCAAATCAGGAGAAACCAAGAATGAAGAAGGAAGAAGAATTGAAGTCTGAAGAGTGAAGAACAGCAGCTTGCAGCGATTCAGCGAGACAGCAACTCAACAGAAGAGTAGAAGAAACGATTGGAGAAGGGCCTATAATCGAGAACGAGAATGAAAAAAAAAAGAACGAAAGTTTTATGTCGTATCGTCGCTTGATTGAAGAATCTATCAACACTTACGCCTGATTTTTTGGAAACTACTAACCTTGGATCAAAAGTAAACGGGGCCCTTACAATTGGGAGCCCTAAGCCCTATCTTTACTAATCAAACAATAAGGCCGGCCTTGGGCAATATGTGAACACATATAACAAGTTCAATGGTCAAATGTATACAACAATAAAGAAGTTACCTAAATGTGAATAAAACGACAAAAATGATTACCCTCGTAAGTTATTATCCCTTAGCTTGTACATCTTGCATGGATGAGAAGAAGATACATCATAGCTTTTTGAATCAAGAAGACTGTATGTGTATTATACAACATACACTCATGAAAATAATATGTTTTTCATATGTGAATGAAAATTAAGTTGTGTGCATGCCATGAGAAAAGAGACAAGGCGCGGGGGTTTTGTATTGCAGAATGATGTCACTACACAAGAAGTATCAACAAGTGTGGTGTTACCATAGAGCCAGATTGTGATACGGTAGGAGGTAGTGGTGGTACTTCCACAATCCTTAAATCAAAATTAAAAAAACACTCATTAATAAATATATATTCTCCATGATGAATAATAAATCTATTATATTTTTAGAAGAAAAAACTAATATAATAAAATTTATAAATTTTTTTCCAAATGTTTTTTGTACATGTGGGCATGTAATTTATCATTGTTTTCATCGATTAATAAGACACGAACGATGTTGATTTTTTATGTCTTACGACTAAATGCTCCAAATTAAGTTTTTAGTTTGTATATATTTAATTTTTAATATATTTTTATTGTAAAATATATCTTGGTTGTTTTTGGACATATTTAATTCTTTAGCCGACACAACCTAAATGAGAATTTAAGATCTCATTAATAGAAGCTCAACGATATAAATACATTTGAAAACGGACGTCGGATGACAAAATTATGATTTTTTTAACGGACTTTAACTGTTTAAGCCTGTTAAAATATAAATTTAAAAATAAAGTCAAAATTAGCCGACAGAGTCTAAACGAAAGTTGTAGATCACGTTGCTACCTACACGTGGGTATAAAGAACGTAAAAAACGAAGCTCTTATGCTAAAGTTACGGATTTTAGAAGATAATTAACTTTTCTATTAAGTTCCGAAGGTGACATGTGGCACCATCATATCCACACCTTCTTCCCCAAGGCTTTGCACGCGATCGCGACACCTGGCACTTCAACACTCCGTGTTTAGCCAATAACACTCCATGTTGCACCAATTCACAACCTATAAATAGAGGCGCAAATCACTCCATTTTTCACACCATTCTAACCCATTCTCTCTCAAACCTCCCCAAACCCTCAAGGCTTTCCCTAACACCTCCTAGGTGTTAGTAGCGAGTCCCGGAGCGCCAGAAGGCCTCAAGAAGAAGAGCTTTTAAGTTCATTATCGTTATTATGAACCTATAAACAAGATTTATCAGTGATTCCAAGTCGCTATACTGATTGATCTACTTATGGGGATGATGTCTAGGCTGTGATTTAGTGAGGTGTTTAAAGTGGGATTTCCAAACAGTATACTTCGTATACCAAACAAACCCTACCTCCGATATGATCCTACCTGGTTGTTCCTTACTTGATAGATCATGAAGTGGACTTTGAGTTAATGATGAATCTAGACTAATAATTAGTCTCAATAAATATTAGACTAAAATCTAGTAATAGTGATACTAGGTTTCATCCGAGGAAAACAATATTGTTAGAAGCGAAACGCTGCCCGAATTTCGAGTCATCACTTTAACAAGTTAGTGCATAGTCCCTTTCACGAACATGATTTTAATACGAGTATTAATTAAAGTATTAAATATATGCTTATGTGTGAGATATTTGATATTGCTTGAAATACGTGTTAAGAACATATCTGATAACATATGATGATTTAGGTCTTACAAAATAAACCTAAATTAATTGAGATGAATATCGATGTAACATCCCAAAATTCATGACCAAAAATTTCATTTTTAATTAAGTAATTTATAAAAACGATATTCTGAAAACATCGATAATGTCATCACATATCATAATCAAAACCAATATGTCAAATATCCAAAACCTGTCATAGAAAAGTAATATCAGAGTATAACTCCAAAAGGTCTCATGTGCGGAAAAACCATAGAGTGATGCACTGCGATTATGCCGGCTCCTTTCCTTTCAAAGAAGAAGTACCTGAAACTAAAACTGAAAACCGTAAGCACAAAGCTTAGTGAGTTCCCCCATCATAACACATACCATAAACATACTGCCTAGCATATCCGGGTGCTGGCCTACCCCTTCGGTTTCTTTCAACCGGATACTGCCTAGCAAATCTGGGTGCTGGCCTACCCCTTCGGTCTCTTTCAACCGGATACTGTCGAGCATATCTGGGTACTGGCCTACCCCTTCGGTCTCTTTCAATCGGTTACGGGGTCTATTTCACCCCTACCACTACCACATATTGTCCTAGCACACAATCACATACTGCCTAACATATATGGGTGCTGGCCTACCCCTTCGGTCTCTTTCAACCGATTACTACCTAGCATATCTGGGTGCTGGCCTACCCCTTCGGTTTCTTTCAACCGGTTATGGGGTCTATTTCACCCCTACCACTATCACATAATATCATAGCATACTAGCACATAAATCTCTACAGATAGTGGCATATCAGATAATTATCACAAAGATAATCATCTTACTATAAACAACAATAAGTGGGCCGGCATTGGTGCCTTCGACCTACTGCTACAGGGAAGGTAACTTACCTCGAATACTGGAAAATAGTTGAACAGTCCCCGACTCCGAATATCAACCCAACTCAATCCCCTAAACATTAAAGATTTCCTTAAGTACCCCTTCATACTCATAACCCCTTAAGGGTCAACTTTGGTCAAAGTCAAAGTCAACGCTCCGACTTGACTAAATTCGTCGAGTTACCCTTCAACTCACCGAGTTTCCATGAATCACCAAAATCGTGATTTCGCGATCCAACTCGTCGAGTTCTTCCATGAACTCGTCGAGCTCTTCTTTATCAACATAATCAGGACACTTTACTTCAACTCGTCGAGTTCCTTCATGAACTCGTCGAGTTCCTTCATGAACCCGTCGAGTTCCTCAATCCGTTAACCCCTTCTTAACTTATTAAGCCATTATTCTTCAGATCTAAACCCTAAAATTCAAATCTAAACTGGAAATGCCTCTAGAAGGGTAAAGTTTCCAACTTTACACATGTCACACCCCAAAACCAAGAACGGCGGAAATGTTCGGGGGCGAAGGACGTCATGTACAGTATCACAACAATGAATAGTAGTAAACAAGCAACAACATCATCCATTGCATTAATAATATAATTTTAATACAAGTGTGTTCTGACAAGTCTAATAGACACCAAAATATAAATCAAAATGAAAGATGAGTCTTGAACGAGCTCCATCTTCTCTAAACCCTGCATCAGTACCTGTCTACTGGTGACCTGAAGATACAAGTTATTTTGAAAGAGTTTATCAGCTTTAAAGCTGGTGAGATCATAAGTATTTTAGTGTCTCTATTTGTATGAAAGTATTTGTAAGTATGTGAATTGTAAGTATGTAAAAGCTCGTGAATGTTTGTAAAAGGTTTGAATCTCCTAGAAAACCCTATGTTTCCTACTAAAAGTAGCCTTCTACCAAGGCATCTAGTATCTATGTGTGTCTCTCTTGTAAGAGTGTGTATTTTCCCAAATCTGACTATCATTAACCAAAAATATAGTTTTTACATTATCGTTATTGTGTGAAGATCACAAAGTAAATGTAATGGGAAAATGAAATAGTACTGTAGTGTTGTATTAAGTAACTACTGTTGTACTAACTACCTTAAACCAATTGCTATTTAAAGTACCATGTGATCGGCCTGTATCCTGCTACCGACTCTAGAAAAACGACGATGTAAGACATCGTAAGAAATGACGTTTGGCACCCGTAGACTTGCAAGTCCCACTGTAGCGAGCAGCAAGGTGTAGGATAGTCAATCCAGTATAGATCTATACACAAACTCATACGCTCCCCAATTAAGGAGATTTTGGATACAAAAACGGTCATGACAGGTAGTGCCATGCCCCGTTAGGTGGCTCACATAACTGTAGTAATGTTCTAGTATATGTATGTGCTAGCTGTATTGTGTCTTCTCTCCCTGTCTAGCATGTATTGTTTGTTTCTCATCACAGTGTTCTATTGTTTGTTTCTCATCATAGTGTTCTATTGTTTGTTTGTCATCATAGTATTCTATTGTTTGTTTCTCATCATAGTATTCTCTATCTAGCATGTATATTCTCTTGTATAATGTATAGTATGTACTATCTGTATTGTAATGTACTGTATGTACTAGCTGTATTGACTCATGTATGAACTGACTTATTGTATGTTTCATTGTTCTAGTAATAGTATTAGTATCTCCCTAAACTATACCTATTATAGTTTACTAGTAATGTGATTTGCATGTATGAACATGTTTGTATACCTTTGCTACCCAAAGGCATTGAATAGAAAGAATGAACTTTTATATCTATATACATATACATAATATATAACTAGGATTCAAACGACCTTCGGACAAATAACCGATACTCTAAGTCCACAACCAAACGAGGAACAGGAGGTAAGGTGAGTTATCAGTCCTAAGTCCTTTCAATCCTACTTATATAACTATATCTATAAAGATATACATTTATCAGAATATAAGTGTAAAAGAGTTTAAGTAAAAGTATTTGATATGTAAAAGAGTTTGTAAAACAGTTTGGCAAAACAGTTTGGTAAAACAGTTTGGCAAAACAGTTTGGTAAAACAGTTTGAAAAGTAAGAAAACCACTTGTTTGGTAGTTATTAATCACATGTGATTGATATAATAACTATAATAGGTCAACTTGTATCCCCCCTTCATAAAAGCATTTAAAAACATTTAAAAGGTTAATTAAGGGGTATGAACTCACCTGCAGTGAGTGGTTTGGATGAACGGATTGATATAGGATGCTAAGTGTCAAGTGAAGACTTGAGCACACACAAGGATCCTAGTTAACACATAATGACACATATATGTATCCAGTTAGTTATAAAACTACTAATTAACCAAGTTAAGACATCCTAAGACATGTAAAACACTTGATTTAAGTGTTATAAGTCCTAAGGATTGCATCTAAGGGTTGTAGGACTTGGCTATTGAGTTTAGGGTTCAAGAGGACCCTCTATTGGAGTTTACGGTTTTGTGACAAACTCCTTTGGAGTTTACGGTCGTAAACCCATGAGTTTACGGCCGTAAACTCATGGCACTTCCATCATTTTGTGTTTTGAAGCTTTTCAAGTCATAAGGAAGCATTCTACATCAAGTATAAGCCTTAGGAAGTGTTTGTGGCATCAATTCACTCCTAAATGGAGTTTACGACCCATGGACCACTTCTCCATGTGTTTACGGCCGTAAACCCATATGGTTTATGGTCTTTTTGATGTTTTAAGTCCTAAGCACATCAAGGTTATGTTCTACACTAGTATCCAAGGCTTGGCAAGGGACTAGGGCACACTTTGGCACCCTTATTAGGGTTTACGGTCCAAGAACATCTTGGACCGTAAACACCTTTGATCTAGTGTTTCCTTGTGATTTCTAGACATTTTAGGAGTGTAACAAGTCTTATAACATGCCAAGGTAAGAGTACTTACTATGTAGAAGCTTAAAAAGGTGCTAAAAGTCCAAGAACACTAGTGTGTGTTCTTGGTGAAACTAAGAACACTTGAAGATCTACATATATGGAATGATTTCATGGATGAAATCATGTTAGATCACTAGATTAAGGTAGATATCAACTAAACAAGGAAGAAAACACTTACTTTCTTGAAGATTTTTGAAGAACTTTGGATGATACTTGAGAGAGAATTGGTTCTAAACTTGGAAGTGTGAAAAAAGTTAAAAATAAGCTAAGTGTCACTTATATAGTCATTAGGGTTTACGGCCCTAATACCATTTGGGCCGTAAAATCCAAACTCTTGGAGTTTTTGGAACTTTATTGATGCACAATAAACCCTAGGGCATCCTCTCTCCTGTTATCTCCTGAAGTACTAACTTAAAAACACTCAAACTTATTCCAAAAAGCTTGAAAGTTAGCAGAAACTGTTCTGACTTCTATTGAATTGAATGGTTGTACATAATAGAAATTTCGGGTTGTCACATCATCCCCCCGTTAGAAGGAATTTCGTCCCGAAATTAGAATTTAAGCAAATAAGTAGTTACAAATAACTAAGTAAAAGATGAGGATAAATCAGTTTCATCTGATCCTCTCGCTCCTAAGTGAACTCTGGTCCTCGCTTGGCATTCCAGCGAACCTTCACTATCGGGATGCGGCTTTGTTTCGTTTGCTTGACCTCTCAGTCCATGATCTCTACAGGTTCTTCCACGAAGTTGAGGCTCTCGTTGATCTCGATCTCGTCGAGTGGGATTACAAGAGTCTCGTCAGACATACACTTTTTCAAGTTCGAGACGTGGAAAGTAGAATGTACGTTACTGAGCTCGCGCGGTAAGTTAACTTTGTAAGCTACAGGGCCGATTCTTGCGAGAATCTCGAAAGGCCCTATGTACCTTGGATTTAGCTTTCCACGCTTTCCGAAGCGTATCAAGCCCTTCCAGGTTGAGACCTTCAATAGAACACGGTCGCCCACCTGGAATTCCAACGGTTTCCTTCGTTTATCAGCGTAGCTTTTCTGTCGGTCTCTAGAGGCTTTCAATCGTTCACGAATCTGAACGATCTTCTCTGTCGTTTCCCGAATGATCTCCGGACCTGTGAGAGTGCTTTCAGGAACTCGTACTTTAGCTAACTGGGTATCACCCACCTCAGCCCAGCACATAGGGGATCTGCACTTTCGGCCATAGAGGGCCTCGAATGGAGCATCCTTTATGCTCGTGTGATAACTGTTGTTTGTAGGAAAATTCGACAAGGGGTAAAGGAGTATCCCATGCTTTCCCAAAGTCGATCAGACAGGCTCTCCACATCTTTCAAGGTTTGGATAGTCCTCTCACTTTGCCCGTCGGTCTGTGGATGGTAGGTTGTACTCATGTCCAGCTCAGTTCCTAGGGAAATTTGTAGCGACTGCCAGAACCTCGAAGTGAACCTACTATCTCTGTCCGAGATAATGGATATGGGAACACCGTGCAGTCGTACAATCTCCCGTATGTAAGTTCTTGTAAGCTTCTCCATCTTTTCTGTTTCTTTGATAGGCAGGAAGTGTGCGGACTTGGTCAATCTATCGACGATGAGCCTTATGGTATCAAGTCCACCCGTTGTCTTGGGCAACTTGGTTATGAAATCCATAGTGATCCGCTCTCACTTCCATTCCGGTATCTCCGGCTGTTGTAGTAGTCCTGAGGGTTTCTGGTATTCGACCTCGACCTTGACGCAAGTAAGACATTTACTCACGGAGGTAGTATCTCTGCTTTTATGATAGGCCACCAGTATAGCTTTTTAAGACCTAGATATATCTTATCTGATCCTGCTGTAGATGCTTACTATGCTCTTCCTTACTACGAGAGTAGATAAGTGTGTCATCTAAGAAGACGATGACTACTGATCCAAGTAAGGATGGCATACCCTATTCATTAATTTCATGAATACTTCGGGCGCATTAGTCAATCTGAATGGTACTACTACAAACCCGTTGCGTCCGTAACGAGTTTGAAAGGCTGTCCTCTTGACGAACAAGACTGGAGCTCCCTAGGGTGAGAGGCTTGGTCTTATAAAGCCCTTGCTGAGCAGTTCGTTAAGTTTACAGGACAGTCCTTGCATCTCTGCAGGTTTTAGGCGATAGGGCGATTTGGCTACTGGGGTAGCCCCTGGAACTACGTCGATTCTGAACTCGACTTGACGTTGCTGAGGTAATCCTGGGAGTTTTCTGTTCTATGTGAATCTATTGCCTCGATTGGTGGGAAAAGCATCTGATTGGATTCTAAGTTTATCCTCATGGCAGTACGATCACTCGTAGTCTTGGACAGTCTCCGTCCTAAAGTTCATATCAGAAGTCATATTTGGTTCATCAATCACAGCTTCGTATATACGAGTCGTATATAATTAAGACTGAAAAGGCAGTCGAATAAATGATTCTTCCTTAAGATCACATCCAAACAAGGAAAAGAAGTTAAAGCGGAATCATCTATTCTAAGCCTTTAGAACCTTGATTATATACCACCCTTGCGTATACCTTCTCCAGTGATAGATCAATCGTATGGGTCTTCGGGTTGAACTTGACGTACTGTACGAGTGGTACTCCGGGGAGTTTTGCTGAAGTGTCTTCGGGAAGGATACGAGGCATAAGGTGCTTTCTGCATGCGCCCCTCGGAATTCTGGAATGACGGCTTCGCTAGAAAGGCGATTTCGGAGAAAAGTATTTACTCAAGTTAAACGATAATGTCGGACTACTCGGAATAAAAGGTGTTAGACTAGGTCATAAAGGTGTTACAAAACATCACAGTGCAACTTCTACAGAGTTTAAGTACTTTAGATTTATCTATGAGACTACTGTTGCGAACAGGGTATACTACAAAAAGCCAGTATACGCAGCACGAGAGTCCCTTGACTGACGGGGTCTCGCCAAAAAGATAAGACTCGAGTTGCACTAGTTTTTAACAGTTTATAAGTCTAATAAAACGAAACGCCCTAACATTTTAACGTGGGTCCGGGGTAGTTTCTCCTGCGGCTGTGATCCTTAGTATCTTCCCGTCGGCGCCAGAGTTCTTCGTTATTGGACAATCCTTCTTAAGATGTCCTATCTCACCACATAAATGACACATCTGGCTAGCACCCGCATCGGTGGTGGAAATGATGTGTCGGGTCAGAGTTATGTAGACACGATTGCTCTCGCTGCTCCTCCTTTTCGAACAATTCCTCTTAAGGTGTCCGATTTCACCACCACCAAAGCAAGCCTTTCTGACTCCGATGTCAGGGGCTTGAGTGACGGGTCGTGCCGGTGCTCCACAGCTACGAGCATGGTGCCCTATTTTGTGGTAATTGCAGCATTGCATTTCATGGCAAGCCCCATTATGATGAAAGCTACACTTGTCACACTTTGGAAGCTTTCCCTCGTAAGGTCTGATCGGTACTGGGATGGCAGGGGTTGCCACTTGTTTCTGTTGTATGGCAAGTCTTTGGGATCGCTTGCGCTCCTTTTGGGCTTGGCGCTTTCGTTTTCTTTTCTCGGTTTTACGGCTTTGCAAGCCTGTGACTGTTATCATTTGTTGGTTTCCCGGATTGATACAAAGATCGGAATCGTCAACCCCCTTGTCAGCCTTGCTTATGTTGTTAGTGTTGAGGTTTGCAAGGACAGCTGCCACGACAGCTGATACCGCGGCTTGGAAAGTAGCGGCGTCGATATGAAGGATAGTGGTTTCGTTGCTCGGCTGGTTATTTCTGGGTGACGACATGATTCTGTTATGGAAAAGAAAATGAGTTCATGAGTGATTATGGTTGAACTTAGGAGTATTTCGACCATTTATGTAAAGAGTAGGAGTAAGTTCTCGAGGGTTTGACCTACATCCCTAAGATGTTGTCCTAGTAACGAGTAGTAGTAAGTTCATAGAATGGTTATAAGACGATTGCTATCCAACCTTTGACAAGAATTGGAAATGATCTCTGAGCTAAATTACCATAGCTCAATAACTTGACTAGAGTACTTTTCAGATCGAATTCTAATGATAGCAAAACGGAAGTATTTGAACAATGATTGGCATAAAAATTTGCCGACTTTCAATATCATTGATATTTAAGATGATATACGTTTGGGAAAAATGACCTTGGAGTAGGTCTTACATCATATTCGAAGTAACAAAAGTTTTGACGGCATACTGGCCTAACTAGAAGGTACTTACAGTACAAAGTTAGTTACTTAGATAAGTAGTACTTAGAGCATAGCTAGGAAGACTATTCTTTCAACCAGGGAAAGAAGGGTATAATATCTCCTACTGGGGACGGTTATCCCTTGGGTGAACCCTTAGTTTAGCCAGCTGACGCTCCATATCAATTAGGTGTCTTTCGTACACCCTTTGGCGTACTCGGAGCTCTATGACTTCAGCTCTAGTTTCAGCTAGCTCTTGCTGCAGCGTCTCATGGTCTACTCTAGATCTGTCACGAGCATCTTCCAGACGAATGGTGCGGATTGTATGCATTCTCGCATTGGTGACAACTTTCGTGATTTGATGGAGAGCTATCCTACCTTGAATATCGTTTTGGGCCACTATGCGGACCAGGATTGGCAAGACTCTGTCTGCTGAGCCCCCTTCGCTCAGGTCATAAAAGCTTCGGTTTCCATTAAATGGCATGGGCTGATCCTGCCCTTGGCTCCATGTTTCCAAGCTTTCCACCCACGGAGGTGTCGGGCCTTGAAAAGCCGGACGAGGGTTAGGATTTGGAACAAGAGCCATCGGGGGTAGGTTCTCAACTTCAGGCTCGGAGTCAGAACCATCTGCAAAGCCTTCAGCCTGGTGACCATCCATAGGGATTGGGTGATCATTTTCTGGCTCTGCTTCAAACCCTCCATCATTACCTTGGTTAGGGAAGTACAAGCTGCCGTGGGGATGGTATCCAGCCATGTTATCTACGCGAGAAAAGGGATATAAGAATCTAGCAAATAAGTAGTTTATAGTAACACAAAATACTCCTATAGTATTTTAGGTTTATGTTCTGTTCTATTGTTGTCATTGTGGTATTGTTGGTAAGTTTTTAGACTTGTTGCAACCTCACAACCACACTTAGGCACATGCTAGTCAGTCCTCGGATAATATAGTTGATCAGGCTATATCTTCCTAGTTTTGACTATATGTCTCTAAGTCTACTTGTGCTGCCCAAAAATCGTAATACTTTTGTTCTGTCCTAGTGACACTGATTTTAGTATGAATGCAGGCATGTATACTTAATTAAATATTTTATTATTTAAAAGTATAAACTCTTGGTCAGAGTATTTTAATCCCATTGTATTTATAGTCTGTATATCTTTTATGGGTTGATATACTCAATTCACTATAAACAATGCTCTGATACCAATCTGTCACACCCCAAAACCAAGAACGGCGGAAACATTCGGGGGCGGAGGACGTCATGTACAGTATCACAACAATGAATAGTAGTAAACAAGCAACAACATCATCCATTGCATTAATAATATAATTTTAATACAAGTGTGTTCTAACAAGTCTAATAGACACCAAAATATAAATCAAAATGAAAGATGAGTCTTGAACGAGCTCCATCTTCTCTAAACCCTGCATCGGTACCTGTCTACTGGTGACCTGAAGATACAAGTTATTTTGAAAGAGTTTATCAGCTTTAAAGCTGGTGAGATCATAAGTATTTTAGTGTCTCTATTTGTATGAAAGTATTTGTAAGTATGTGAATTGTAAGTATGTAAAAGCTCGTGAATGTTTGTAAAAGGTTTGAATCTCCTAGAAAACCCTATGTTTCCTACTAAAAGTAGCCTTCTACCAAGGCATCTAGTATCTATGTGTGTGTCTCTTGTAAGAGTGTGTATTTTCCCAAATCTGACTATCATTAACCAAAAATATAGTTTTTACATTATCGTTATTGTATGAAGATCACAAAGTAAATGTAATGGGAAAATGAAATAGTACTGTAGTGTTGTATTAAGTAACTACTGCTGTACTAACTACCTTAAACCAATTGCTATTTAAAGTACCATGTGATCGGCCTGTATCCTGCTACCGACTCTAGAAAAGCGATGATGTAAGACGTCATAAGAAATGACGTTTGGCACCCGTAGACTTGCAAGTCCCACTGTAGCGAGCAGCAAGGTGTAGGATAGTCAATCCAGTATAGATCTATACACAAACTCATACGCTCCCCAATTAAGGAGATTCTGGATACAAAAACGGTCATGACAGGTAGTGCCATGCCCCGTTAGGTGGCTCACATAACTGTAGTAATGTTCTAGTATATGTATGTGCTAGCTGTATTGTGTGTTCTCTCCCTGCATAGCATGTATTGTTTGTTTCTCATCATAGTGTTATATTGTTTGTTTCTCATCATAGTGTTCTATTGTTTGTTTCTCATCATAGTATTCTATTGTTTGTTTCTCATTATAGTATTCCCTATCTAGCATGTATGTTCTCTTGTATAATGTATAGTATGTACTATCTGTATTGTAATGTACTGTCTGTACTAGCTGTATTGACCCATGTATGAACTGACTCATTGTATGTTTCATTGTTCTAGTAATAGTATTAGTATCTCCCTAAACTATACCTATTATAGTTTACTAGTAATGTGATTTGCATGTATGAACATGTTTGTATACCTTTGCTACCCAAAGGCATTGAATAGAAAGAATGAACTTTTATATCTATATACATATACATAATATATAACTAGGATTCAAACGACCTTCGGACAAATAACCGATACTCTAAGTCCACAACCAAACGAGGAACTGGAGGTAAGGTGAGTTATCAGTCCTAAGTCCTTTCAATCCTACTTATATAACTATATCTATAAAGATATACATTTATCAGAATATAAGTGTAAAAGAGTTTAAGTAAAAGTATTTGATATGTAAAAGAGTTTGTAAAACAGTTTGAAAAGTAAGAAAACCACTTGTTTGGTAGTTATTAATCACATGTGATTGATATAATAACTATAATAGGTCTACTTGTATCCCCCCATAAAAGCATTTAAAAACATTTAAAAGGTTAATTAAGGGGTATGAACTCACCTGCAGTGAGTGGTTTGGATGAACGGATTGATATAGGATGCTAAGTGTCAAGTGAAGACTTGAGCACACACAAGGATCCTAGTTAACACATAATGACACATATATGTATCCAATTAGTTATAAAACAACTAATTAACCAAGTTAATACATCCTAAGACATGTAAAACACTTGATTTAAGTGCTATAAGTCCTAAGGATTGCATCTAAGGGTTGTAGGACTTGGCTATTGAGTTTAGGGTTCAAGAGGACCCTCTATTGGAGTTTACGGTTTTGTGACCAACTCCTTCGGAGTTTACGGTCGTAAACCCATGAGTTTACGGTCGTAAACCCATGAGTTTACGGCCGTAAACTCATGGCACTTCCACCATTTTGTGTTTTGAAGCTTTTCAAGTCATAAGGAAGCATTCTACTTCAAGTATAAGCCTTAGGAAGTGTTTGTGGCATCAATTCACTCCTAAATGGAGTTTACGACCCATGGACCACTTCTCCATGTGTTTACGGCCGTAAACCCATATGGTTTATGGTCTTTTTGATGTTTTAAGTCCTAAGCACATCAAGGTTATGTTCTACACTAGTATCCAAGGCTTGGCAAGGGACCAGGGCACACTTTGGCACCCTTATTAGGGTTTACGGTCCAAGAACATCTTGGACCGTAAACACCTTTGATCTAGTGTTTCCTTGTGATTTCTAGACGTTTTAGGAGTGTAACAAGTCTTATAACAAGCCAAGGTAAGAGTACTTACTATGTAGAAGCTTGAAAAGGTGCTAAAAGTCCAAGAACACTAGTATGTGTTCTTGGTGTTCTTGGTGAAACTAAGAACACTTGAAGATCTAGATATATGGAATGATTTCATGGATGAAATCATGTTAGATCACTAGATTAAGGTAAATATCAACTAAACAAGGAAGAAAACACTTACTTTCTTGAAGATTTTTGAAGAACTTTGGATGATACTTGAGAGAGAATTGGTTCTAGACTTGGAAGTGTGAAAAAAGTTAAAAATAAGCTAAGTGTCACTTATATAGTCATTAGGGTTTACGACCCTAATACCATTTGGGCCGTAAACTCCAAACTCTTGGAGTTTTTGGAACTTTATTGATGCACAATAAACCCTAGGGCATCCTCTCTCCTGTTATCTCCTGAAGTACTAACTTAAAAACACTCAAACTTATTCCAAAAAGCTTGAAAGTTAGCAGAAACTGTTCTGACTTCTATTGAATTGAATGGTTGTACATAATAGAAATGTCGGGTTGTCACATCATCCCCCCGTTAGAAGGAATTTCGTCCCGAAATTAGAATTTAAGCAAATAAGTAGTTACAAATAACTAAGTAAAAGATGAGGATAAATCAGTTTCATCTGATCCTCTCGCTCCTAAGTGAACTCTGGTCCTCGCTTGGCGTTCCAGCGAACCTTCACTATCGGGATGCGGCTTTGTTTCGTTTGCTTGACCTCTCAGTCCATGATCTCTACAGGTTCTTCCACGAAGTTGAGGCTCTCGTTGATCTCGATCTCGTCGAGTGGGATTACAAGAGTCTCGTCAGACATACACTTTTTCAAGTTCGAGACGTGGAAAGTAGAATGTACGTTACTGAGCTCGCGCGGTAAGTTAACTTTGTAAGCTACAGGGCCGATTCTTGCGAGAATCTCGAAAGGCCCTATGTACCTTGGATTTAGCTTTCCACGCTTTCCGAAGCGTATCAAGCCCTTCCAGGTTGAGACCTTCAATAGAACACGGTCGCCCACCTGGAATTCCAACGGTTTCCTTCGTTTATCAGCGTAGCTTTTCTGTCGGTCTCTAGAGGCTTTCAATCGTTCACGAATCTGAACGATCTTCTCTGTCGTTTCCCGAATGATCTCCGGACCTGTGAGAGTGCTTTCAGGAACTCGTCCTTTAGCTAACTGGGTATCACCCACCTCAGCCCAGCACATAGGGGATCTGCACTTTCGGCCATAGAGGGCCTCGAATGGAGCATCCTTTATGCTCGTGTGATAACTGTTGTTTGTAGGAAAATTCGGCAAGGGGTAAAGGAGTATCCCATGCTTTCCCAAAGTCGATCACACAGGCTCTCCACATCTTTCACGGTTTGGATAGTCCTCTCACTTTGCCCGTCGGTCTGTGGATGGTAGGTTGTACTCATGTCCAGCCCAGTTCCTAGGGAAATTTGTAGCGACTGCCAGAACCTCGAAGTGAACCTACTATCTCTGTCCGAGATAATGGATATGGGAACACCGTGCAGTCGTACAATCTCCCGTATGTAAGTTCTTGTAAGCTTCTCCATCTTTTCTGTTTCTTTGATAGGCAGGAAGTGTGCGGACTTGGTCAATCTATCGACGATGAGCCTTATGGTATCAAGTACACCCGTTGTCTTGGGCAACTTGGTTATGAAATCCATAGTGATCCGCTCTCACTTCCATTCCGGTATCTCCGGCTGTTGTAGTAGTCCTGAGGGTTTCTGGTATTCGACCTCGACCTTGACGCAAGTAAGACATTTACTCACGGAGGTAGTATCTCTGCTTTTATGATAGGCCACCAGTATAGCTTTTTAAGACCTAGATATATCTTATCTGATCCTGCCGTAGATGCTTACTATGCTCTTCCTTACTACGAGAGTAGATAAGTGTGTCATCTAAGAAGACGATGACTACTGATCCAAGTAAGGATGGCATACCCTATTCATTAATTTCATGAATACTTCGGGCGCATTAGTCAATCTGAATGGTACTACTACAAACCCGTTGCGTCCGTAACGAGTTTGAAAGGCTGTCCTCTTGACGAACAAGACTGGAGCTCCCTAGGGTGAGAGGCTTGGTCTTATAAAGCCCTTGCTGAGCAGTTCGTTAAGTTTACAGGACAGTCCTTGCATCTCTGCAAGTTTTAGGCGATAGGGCGATTTGGCTACTGGGGTAGCCCCTGGAACTACGTCGATTCTGAACTCGACTTGACGTTGCTGAGGTAATCCTGGGAGTTTTCTGTTCTATGTGAATCTATTGCCTCGATTGGTGGGAAAAGCATCTGATTGGATTCTAAGTTTATCCTCATGGCAGTACGATCACTCGTAGTCTTGGACAGTCTCCGTCCTAAAGTTCATATCAGAAGTCATATTTGGTTCATCAATCACAGCTTCGTGTATACGAGTCGTATATAATTAAGACTGAAAAGGCAGTCGAATAAATGATTCTTCCTTAAGCTCACATCTAAACAAGGAAAAGAAGTTAAAGCGGAATCATCTATTCTAAGCCTTTAGAACCTTGATTATATACCACCCTTGCGTATACCTTCTCCAGTGATAGATCAATCGTATGGGTCTTCGGGTTGAACTTGACGTACTGTACGAGTGGTACTCCGGGGAGTTTTGCTGAAGTGTCTTCGGGAAGGATACGAGGCATAAGGTGCTTTCTGCATGCGCCCCTCGGAATTCTGGAATGACGGCTTCGCTAGAAAGGCGATTTCGGAGAAAAGTATTTACTCAAGTTAAACGATAATGTCGGACTACTCGGAATAAAAGGTGTTAGACTAGGTCATAAAGGTGTTACAAAACATCACAATGCAACTTCTACAGAGTTTAAGTACTTTAGATTTATCTATGAGACTACTGCTGCGAACAGGGTATACTACAAAAAGCCAGTATACGCAGCACGAGATTCCCTTGACTGACGGGGTCTCGCCAAAAAGATAAGACTCGAGTTGCACTAGTTTTTAACAGTTTATAAGTCTAATAAAACGAAACGCCCTAACATTTTAACGTGGGTCCGGGGTAGTTTCTCCTGCGGCTGTGATCCTTAGTATCTTCCCGTCGGCGCCAGAGTTCTTCGTTATTGGACAATCCTTCTTAAGATGTCCTATCTCACCACATAAATGACACATCTGGCTAGCACCCGCATCGGTGGTGGAAATGATGTGTCGGGTCAGAGTTATGTAGACACGATTGCTCTCGCTGCTCCTCCTTTTCGAACAATTCCTCTTAAGGTGTCCGATTTCACCACCACCAAAGCAAGCCTTTCTGACTCCGATGTCAGGGGCTTGAGTGACGGGTCGTGCCGGTGCTCCACAGCTACGAGCATGGTGCCCTATTTTGTGGCAATTGCAGCATTGCATTTCATGGCAAGCCCCATTATGATGAAAGCTACACTTGTCACACTTTGGAAGCTTTCCCTCGTAAGGTCTGATCGGTACTGGGATGGCAGGGGTTGCCACTTGTTGCTGTTGTATGGCAAGTCTTTGGGATCGCTTGCGCTCCTTTTGGGCTTGGCGCTTTCGTTTTCTTTTCTCGGTTTTACGGCTTTGCAAGCCTGTGACTGTTATCATTTGTTGGTTTCCCGGATTGATACAAAGATCGGAATCGTCAACCCCCTTGTCAGCCTTGCTTGTGTTGTTAGTGCTGAGGTTTGCAAGGACAGCTGCCACGGCAGCTGATACCGCGGCTTGGAAAGTAGCGGCGTCGATATGAAGGATAGTGGTTTCGTTGCTCGGCTGGTTATTTCTGGGTGACGACATGATTCTGTTATGGAAAAGAAAATGAGTTCGTGAGTGATTATGGTTGAACTTAGGAGTATTTCGACCATTTATGTAAAGAGTAGGAGTAAGTTCTCGAGGGTTTGACCTACATCCCTAAGATGATGTCCTAGTAACGAGTAGTAGTAAGTTCATAGAATGGTTATAAGACGATTGCTATCCAACCTTTGACAAGAATTGGAAATGATCTCTGAGCTAAATTACCATAGCTCAATAACTTGACTAGAGTACTTTTCAGATCAAATTCTAATGATAGCAAACCGGAAGTATTTGAACAATGATTGGCATAAAAATTTGCCGACTTTCAATATCAATGATATTTAAGATGAAATACGTTTGGGAAAAATGACCTTGGAGTAGGTCTTACATCATATCCGAAGTAACAAAAGTTCCGAGGTAACTTCGTAATGAAGTCCATAGTGATCTCCACCCACTTCCACACAGGAATATCCAATGGCTTCATTTTGCCGTGCGGTCTCTGGTGCTCTGCCTTTACTTTCCTACAAGTTAAGCATCTATCAACATACCAGGCTACATCGCGCTTCATGCAGGGCCACCAATAGTCAGGACGAAGATCCCTATACATCTTTGTCGCCCCGGGATGGATAGAAAATCTGGATTTTTGCACTTCCTCCATCAGAACCTGGCGTACACCGGCCAGATACGTCACCCAGACCCTCCGATGCAGAGTCAATAACCCACGACTATCATAATCAAAGGAAGCCACCTCACCCACAATGCGCTCACTCTTCCGGTGCTCTTCCTTCATAGCCTCTACATGTGCTTCTCTGATCTGCTCCAACAATGGAGTACTCACTGTCATCCTCAGACAGATGTCTCTGATCGGGGGCGCGAATGCCTTGCGGATAAGGGCATCAGCCACAATATTTGACTTTCGCGGGTGGTAGAGGATCTCGCAATCGTAATCCTTCACCACGTCCAACCACCGTCGCTGTCTCATGTTCAGATTTGGCTGGTTCATCAAGTACCTCAGGCTCTTGTAATCCGTGTAAATAGTACAACGGAACCCATAGATATAGTGTCGCCACATATTGAGGGAAAAACAACTGCCCCTAACTCCAGGTCGTGTGTCGGGTAATTCACCTCGTGAGGCTTCAACTGCCTCGAGGCGTAAGCGATGATGCGTCCTCTCTGCATCAGCACTGCGCCTAAGCCTCTGATAGACACGGCAGAATACACTACGAAATCCTCAACGCCCTCTGGCAGGGTCAATATCCGCACCTCGCACAACTTCTGCCTCAAATTCTCGAAAGTTGCCTGCTGCTCAGGCCCCCAGTGGAATGTCACCGACTTCTTGGTTAGTCTGGTCAGTGGAAGAGCAAACTTGGAGAAATCCTGGATGAATCTCTAATAATAACCCGCCAGACCAAGAAAACTCCGAATCTCGGATGGAGACCTCAAAACCTCCCATCTCATCACAACCTCTACCTTGGTCGGATCGACCAATATGTCGTTCTGGTTGACAAGGTGCCCCAGAAACTGCACCTTGCACAACCAAAACTCGCACTTAGAGAAATTTGCCAAAAGTCTCTCCCTCCTCAATGTCTCCATTGCATCCCTCAAGTGCTCCTTGTGTTGCTCCTGGGTCTTGGAGTAAACCAATATATCATCGATAAAGACTATCACAGACTTCGGTCTGCACACGCGGTTCATGAGGTCCATGAACGCGACATGAGCGTTGGCGAGCACAAACGGCATCACCACGAACTTGTAATGACCATATCGAGTCTGAAAGGCTGTCTTCTGCATATCTTCGTCCCTGACTCTCATCTGGTGATAACCTGATCACAAATCAATCTTGGAAAAAAAAAAGATGCTCCCTGAAGCTGGTCGAAGAGATCGTCGATCCTCGGGAGTGGGTAACGGTTCTTCACTGTTACCTTATTAAACTCCTGGTAGTCTATACACATCCGGTGGGATCCATCATTCTTCTTCACAGTTAGAATCGTGGCTCCCCAGGGTGAGCTGCTTGGTCTAATGAATCCCTTGTCTAACAGCTCCTGCTGCTGTGTAGACAACTCCTGCATCTCGGGAGGAGCTAACCGATACGGTGCCTTGGTTATCGGAGCCGCACCCGGAGCTTGGTCAATCCTGAACTCCACCTGTCTCTCCGGAGGTACTCCAAGAATATCCTCTGGAAATATGTTCGGATATTCTCGTACCACCGACACATCATCCACGGTCGCCTTACCCTTCTCCCGTGTATCCATAACGTAGGCGAAAAAACCTGTGCATCCCTGATGAAGGTAGCGTTTGGCTCTCGCTGTAGAACACATAACCGGTCCAAGTTGCGGTCTCTCGCCCTGAATCGCCAGCTCTCCCCCACTTAGGGTCCTAACTCGAACCAATTGCTGGTCACAGTCGATCACCGCCCCATTAGGGCTCAACCAATCCATACCTTTGATGACCTTGTTCCCACGCAAAGGAATGGGAACCAAATCCACGAGATAACGCTCGCCACATATCCTCAGTACACGATCACTATAAACCTTTGAAACCCGTATGGATCGATCATCCACAATCTCGACCTCTAAAGGACAATCCAACCTGCTCGTAGACTCGGAAAACATCTTGTTGAGTGCAAGAGATACGAAATATCAGGTATCCCCGGGTTCGAATAACACCAACATTGGGATACCGTTCACATGGAACGATCTTAAAACCAATACATGTAATATAAATATCAAACCGACATATAATTATAGCTAGGGAGAAGAAACATACCTGTCACCACATCTGGTGCGACACGTGCCTCCTCGGGGGTCAGCTGGAAGGCTCGGTTCCTCACCACCGGAGCATCTAATTTGCCCTGACGACCATCTGTGATCCTTAGGGTCGCTGGAGCTGGCGCCGCCACTGGTGCTCTTGATACCAATCTCGTTCAGTTGGCCTTTTTATGGTCCCTCTAATTGTAATGGAAGCAAATCAGGTCTGATGTCTGAATGACAAGGGTAGTTGTAACATCCCAAAATTTAGGGCCAAAAATTTCATTTTCTAAATATAACAATTGTAAAGTCATTTGACTGAAAACAACCATAGTATCAAATCATATCAAAACTAAAGTATCAATAGTCAAAACATGTCATGATAAAACAACATCAGAGTATAAATCCCAAGAATCTCATATGCGGAAAATCATGTGTGTGATGCGTTGATACCGTACCGGCTCCTTTCCCTTCGAGGAAGAAGTACCTGAAACAAAAACTGAAAACCGTAAGCACAAAGCTTATCTGGGTGCTGGCCTCCCCTTCGGTATCTTTCAACCGGTAACTGGGGACTATTTCACCCCTACCACTACCATATAACAACATAACATACTAGCACATAAAGCATAACTGATGGTGACATACCATATAATTATCACAAAGACAATCATCTCAACTATAATAAATACTAGTGGGCCGACATTGGTTCCTTCGACCCACTCATACTGGAAAGTAACTCACCTCGAGTGTCGTGTAGTAGTTGAATTGTCCTCAGCTCCTGGATCAACTCTTCTCAAACTCCTACACATAATTATCTCCTTTAACTACCTGATCATGTCGGCTCCTTTCCTTTCAAAGAGGAAGTACCTGAAACCAAAACTGAAAATCGTAAGCACGAAGTTTAGTGAGTTCCCCCATCATACCACATACCATAAACGTACTGACTAGCATATCTGGGTGTTGGCCTACCCCTTCGGTCTCTTTCAACCGTATACCGCCTAGCATATCTAGGTGCTGGCCTACCCCTTCGGTCTCTTTCAATCAGATACTGTCGAACATATTTGGGTGTTGGCCTACCACTTCGGTCTCTTTCAACCGGTTACGAGGTCTATTTCACCCCTACCGCTACCACATATTGTCCTAGCACATAATCACATACTGCCTAGCATATATGGGTGCTGGCCTACCCCTTCGGTCTCTTTCAACCGGTTACTTCCTAGTATATCTGGGTGTGGGCCTACCCCTTCGGTCTTTTTCAACAGGTTATGGGGTCTATTTTACCCCTACCACTATCACATAATATCATAGCATACTAGCACATAAATCTCTACAGATACTGGCATACCAGATAATTATCACAAAGATAGTCATCTTACTATAAACAACAATAAGTGGGCCGGCATTGGTGCCTTCAACCTACTGCTACAGGGAAGGTAACTCACCTCGAATACTAGAAAATAGTTGAACAGTCCCCGGCTCCGAATATCAACCCAACTCAATCCTCTAAACATAAAATATTTCCTTAAGTACCCCTTCATACTCATAACCCCTTAAGGGTTAACTTTGGCCATTGTCAAAGTCAAAGTCAACGCTCCGAGTTGACTCAACTCGTCGAGTTACCCTTCAACTCACTGAGTTTCCATGAATCACCAAAATCATGATTTCGCGATCCAACTCGTCGAGTTCTTCCATGAACTCTTCGAGCTCTTCCTTATCAACAGAATCGGGACACTTTACTTCAACTCGTCGAGTTCCTTCACGAACTCGTCGAGTTTCTTCATGAACTCGTCGAGTTCCTCAATTTGTTAACCCCTTCTTAACTTATTAAGCCGTTATTCTTTAGATCTAAACCCTGAACTTCAGATCTAAACTGGAAATGCCTCTAGAAGGGTAAGGTTTCCAACTTTAGCCACTAATATCCTTCCTAAAGAGATTAAGCTCAAACCCTAACCCAAAAGGCCAAAGTCTTAGTCCAAAAGCCATCAAAACTACAATATAGACTAGGGATGAGAGTGGGTCCAAACCCGGACCGGTAGACCCGGACCAGGAAAACCCGGGAACCGGTTAACGAGTTTTTTAGGACCGAAAACCGGACCGGTATATAGGAACCGGTTCCGGTTCGGTTCCGGGTAAGGTACCGGGTAAAGTGGGTCTAGAACCGGAAAACCCGGAAATATCAAAGTGGGTCAAATGGAACCGGGTAAAGTGGGTCTAAAACTGAAAAACCCGGGGAACCGGGTAAAGTGGGTCGAATGCATGTTTTAAAATTTCACAAAATACAAAAATAAAGCTTAGAAAAAAAATCGCAGCTTTGATATCCCAACTTTGGGAGACTATAAATCAATGAATATGAAACCCAAAATGACAAAATTATAGTCTAAAATCATGTACAAACTCTATACTACACTTTGGAAAAAACCGCATGCTATTCCGACTTCATACGAATTAAATATGCATGTTTTAAATCTATCACGAAATACAAATAAAGCTGAAAAACATAAAATTTTCAGCTTTGATATCCCTACTTTGAGAGACTATAAGTCAATGAATAAACACCCAAAAATAACAAAATTATAGTCTAAAATCATGTACAAACTATAAACTACACTCTGGAAAAAACCTCATGCCAATCCGACTTAAAACGAATGAGATATGCATATTTTAAAACTATCACAAAATATAAAAAAAGTTGAAAAACATAAAATTTCCAGCTTTGATATCCCAACTTTGAGAGACTACAAGTCAATGAATATAAACCCAAAAATGAAAAAATTATAGTCTAAAATCATTTACAAACTATAAACTATACTATGGAAAAACCTCATTCCAATCCGACTTTAAACGAATGAGATATGCATGTTTTAAAACTATCACAGAATACAAAAAAAGCTGAAAAACATAAAATTTCCAGCTTTGATATCCCGACTTTGAGAGACTATAAGTCAATGAATATAAACCCAAAAATGACAAAATTAAAGTCTAAAATCATGTAAAAACTATAAACTATACTATGAAAAAAACCTCATGCCAATCCGACTTCAAACGAATGAGATATGCATGTTTTAAACTTTCCATAGAAACCGGTTCCGGCCCCTAAAACCGGTTCCGGTTCCTAACACGGTTCCGGTTCTTAAACCCGGTTTACCCGGACCCGAAGGACCCGAAACCCGGAACCCGGATAGAGCCATTCTTTAAACCCGGGACCCGGACCGGTTTTACATATTCTGGTTCTAACGGTTCCGGTTCCGGTCCGGTTTTCCGGTTTTAAATCTCATCCCTAATATAGACCATGAGATCATAGATCTGTACTCTAGGGACTAATAGATCACGTAAAGCTCTAGCTTTCTCTTCATGCATGGCCATAAGAAGCTCCAAAAGGCCAAAATAATGGTCTAAAGGTTGCATGGGACTTCCATGGCCATAAAGTTGGCACTTTTATGCCATGAAAACCCCTCAAGACCCTAGATCTGAAGTATTCTCCAGTTGGGACGTCCAAATCCCAAGAATCATATCATTTGGACCAAAATCAAGAAAAGAACTCTAAAATGGAGATCTAAATGACCACAATACAAGGTTCAAGCTTTATACCAACAAAATGTCGTGGATGTGGCAAGTATTCTGGATCTAGTATCTCCTCCTTGTGTCTCTAAGCTTATCCTTCTTCCAATGGCTTCAAGTACACACCAAAAACACTCAAAAATGGCTCTCAACACTCAAATGGCTTTAGGGTTTTTGAGGATAGGGTTTAGGGACTTGGAGGATGGAAATGAGGGTAAACCCAACTTAAGTTATTTAAATAGGGTGCAAACCCCGAAAATTAGGGTTTCATATCTGCCTGCCAACTCGTCGCGTTGAGACCTCCCAACTCGTCGAGTTGGTCACCAAAACACGCAGTCCAAAACATCTCTACTCAACGAGTTTGGGGCTTCCAACTTTTCGAGTTGCAATGAAATTGAATAATTTATAAGTAAAATACATACTACGAACCAGGTGCTACAATCGGGTAGTATCTCCTTAAAAGTACGGGTGAGATATTCACAGAGGGTAGAACTCTAACATTTGTCATTGATCCGAGAGCATGGATTAGACATAATCACCCGTCCCTAGTTCGAGAGTATGGATTGGGCATAGTCCTTTGTGATTGATCCGAGAGCATGGATTAGACATAGTTGCTCATACCTGATCCGGGTGTACGAATTAGGTAAAGTCGTTCATTTTAGATCTGAGTGTATCGCTTGGATCTGCCAGAGGAGCTTAGCCAGACTCACAACACCTTCCACGTGTCTTAGCTTCGGAAGTGTGTCATGGTCAAGTCCGCAGTTGTTTCATTGGATGACATTCAGATGGATGAGAGTCCGAACTATATCGAGAAGCAGGTTGCGATTCTTGATAGGAAGACCAAAGGTCTTCAGAATGGGGAAACAAGATTGGTAAAGGTGAAATGGCAGCACCGAAGGGGCTCTGAATGGACTTGGGAGCCGGAAGAAGAGATGCGAGAGCTTTACCCATATTTGTTTGGGTCGGCAGACTTCGAGGACGAAGTCTAGTTCAAGTGGGGGAGACTTGTAACACCTGTTTCGAGTATCAGTTAGAAAGTACCATTTGGGGGAAATGTTATGCATGGACTCGGCGAGTTGGGAGTCCAACTCGTCGAGTAGGGTCGAGGCATTTTGGACACGGGTCGGAAGAGACTCGGCGAGTCGGAAGGCCGACTCGGCGAGTCAGGGCTGTTTAAGGAAAACCCTAATTTTAGGGTTTGTCCCCTATATAAACATCATTAACAGCCCCATAGCCTCCCATTTTCACCCTAGAAGTTGTTCACGGCCGCAAACCCTCTTGTGAGAGAAGTGAGAGCTTTAGTGAGATAAATTGGTGAATCTTGGGAAGGATTTCAAGTTGAAAGAAGAAGGAGCAAGGGAGAAACATCAGATCCAACATCTACTTCATTTTGGGCACTTTTCTGAGGTATTAATTCGTCATCTTAAGCCTTAAAGTCTTAGATCTCCATTTGGATGATTATGGTCATTATTGGGGGAAATTGGGACCAAGTTTGGATCTGGACCTATCACAAGGATATGGTTCAAAATCTGGATCTTCTTAGGTCCCAAATGTCATAAAGTTGTCTTCTTGGTGCACCCTAGTTCTTATTCATGCATTGGAACTTGTAAGAAGCGTGTTGATGTGGTTTTGGCATTATGAGACTTAGTATGAACGTAAAGTTGGCAACTTTACGTGATATTATCACTAGTAGAGGATAGATCTGAAGTTTGGGACCTTGAGTCCCACTAGAAAATGTCGTAAACATAATGGACTAAGGGGACTTGGCGAGTCGTGCTAGAGACTCGGCGAGTCAAGAGGGTTTTCTCATTCACGGCCAAGGGTTTACGGCCAAGGGTTCACGGTCAAGAGTGTACGGTTGGGAGGTTACGACCGTAAACATCAAGGAACTCGACGAGTATCTCGGGTGACTCGACAAGTTGACGAGTTAAGCAAGGAACCCGACGAGTGGCTAATTGTACTCGATGAGTCAAGGTCAATATGGACTGTTGACCTTGACTACAAATATAGACTCTGACCAGGGTTGACCTGAGGGTATTTATGGGATTGCATTAAGCTAATCACCTGATGATTATGGGAAGTTGAGAAGGAGTAGCGTGTGGGAAATGTCTGATTTCAGCTTATCAGTCCAGCAGTCGAGAGGTGAGTCTTCTCACCATACCCATGGGTCTAAGGCACCAAGGCCGACCCATTATATGATTATGTTATATGTGCTGGTCATTATGTGATTTGATATGATATGTGAATTGTTATGATATGTGATTGTGTGTTTTGCATGGAAGACCCCGGGGGGAGCCCGTGGCATTGGATATAAGACCATGTGGCGTAGCCCATGGCATTCCTAGGTAAAGACTATGTGGGGGAGCCCATGGCATTGGATGTAAGACCATGTGGGGTAGCCCATGGCAGTCCTAGGTAAAGACCATGTGGGGTAGCCCATGGCATTCTTACAGGTTTTATGTATGCATGGTTTATGTGATATGTGTGTAGCTTTTATATCTAATAGCATATGTGATATGTGTGTAGCTTTAATTAGCTAGCAGGATATGTGATGCAGGTAGCTTTTATAGCTAACATGATATGTGATATGTGGATTGTGTGTACGGTATGCTCTGGGAAACTCACTAAGCTTCGTGCTTACAGGCTTTGTTTATGGTTTCAGGTATCATCGTTCTGGAAAGGAAGGGCTCGGATTGATCGCAGTGCACACCCCTATGATTTCCGCAATGAATTATTTTGGGGATAAACTCTGATAAAGGATTTATTTGTCTATGAATTGAAACGTTTGAATTAAATGGTATCAATGTTTTAGTTATATTAAAAATGAATTTTTTACCCTTGATTTTTGGGTCGTTACAGTCGGGTTGAAATATACCCCAGGGCGGGGCCTATAATGGCATTTCGGGTTAAAATATACCCCAGGGCGAGGCCCATACTTGCTTATTGGGTTGGAATAAACCTCAGGGTTAGGCCCAGTTATATGTTTGGTATGTGGTATTTTGGGGAACTCAGTAAGCTTTGTGCTTACGATTTTCAGTTTATGTTTTAGGTACTTCTGTTTTCAATGGGAAGAGCCCGGGATGATTGCAGAGCACACACCACTCGATTCCGCATTTTGTGATTCACTCTGATTATTATGATGTATTGATATAATTTGATTACCTTGATTTTATGACAACGATATGGCTCTTTTATAAAATTAAAAATGAAAAAATTTCGGGTCTTATTTTAGGATGTTACATAAGAAGCTATAACCTGCTTTAGGTCTGGAAAATCTGGTCGCTATGCTAACCAGTGTGCAGTTAAGGCATGTTTCAAGTGTAGAGAAGTAGTGTATGTTACATCCCGATTCCCAGGTATACATTTAAAGCTTAACATTTTCATGGAAACTCGACGAGTTAGGAGGCTCCAACTCGTCGTGTAGAATTTTAAATGGCCGCGTATCTTTAAGGTCTACTCGACGAGTTGGAAGGCTCCAACTCGACGAGTTGAGGGCTGAACATGAAACCCTAATTTTCAGGGTTTCGCACCCTATTTAAAGACCTTATGACCCATTATTAGCCTCCCTCACCGTCCCCTCAGTCCTGAGAAAACCCTAATCATGCCTCTTTACCCATCTTGAGTGTGTGTGAGCTTATAGAGTGTTATTTGGTGCTTTTCTTGAAGGAGTGTAAAGTTGGTGGTGCGAAGTTGAAGGGAGAAGCTTTAGATCCGAGATTTTCAGTGTTGTTGCAACCATTTTGAGGTATAAAGTCGTTATCTTGATCATCCTTTTTTCTAGATCTCTTCTTTTGAAAGTTATGACCATTACTAGCTTATTTTAGGACCATTCTTGGATTTGAGCATGTTATGAGGCCATGACTTCAGATCTAGACATCTCATGGCCTCTATGGACTTAGAGTTGCCAACTTTATCAAGTCTTGGCCCTCCTTCATGATCTAAGTCCCTTAATAAGCTTTGTTTGAGTGTTTTAGCCCTTTGATGCCTTGCATGGATGTAAACTTAGCAACTTTACGTGGTATCTTAACCATAGGGGACCAGATCTATAGTTTGGGGCTTTAGATTCGACTGGAAGGGGATGAATATGTTAAGACTGGGAAAACTCGACGAGTTGCCCTAACAACTCGACGAGTTGGATCGGGTTTTCCCGCTTTTTGGATATTGAGCGAACTCGGCGAGTTGGCTAGGGTTTTCCCAGTTATCTAAACACTGAAGGAACTCGACGAGTTGCTTGATGAACTTGACGAGTTGGGTCATCATGGACTGTTGGCTTTGACTGTTGACTGTTGACTTTGACCATGGTTGACCAAGTTTGACTTTAATGGTATTTTTGGTATTTCAGTATTTTAATGGAGTTGATCACATGGTGGTTGTAGGCAGTTGAGTTCGGAGCTGTAAGTTGGGATTT
The DNA here is from genome assembly GCF_052849685.1 of Lactuca virosa. Taxonomy (NCBI): domain Eukaryota; kingdom Viridiplantae; phylum Streptophyta; class Magnoliopsida; order Asterales; family Asteraceae; genus Lactuca; species Lactuca virosa. Next base: position 285,955,082 of record NC_136427.1, on the reverse strand, counting down.
ATCGTATCGGTTCAGCACTACTTGTGAGGTGAGTTTTCCTCACTGTACTAACAGGGTCTAAGGCACCAAGGCCGTCCCTTTGGATTGTTATCCTGATTTTTCATATGAATGAGTACTGTTATGATCTGTTAGATCGGTATCCTGGTATTTAGGATGTTGCTATGCTGTCATGATCTGTATCCTGGTAGATAGGATGTTGCTATGCTTAGTGATCTGTTAGATCTGTTTGACTAGTTGTAGACCGTTATATGATTATCTGTTATATGTTCAAACATTTGATTGGTGGTTGAGGCTTCACTGCTTTGTGCATAAGCCAACTTTGGGGTATTCCAACCCAATGGTTGAGGGCCCAGAGTATTCCATCACGAGGATGATTGGACTCATAGTATGTTGGAATTCCAACTTGATGGTTGATGGGCCTGGGGTATTCCAACCCGATGGTTGATTGGACCCATAGTATGATGGCATTCCAACCTGATGGTTGAAGGGCCTGGGGTATTCCAACCCGATGGTTGACTGGACCCATAGTATGTTGGCATTCCAACCCGATGGTTCAGGGGTCTGGGGTATTCCAACCCAATGGTTGATTGGACCTGTAGTATACTGTTTGTGATATGTGTTATTTTGTGTGTGTTGGTACTTTGAGGGAACTCACTAAGCTTCTAGCTTACATTTGTGCATTTTGTTTCAGGTACATCAGATGATCGCGGGAAGGTGAAGGCTTGCTCATGCACCTCCTCACATTTTGTTATGATTTCTGGGATACTCTGATGTTTGAACTATTTTGAAAACAATTTGTAATAAATGGTGGTTTTAGGATGTTTGAAAAAGTTTTAAATTTTTATGGATTTTATGGATGTTACAAGTTGGTATCAGAGCCTTGGTTTGAGTGAATTGGAGGAACACTCGTGTGAATCCAGTCTCAAACTAAGGAAAATATTTTTAAAATGATTTTCAAAGTACTAAACGAGGATGTGATGTGTACGATCATTCGGAGCCAGTAAGTAGACCCCAAAATACCATACTGTTATTTGATATTGTGATATGTTAGAATAGTATGCTAGTGATAGGCTAGGGATCTTCAGGAATTGCATGATAGAAATGCCTGATTATATGATGCCTGATATCTTAGGGTTTTCCTTATATGAAATTGACATCATTACCGTAGTTGCTTAGTGTATGCATCACAATTGTATATAACTAAGATCTTATAGCCCGAGAATGTTTGGTTTGGCCTTATTTTCTGTTCTTGTTAGATGAAGGGCTTAGGGTAGGATCGGATATTCGAATGTCTATAGGGTCGAGTGTTATGTATGGCTAGCATACACGCATGTTGCAGGGTTGGTGGAAGTTTCATGGATGAGTTGTGTGGGGTCAGTCGGCCAGTTCTGAGATGTTTAGCCTTCCTCTAGGAGTGAGGATTGAGTGTTCTCCTATGCTTGTGAATATTGTTAGGGCGCTATGATGATCCTTGAGACAAATATGAGTAGGTGTGGAAGGTAGTATGGGCCCGTACTACTGGAAGCACAAGACCCATACACGTAGCAAGGAAGGCATAAACCCCTAGGGCTTCGTTGGAAGTTGGTTCCCCGTTGTTTATGTGGATTATCTGATGTCTTTCTGGTATATTTTCAGTATAGTGGTTACGAGACGATTTGAGACCGGATCCGGGTCAGGATGGGGAGCTGGCAGTCAGGATAGGCCAACATTGATGTAACATCCCGACTCCCAGGTATAAATTTTAAAGTTTTATATATTTATGTTTCTAGACCTACTCGACGAGTTGGATGCCCCAACTCATCGTGTACAGAAGGTTAAAGTCGCATGGATTTTAGACCCTACTCGACGATTTGATGGACCCCAACTGGACGAGTAGAGGCTGTGCATGGAAACTCTAATTTTTAGGGTTTGCACCCTATTTAAAGGATTTTAAGTCCTCTTTCCAGCCTCCTTACCACCTTTTGACGTCCATAAGCAAACCCTAGTCGATCCAACCCCTATTTTGAGTGTGTGTGTGTGTGAGGCTAAAAGTGTGTTTTTGGTGCATTTATTGAAGAAACTTGAAGGTTGAGAAGCTTGGAACAAGATGGAGCTTGTAGATCCAACATCTACATCATTTTGGCTTTCATTTAAAGGTAAAAAGGCATTACCTTGACTTCTCATTGCTTAGATCTTCCCTTGTGCAAGAAAATGGTCATTTCTAGTGCAAAATGGAGTCACTTTCGGATTTGAGCTTGTCACAAGGGCATGGTTTCAAATCTGGACTCCTCTAGGCCATTATGGATATAAAGCCTCAAGATTTATGAAGCTTTGGCCCTCCTCCTTGTCCAAAACCTCTTCCTAAGGCTAGTTTGAGTGTTTTAGCTTCTTGAAGCCTTGCATGCACGTAAAGTTAGCAACTTTACGTGGTAAATACACCCTAGGAGTCTAGATCTACAGTTTGGAGCCTTGGTTTAGCTTAAAAGCGTCTGTATGAGAAAAGGACTTAAGGAACTTGACGAGTTAGATGAGGGTTTCCCGCTTTGTGGATTCTGCATGAACTCGACGAGTTAGAATTATAACTCGATGAGTTGGTTAGGGTTTTCCCGTCTTTTGGACACTGAATGAACTCGATGAGTTGTTTGGAAACTCGGTGAGTTGACTCGAGCTTTTGGTCTCTGATTTCTGAAGGAACTCGACGAGTTTCTAGATGCACTCGACGAGTTGGGTCAACAAGGACTATTGACCTTGACTGTTGACTGTTGACTGTTGACTTTGACCAAGTTTGAGCAAGTCTAACTTTAAGGGCGTACTTTGGTAATTTGGATCTTGATGGAAATTGGTCCTATGATGATTGTAGGTGTTTGAGTTTGGAGCTGTATTTGGTGAGTTTGACACTATCATCCAACGCTACTTGTGAGGTGAGTTTTCCTCACTATAGTTGAAACATCCCAAAAATACGGCCCGAAAATTTCGTTTTAATATTACTAAAAATCACATCATCAAATATCATACATACTAAAACCATAAGACGTGTATCTCAAAAATCAAGTAACTGTGTCGAAACAAATACTGTATCAATCATATCAAAATATATGGATAAAACTCCCAGGATAAAACTGAAACTGTGGTGTGTGCCATGCCATCATCCCGAGCTCTTCCCTTTACTTGCGGAAGTACCTGAAACCAAAACTGAAAACTATAAGCACGAAGCTTAGTGAGTTCCCCCAAACTACCACATACCATACAATATCAAATAAAGCATCTACTGGGCCTTGCCCACTGCATCGGACCGAAGTCCGGAAACTGCATCGGACCGAAGTCCGGAACTGACCAGGGCATTGCCGTCTGCATCGGACCGAAGTCCGGAAACTGCATCGGACCGAAGTCCGGAACTGACCAGGGCCTTGCCCTCTGCATCGGACCGAAGTCCGGAAACTGCATCAGACCGAAGTCCGGAACTAGCCAGGGCCTTGCCCTCTGCATCGGACCGAAGTCCGGAACTAACCAGGGCCTTGCCCTCTACATCGGACCGAAGTCCAGAACTGACTGAACATAGCATAGCATAATCATAACTACTAGCATAAACACATATACTACATGCTGCATCGGACCGAAGTCCGGAACACATAACACAAAGACATGCTTGAATCACGAAGACATCAAGCACACTGAACTACTGCATCGGACCGAAGTCCGGAACTACTGCTAACTAAACGTGCCGACATTGTGGCCGTAGACCCGTTCCTACTGGAAGGAAACTCACCTCGTAACGCTGGCTGTCGAGATGCTAAATCTGAAACTGCCTGACCGCTGCTCCGGAACTCCCCGGCTACAAATCCCATAAACACTAAATCAAATATTGATAACTAATCTCAGGGCAAAATGACTATTTCACCCTTGGTCAAGGTCAACTTTCTGTTTGACCGGACTCGCCGAGTCAGGGCACAGACTCGCTGAGTCCCTTCTTTACTAATACTGACTTTAACTCACCGAGTCCCTTTCCTACTCACTGACTCACCTTGGACTCACAAGTCGAAGGAAAATGGGGACTCGCGACTCGACTCGTCGAGTCCAAGAACAACTCGCCGAGTTCTGTCGTGCAGATTCCATACAGTTGAATTCTAAATCATTCCAGAGCATCTAACTTATAGATCTGAGCCCCTGGAACCATCTGAACACGTAAAGTTGCTAACTTTGCGCGTATCTAAGAAGGAATGAAGCTATCTCACTCGAACACTACTTTTCTTCGGGAAAACTCATCCGACTCGCCGAGTTGATGAACAACTCGTCGAGTCTAAGGCAATCTTCATCGGACTCGCCGAGTTGCTCAACCAACTCGTCGAGTCCACGACTATCTTCATATGACTCGCCGAGTCAAGCATGGACTCGCCGAGTCCCTTCAGTCCCTTTTCCATACAGACCTGATTTGAGCCATGCAGCGGCTCCAAATCACATATCCAAGTTCCTAGGGCATGCTTATCACGTAAAGTTGCGAACTTTACGTGCATGCATAGCTTTAAAGGCTTCAAATGTCCAAAACTAAGCTCTTAATGGGATTCTAAGCTCAAAAGGGACATCAATCACAAACATGACTGAAACTTTACACTCCTAGAATGCAATGAGGGTCCAGATCTGAAGTTTCCATCCAAGGGGAGTCCATATCCCAAGCTTTGAATCATAAAAGGCTCCAAAGAAGGCATAACAAGCATAAAGAGGGTTTAATGGAGGAATAAGCAAGGTAATAACTTTATTACCAGAATATGAAGCTGATGAGGGCTAGTTCTTGGATCTCCTTCTTCTCCTTTGCACCTTCTATCTTTCCTTCACTTCTACCCTTCCAAGAACACACCAAAACACTCACAATCAACAAGGAAGCACTCAAACTCACCAATGGAGGCTAGGGTTTCGAGGTGGAATGCTCTAAGGGTGCTGGAGGCTGGGATGGGGGCTATAAGGACGTTTAAATAGGGTGCAAACCCTAAGGGTTAGGGTTTCCTCCAGACTGGCCTACTCGTCGAGTCCAGGCGCGGACTCGACGAGTAGATCACTTAAAATCCGCGTCCATTCTGGCATCTACTCGATGAGTTAGGGCTACTACTCGCCGAGTAGCTCTTCAAAAAGGTCATTTAAATAAATTAAATACGTACCAGGAACGGGGCGTTACAATACTCAACGGTCTAAGGCACCAAGGTCGGCCCTTTGGATTGCTATCCTGTTTTATTACTGTTATGATCTGTTAGATCGGTATCCTAGTAGATAGGATGTGCTATGTGATTATGATCTGTTAGATCGGTATCCTAGTAGATAGGATATTGCTATGCTTAGTGATCTGTAGATCATTTTGACTGTCTGTAGACTGTTTTGTGATTATTTGATATATGTGCACATGATTGATTGGAGGTTGAGGTTTATCTGCTTCGTGTGAGAGCCAACAGACCGGGGCATTCCAACCCGATGGTTGTAGGCTGAGGGTATTCCATCCCGAGGATGATTGGACCCATAATATGTTGGCATTCCAACCTGATAGTTGAGGGCCAGGGGAATTCCAACCCGATGGTTGATTGGGCCCATAGTATGCTTTTATTATATGTGTGTTATTTGTTGTGCGGGTATTTTGGGGGAACTCACTAAGCTTCGGGCTTACAGTTGTTGATTTTGTTTCAGGTACTTCAGATGATCGCGGGAAGACGAAGGCATGATTGTGCACCTCCTTATGTTTTTATGATTTTATTTCTGAGATACTCTGACATGAAACCATTTTGTAAACAATTTGTAATAATTATTGGTTTTGAATGTTTTAAAAAGTTTTAAATTGGCATGATTTCTATGGATGTTACAAGTTGGTATCAGAGCCTTGGTTTGAGTGAATTGGAAGAACACTCATGTGAATCCAGCTCAAACTAAGGACACTATTTTAAAAATGATTTTCAAATTACTAAAGGAGGATGCAGGTGTACGATCAGCCGGAGCCAGTAAGTAGACCCCAAAATACCATACAGTTATTTGATATTGTGATATGTTATAACAGCATATTAGTGATAAGATAACGATCCTCAGGAAATCATATGATAGAATTGCCTGATCTTTGATGCCTTATCTTGTGTAGAGTACCTCATTGATTGTTGTATGACTCTTTCGTGTGTGAACTAACTATTGAGTGAATACTGTAAGTCGCATGCTACATGGGTTAAATGGTTTTAGGGTAAGGCATTTGGTCATGCTGCACAGCTCTTGTCTGAATCCAACCGTTGTAGGATTGAATCTTTTTGTCTAAGATTGTTTAAGCCATGCGGCATGTGATTGTATTCATGCAATAGTTAATTGGCACCAATGGAGGGTCGTGTGGCAGTTGGTGGTAGGATGAGTTGTGCAGGGTCAGTCGGCCAGTTATGAGATATTTAACCTTCCTCTAGGGAGTGAGGATTGAGCGCTCGCCATGCATATGTATATTGTTAGGGTGCTGTGATGATACTTGCGACAAATATGGGTAGGTGTGGAAGGTAGTATGGGCCCGTACTACTGAAAGCACAGGACCCATACGCGTAACAAGGAAGTCACAACCCCTAGGGATTTTTTGGGAGTTGGTTCCCCGTTGTTATATGGAGTATCTGATATCCTTATGGTATATTTTCAGTATGGTGGTTACGAGGCGGTTTGTGATAGGATCGGGATCGGGATCAGGACAGGGCAGTCAGGGTGCACCAGCAGTGCATGAGACTATAAGCCAGATGAGATGGACACCAGGATTCGGGATATCCTGCATGATAAGTTTGTTGTGTTGTTCCGGACTCAGTTGTCAGAGATGTTTGGGTCTATCAAGACCGTCATGATAGAGTACTTTGATGACAGATACACAACCATTACTGAGACTATTGCTGCTACAGCCGTGGCGGCTGCAGGTACGGGGCCAGGTCGGGACCTTCAGTACCGGGACTTCGATAACACAAAGCCCCCAACTTTCGATGGGACTCAGGACCCGATCAAAGCCATGAGGTGGCTATCTGATGTGGAGGGATGCTTCTTCACATGATCATGTCCTGCTGACCAAAAGGTCAGATGTGCTCTAAACCTGCTAAGGTCCGGAGCAAAGGACTGGTGGAGATTGATGACGTGGTCATATTCGGATGAGCAGCAAGCGGAAATTACTTAGGACCAGTTCAGGGAGATGTTCCGCGCTCGCTACGTTCCACAGGTTGAGCGAGAGCGGCTGTCACATGAGTTCTTGGATCTGAGATAGGGCACGGAGATGGTGACGGAGATCACCCGCATGTTCACTGAGAGGGCGATGTTTTCCCCGGAGTTTGCATCCGAGCAGGCTCAAATGACTCATTATCTGAGCATGCTCAAGACTGACATCAGACAGTTCGTTGCTACCCAGCGATGTGACACATTACTAGAGTTACGGGAGGCCGCTAGGCGGCGTGAGCTTGAGATCGAGCTACAGTTAAGAGAGGAGAGACAGGCCCCAACGCAATCACATCCGGCGCCGAAGCAGTCCAAGACAGCTGATTCTAGGTCTGGAGGTCAGCACAACCGTACTTGTGGGAAGTACGGAAAGGCTCATTCGGGGGTTTTCCGATCTCGTAATGGGTGCCACAAATGTGGCAAGAAGGGCCACATTGCTAGAGATTATAGGCAGCTGACTCCAGCTTCTGGTATCAGACTTTGTAATCATTATGAGCAGGTGGGCCATATGAAGGCCCAATGTCCCCTACTAGCCGCCAAGCCGGCGCAGGCTCCAGCTCCGGCTACACTGAGGATTACTGACGGGGGTCAGGGTAGAGTAGAGCCTCCGAAGGCTTAGGGACACGCCTTTCAGCTTACAGCCGAGGAGGCCAGGACAACACCAAATGTGGTTGCTAGTATGTTTGTATCCTTTATCTTACTGATTATATTTGTTTTATGCTTATGTGTTTGTACCTATGTTAGGTACGCTCTTAGTGAACTCCTTACATGCGTTGGTATTATTTGACTCCGGGGCGAGTCGGTCTTTTTGTCTCTCGGTCGTTTAGTAGGGAGTTCGGTTTGCTTGTAGGAGAGCTTGAGTGTCTGTTGCGAGTCTCCATCGCCAACGAACACGGGATTTCTGCTTCTTCAGTCTATTGGGGCTGCGTTCTAGAGATCTTCGGGGTATCCTTCCTGATAGACTTGATTCCGATTCCCATGGGGAAGTTTGCGTGATTATGGGTATGGACTGGTTGAGTCGCTTCGGTGCCATGATCGACTGCGAGGGTTAGCGGGTGGTAGTTCGAACCCCAAGTGGGGGAGAACTGGTTATCTACGGCGAGGGCACCAGGTTGGATTCAAGGTTCTGCTCAGCCGCCAGGGCTCGATAGTATGTTCAGCACGGGTGTGCGAGTTACTTAGCGTATGTGGTGCATACGCAGGTCAGAGATCAGTTCTCGGTTTCAAAGGTTCCAGTCGTCAGGGAGTTTGCTGACATGTTTCCGAAGGAGTTACCCGGAGTGCCTCCGGAGAGGCAGATTGAGTTCAGGATCGACCTTGTGCTAGGTACGACCCCTATCGCCAAGGCGTCGTATCGATTGGCACCACCTGAGATGCAGGAGCTGTCATCTCATCTGCAGGAGCTGCTAGGCAAGCAGTTCATTTGTCCGAGCATTTCTCCATGGGGAGCACCGATTATCTTCATGAAGAAGAAGAATGGATCACACCAGATGTGCATTGACTATTGGGAGTTGAACAAGTTGATGGTGAAGAACCATTATCCACTACCACGAATCGATGATCTCTTTGATCAGCTACAGGGAGCATCTTGGTTCTCCAAGATAGATTTGAGGTCTGGGTACCATCAGGTCAGGGTACGGGAGGAGGACGTGGAGAAGACCGCGTACGGGAGGAGGACGTGGAGAAGACCGCGTTCCGGACTCATTATGGACACTACGAGTTCGTGTTGATGCCGTTTGGGCTCACCTATGCGCCAACTATATTTATAGACCTGATGAATCGGGTATACAGACCGATGCTCGATCGCTCAGTCTTTGTGTTTATAGATGACATCCTGGTGTATTCCAAGACGGGGGAGCAGCACGAGGAGCATCTTCGGGAGCTATTGGGATTCTTGAGGCGATAACGACTTTATGCAAAGTTCTCGAAGTGTGAGTTTTGGTTACGAGAGGTTCAGTTCCTTGGACATCTCGTTAACCAGGAGGGGATTTTGGTCGATCCGGCCAAGATCGAGGCCGTTATGCAGTGCGAGGTTTTGAAATCTCCCTCGGATATTAAGAGCTTCTTGGGATTGGCAGGGTACTACCGGAGATTCATACAGGATTTATACAAGATTACAGTACCCCTCACTCGTCTGAGGAGGAAGGAGTTGGATTTCCGGTGTGGCCCTGAGCAGCAGAGGGCATTTGAGACCCTCAGACAGCGACTTTGCGAGGCTCCAATCTTGACTCTCCCGGAGGGAGTTGAGGATTTTGTAGTGTTCTATGATGCATCCATCACAGGACTGGGAGTAGTCCTCATGTAGAGAGGACGAGTGATAGCCTACACATCGCGGCAGTTAAAGCCGCATGAGACGAGATACCCCATGCACGATTTGGAGTTGGGAGCGGTGGTATTCGCTCTCAAGATTTGGAGATATTATCTCTATGGGGTCCGTTGTACCATATACACGGACCACAAGAGTTTTAGACACATCATGGATCAGACGGACCTGAACATGAGGCAACACAGGTGGCTGGACGTAGTCAAGGATTATGACTTCGAGATCCTTTACCATCTCGGTAAAGCGAACGTTGTGGCGGACGCTGTGAGCCGCAAGTCGGCTGGATCTTCTACTACAATGACATGTATGAGGATATCAATGGATTCTCCAATTGTGAGCTTGAATAGGGAAGCTAATGCTAACGGTTTACAACAGGAGAACTGAAAGCCTGAGAAGATTAAGGGCGAAATCACCAGATTCGTGCAGGATAGTCGGGATTGTTGACCTGTTGCGGTCGGGTATGGGTTCCGATGTCTGGTGGGATCATACAGATTGTACTGGAGGAGGCTCACAAGTCTTGCTTCTCTATTCACCCGGGGGCCACTAAGATGTACTGGGATCTGAGTTTGAGTTACTGGTGGTCGTGCATAAAGTGAGAGATCGCTTGGTACGTCGAGAGGTGCTTGACCTGCAGGATGGTCAAGGCCAAGCACCAGAGGCCGCATGGCAAGCTGCAGCCTCTAGAGATTCCCATGTGGAAATGGGAGCAGATCATGATGGATTTCATCACCAAATTGCCAAGAACGACAAAGGGTTTCGACACTATATGGGTCATCGTGGATCGATTGACCAAGAGTTCTCATTTTCTGCCCATTCGGGAGAGCTCATCGGCTTAGAAACTGGTCGATGTGTATATATGTGAGATCGTCGCTCGCCATAAGGCTCCGGTATCTATCGTTTCAAACAGTGATGATCGGTTCACCTCCCATTTCTGGCAGAAGTTCCACGAGGAACTGGGCACGCGGTTGCATTTTAGTACCGCATACCATCCGCAGACAAACGACCAGAGCGAGTGGACGATTCAGACCCTCGAGGATATGTTGAGGGCCTGCATCATTGACTTTGGTGGGAGCTGGGACTCCTACCTACCCTTTGCAGAGTTTTCCTACAACAACAACTATCACTCCAACATTGGTGCTCCACCTTATGAGCTGTTGTATGGACGAAGATGTCGCACCCCAGTCTGTTAGGGTGAGGTTGGTCACAGGGTGATGGGTCGGACCAAGGTAGTCCTGCAGACTACCGAGATGATACAGCAGACCAGACAGCGTTTGCAGACTGCTCAGAGTCGGCAGAAGAGCTACGCTGACCGGCGCCAATCTGAGTTAGAGTTTCATGTTGATGATATGGTACTCCTGAAGGTCTCACCCTGGAAGGGTGTGATTCGCTTCAGGAAGAGGGGGAAGTTGGGTCCCCGATACATCGGGCCATTCAAGATCATCGCCAGGGTTGGCAAGGTGGCATATCGACTAGATCTCCCGGAGGAGCTTAGTCAGATGCACAGCACTTTCCATGTTTCACAGTTGCGGAAGTGCATATTAGATGAGGAGTCAATGGTGTTATTAGATGATATATAGGTCGATGAGCGCCTGAACTACGTGGAGAGGCCAGTGGTCGTCCTGGAGAGGAAAGTGAAGGTTCTACGGAACAAGGAGGTACCTTTGGTAAAGGTACAATGGGAACATCAGAGGGGATCTGAATAGACTTAGGAACCGAAGGCAGAGATGTGGGAGCATTACCTGGAGTTGTTCGCCGGAGCATACTTCGAGGACAAAGTCTAGTTCAAGTGGGGAAGAATTGTAACATCCCGACTCCCAGGTATAAATTTTAAAGTTTTATATATTTATGTTTTTAGACCTACTTGACGAGTTGGATGCCCCAACTCGTCGTGTAAAGAAGGTTTAAGCCGCGTGGATTTTAGACCCTACTCGACGAGTTGATGGACCCCAACTCGACAAGTAGAGGTTGTGCATGGAAATCCTAATTTGTAGGGTTTGCACCCTATTTAAAGAACCTTAAGTCCTCCTTCCAGCCTCCTTACCATGTTTTGACGTCTAGAAGCAAACCCTAATCGATCCAACCCCTATTTTGAGTGTGTGTGATGCTAAAAGTGTTTTTTTGATGCATTTGTTGAGGAAACTTGAAGGTTGAGAAGCTTGGAACAAGAAGGAGCTTGTAGATCCAGCATCTACATCGTTTTGGCTTTCATTTGAAGGTAAAAAGTCATTACCTTGACTTATCATGGCTTAGATCTTCCCTTGTGAAAGAAAATGGTCATTTCTAGTGCAAAATGGAGTCACTTTCGGATTTGAGCTTGTCACAAGGGCATGGTTTCAGATCTGGACTCCTTTAGGCCCTTATGGACATAAAGCCTCAAGCTTTATGAAGCTTTGTCCCTCTTCCTTGTCCAAAACCTCTTCCTAAGGCTAGTTTTGAGTGTTTTAGCTTCTTGAAGCCTTGCATGCACATAAAACTAGCAACTTTACGTGGTAACTACACCCTAGGAGTCTAGATCTACAATTTGGAGCCTTGGTTTAGCTTAAAAGTGTCTGTATGAGAAAAGGACTGAAGGGACTCGACGAGTTGCATAGTCGACTCGACGAGTTAGATGAGGGTTTCCCACTTTGTGGATTCTGCATGAACTCGGCGAGTTAGTGTTATAACTCGACGAGTTGGTTAGGGTTTTCCCGTCTTTTGGACACTGCATGAACTCGACGAGTTGTTTGGAAACTCGGCGAGTTGACTCGAGCTTTTGGTCTCTGAGTTTTGAAGGATCTCGACGAGTTTCTAGATGCACTCGACGAGTTGGGTCAACAAGGATTGTTGACCTTGACTGTTGACTTTGACCAAGGTTGACCAAGTCTAACTTTAAGGGGGTACTTTGGTAATTTGGATCTTGATGGAAATTGGTCCTATGATGATTGTAGGTGTTTGCGTTTGGTGTTGTATTTGGGGAGTTTGACACTACCATCCAGTTCTACTTGTGAGGTGAGTTTTCCTCACTATACTCAAGGGTCTAAGGCACCAAGGTCGGCCCTTTGGATTGTTATCCTGTTTTATTACTGTTATGATCTGTTAGATCAGTATCCTAGTAGATAGGATGTGCTATGTGATTATGATCTGTTAGATCGGTATCCTGGTAGATAGGATATTGCTATGCTTAGTGATCTGTAGATCAGTTTGACTGTCTATAGACTGTTATGTGATTATCTGATATATGTGCACATGATTGATTGGAGGTTGAGGCTTATCTACTTCGTGTGAGAGCCAACAGACCGGGGCATTTCAACCCGATGGTTGTGGGCCTAGGGTATTCCATCCCGAGGATGATGGGACCCATAGTATGTTGGCATTCCAACCCGATGGTTGAGGGTCAGGGGCATTCCAACCCGATGCTTGATTCGGCCCATAGTATGTTATTATTATATGTGTGTTATTTGTTGTGCGAGTATTTTGGGGGAACTCACTAAGCTTCGGGCTTACAGTTGTTGATTTTGTTTCAGGTACTTCAGATGATCGCAGGAAGACGAAGGCGTGATCGTGCACCTCCTTATGTTTCCATGATTTGATTTCTGGGATACTCTGACATGAAACCATTTTGGAAACAATTTGTAATAATTATTGGTTTTTGAATGTTTTAAAAAGTTTTAAATTGGCATAATTTCTATGGATGCTTCAATTGACAGATGATCGCGTCAGGGAGATCATCCGTTAGGAGGTGGTTGATTGCCCGGGGACAGATTCCAGAGATGTTTGGGTCTATCAAGACCGTGATGATGGAGTATTTTGATGACAGATATGCAGCCATTGCTGAGATTGTTGCTGTTGCAGCCTCTGCAGCTGTGGCGGCTGTAGGTGTTGGGTCGGGACGGGTGTTTCAGTATCAGGACTTCGATAATACGAAGCCCCAGACTTTTGATGGAGTTCAGGATCCGATTGTGGCCATGTGGTGGATATCTGATGTGGAGGGATGCTTCTTCACTTGCTCATGCCCTGCTGACCAGAAGGTCAGATGTGCTCTGAACCTCCTGAGGTCCGGAGCGAAGGACTGGTGGAGACTTGTTATAGGATCATACTCCGATGAGCAGAGGGCTGCAGTGTCATGGGATCTGTTCATGGAGATGTTTCTAACTCATTACATTCCTAGGGTTGAGCGAGAAAGGTTGGCTCAAGAGTTCTTGGAGTTAAGACAGGGTACGAAGTCAGTGATGGAAATCACCCAGATGTTTACTGAGAGAGCGATGTTTTGCCCTGAGTTTGCTTCTGAGTAGGCTCAGATGACCCGATATCTGAGCATGCTCAAGACGGACATCATACAGTTCGTGTCCACTAATATATGTGGTACCTTGCTGGAGTTATAGGAGGACGCCAGGCGGCGTGAGCTGGATATTGAGCTTCAATTGAGGGAGCAGAGGCAGACCCCGGCTCAGTCACAGCCTGCGTCAAAACGATTTAGGGCCACTGACTCCAGGCAGGGAAGTTAAAGGGGTTGCACTTGTGGGAAGTGCAGAAAGGTGCATGATGGGGTTTTGCAGTCTTCTTCAGGGTGCCACAAGTATAGCAAACAGGGCCACATTGCTAGGGATTATAGGCAGCAGACTCCAGTTTCTGGGGTCAGACTTTGTTACCATTGTGAGCAGGTGGGCCATATGAAGTCCCAGTGTCCCCTAGTAGCTGCCAGGCCGGCGCAGGCTCCAGTGCCGGCTACCTTGGTGATTATTGACGGGAGTCAGGGTAGAGTAGAGCCCCCGAGGGGTCGGGGACGTGCATTCCAGCTCACTGCCGAGGAGGCCAGGACAGCACCATATGTGGTCACTGATATGTTTCTATTCCTTATCTCATTGATTATGTTTATTGTATGCTCATATGTTTGTACCTATGTTAGGTACGTTTTTAGTGAACTCCTTGCCTGCTCTTGTACTGTTTGACTCGGGGGGAGTCGGTCATTTATCTCTTGATCGTTTAGTAGGGAGTTCGGTTTGCGTGTAAGAGAGCTAGAGTGTCCGTCGCGAGTCTCCATCGCCAACGAACACGAGGTTTCTGCTTCTTCAGTCTATCAGGGTTGCGTTCTAGAGATTTTTGGGGTATCCTTCCCGATTGACTTGATCCCGATTCCCATGGGGGATGTTTGTGTGATAGTGGGTATGGACTGGCTGAGTCGTTTCGGTGCCATGATCGACTGCGAGGGTCAGCATGTGGTAGTTCGAACCCAAAGTGGAGGAGAAGTGGTTATTTATGGAGAGGGCACCAGGATGGGTTCAGGGTTTTGCTCGGCAACCAGGGCTCAGAAGTATATTCAGTATGGGTGTGCGGGTTATTTGGCATATGTGGTAGATACGCGGGTCAGGGATCAGGTCTCGGTTTCTGATGTTCCAGTCGTTAGAGATTTCGCTAATGTGTTTCCGGAGGAGATACCCGGAGTGCCTCCTGAGAGGCAGGTCGAGTTCAGGATCGACCTTGTGCCATGTGCTGCCCCTATTACTAAGGCGTTGTACCGATTGGCACCGCATGATATGCAGGAGCTATCATCTCAGCTGCAGGAGTTGCTAGGCAAGCAACTTATCCGTCCGAGCAGTTCTCCGTGGGGAGCGCTGATTCTTTTTGTCAAGAAGAAGGATGGTTCACACCGGATGTGCATTGATTACTGGGATTGGACCAAGTGAACGGTGAAGAACCGTTACCCACTTCCACGGATTGATGATCTTTTCGATCAGTTGCAGGGAGCATCTTGGTTCTCCAAGATCGATCTGAGGTCTGGGTACCATCATGTCAGGGTGAGGGAGGAGGAAGTGGAGAAGACCGCATTCTGGACTTGTTATGTATATTACGAGTTCGTGGTGATGCCGTTTTTGGCTCACCAACGCGCCAACAGTATTCATGGACCTGATGAATCAGGTATGCAGGCCGATGCTCGATTGCTCGGTTATTGTATTCATAGATGATATCATGGTGTATTCCAAGATCAGGGAGCAGCATGAGGAGCATCTCCGCGAGCTTTTGGGAGTTTGAGGCGAGAACGACTTTACGCCAAGTTCTCAAAATGCGAGTTTTGGTTGCGAGAGGTTCAGATCCTTGGACATCTCGTTAACCAGCATGGGATTTTGGTCGATTCGGCCAAAATCGAGGCGGTGATGCAGTGGGAGGTTCCGAAATCTCCCTCGAATATCATGAGTTTTCTGGGATTAGCAGGGTACTACCAGAGATTCATTCAGGACTTCTCCAAAATTGTGGTACCCCTCACCCGTCTGACGAGGAAGGGAGTAGATTTCCGGTGGGGCCCTGAGCAGTAGACATCATTTGAGACCCTCCGGCAGCGACTTTGCGAGGCTCCACTTTTGACACTCCCTGAGGGAGTTGAGGATTTTTGTAGTTTTCTGTGATGCATCCATCACTGGGTTGGGAGCATTCCTCATGCAGAGAGGACAAGTAATAGCTTACGCTTCGCAGAAGCTGAAGCCACATGAGACGAGATATCCCATGCATGATCTTGAGCTGGGAGCGGTAGTATTCGCCCTCAAGATCTAGAGAAATTACCTATATGGGGTCCGATGTACCATCTACACGGACCACAATAGCTTGAGGAATATCATAGATCCGCCGAACCTGAACATGAGACATCGCAGATGGCTAGACGTAGTCAAGGATTATGAATGTGAGATCCTTTACCATCCGGGTAAAGCGAATGTTGTGGCGGACTCCCTGAGCCGCAAGTCGGCTGGATCTGCTATTCCGACATTGTGTATGAGGATATATGTGGATTCTCCACTTGAGGGATTGATTAGAGAGGCTCATAAGTCGGCTGAGGGGGTACGGGAAAAAAATTGGAAGATTGAGAGGACCAGGGGCGGGATTACCAGATTTGTTCAGTACAGTTGTGGTTTGTTGACCCGTTGTGGTCGGGTATGAGTTCCTGTATCAGGTGGGGTCAGGCAGATTGTATCGGAGGAGGCTCATAAGTCTCGTTTTTCTATTCACACAGGGGCCACCAAGATGTACCGGGATCTGAGTTTGAGTTACTGGTGGCCGTGCATGAAGAGAGAGATCGCTTGGTACGTCGAGAGGTGCTTGACCTATAGGATGGTCAAGGTCGAGCATCAGAGGCCCCATGGCAAGTTGCAGTCTCTAGAGATTCCCATGTGGAAATGGAAGCAGATCACGATGGACTTTATCACCAAGTTGCCGAGGACGGCGAAGGGATATGATGCTATACGGGTCATCGTGGATCGATTGACCTAGAGTGCCCATTTTCTGGTAATTCGGGAGAGATCATCGACCGAGAAGTTAGCCAATGTGTATATCTGCGAGATCTTTGCTCTCCACAGGGTGCCGATCTATATTGTCTCACATTGTTATGTTCAGTTCACCTCCTGTTTCTGGAAGAAGTTCCATGAAGAACTAGGCACGAGACTGCATTTTAGCACCGCTTACCATCCGCAGACAGATGGCCAGAGCGAGCAGAGCATTCATAACCTCGAGGATATGTTGAGGGCCTGCGTCATTGATTTTGGTGGGAAATGGGACTCCTACCTACCCCTTGCAGAGTTCTCCTACAACAACATCTTTCACTCCATCATTGGTGCTCCATCTTTTGAGTTGTTGTATGGGCGGAGATGTCGTACCCCAGTCTGTTGTGGCGAGGTTGGTCATAGAGTGATGGGTCGGATAAAGGTGGTTCTACAGACTACCGAGATGATGCAGCAGATCAGGCAGCGGTTTCAGACTGCTCAGAGTCGGAAGAAGAGTTTGTTGGATTAGTGTCTAAGCTCGTAACTATATTTGGTAAGTACTTGACCCGGTTGTGCATGGTCCTTTTGGGTTGCCTTCACCATAGCAACTTGACAGGGTGATTTATGAAGAGGGAGAAGATACTATGATTTATTAATATATTATGAGAGTAATATATAATCATATTATTTAATTAATATTGGTCATAGATTAATTAATAATTAATTTGGTGACTAAAAGAGATTAATTAAATAAAGGGGACTGGAACTGTCAATTGTGTGATAGTTGATTTTGGGCTATGGATCCTTATGAATTATAGGGTGGACGAAATCAAGGTGTATGGGCTCCTTGAATTCGTCCAAGCCTCAATCTAGAAGGATCTTTGGATTGCTTAGGGCCTAAGTTATTCAATTAGGGTTTCAGGATGTAACCCTAGCAGCTCAAGTATTTAAAGACCCCAAGGGCTACAGAAATCGGCTACCAGAAACCCTAAGGAGTTCTAAGAGTCGATTTTGTGCCTACATCCTCTCTCCAAATCATCCTCTTGCCAGTTGGTGTTTGTAAGCCATTAGAGGAGTGACAATTGTGACTCTAAGCTCCAAGAACAAGAAGATTCAAGCAAGCAACAAGAGGTAATCATCTAGATCTGATTTGTCTCATCAAATTTGAATTATACTCACTAGATCTAGGGTTTTCAAGACTTGGATATATTGCATGTTCAATTAGAGAAACCTAGATCCAAGCATTAGGGTTTGCATGTGCACATAGGAAAGTTCTTATGGCTCAAACCCATCAGAGTTACGCCGACTGGCGTCGATCTGAGTTGGAGTTTCAGGTCGGTGACATGGTGTTGCTGAAGGTCGCACCCTGGAAGGGTGTGATCCGCTTCAGGAAGAGGGGAAAGTTGGGTCCCCGATACATTGGGCCATTTCGGATTATTGTCAGGGTTGGCAAGGTGACGTATAGACTAGATCTCCCGGAGGAGCTCAGTCAGATCCAGTATTTAAAGACCCCAAGGGCTACAGAAATCGGCTACCAGAAACCCTAAGGAGTTCCAAGAGCCGATTTTGTTCCTACATCCTCTCTCCAAATCATCCTCTTTCCAGTTGGTGTTTGTAAGCCATTAGAGGAGTGACAATTGTGACTCTAAGCTCCAAGAACAAGAAGATTCAAGCAAGCAACAAGAGGTAATAATCTAGATCTGATTTGTCTCATCAAATTTGAATTATACTCACTAGATCTAGGGTTTGCAAGACTTGGATATATTGCATGTTCAATTAGAGAAACCTAGATCCAAGCATTAGGGTTTGCATGTGCACATAGGAAAGTTCTTATGGCTCAAACCCATCAGTGGTATCAGAGCTTTGATTGATTTCTATTGAATTGATGCATTGTTTATTTGTTCAAGCTTTGGAAAAATCGTTTTTCTGCCTTCTGACTGACAGACTCGGCGAGTCCCATTGTGGACTCGACGAGTAGGATGAACTCGACGAATCCATAAGGGGACTCGGCGAGTCGGAGCGTCTGTCAGAGTGATTTTCGGGATTTCTTGCTGTTTTGCTTGAGGATACTTACCTAAATCGTTTTGGTTCAATAAAATCCGAATTTTATCATCTTTTTGTCAATATCCTCATCAAAACAAAAGATAATTACCAATTGTTTAAATAATAATTTCCTTATTTGATAATAATTGATTATTTGAATTAATTGTTGAATTGTCTTGCAAGTAATATTGACTAGGTCAAATTTAGATAATCATTAAATTAATTGTTTAATTTATATTATTTGATCCTTTATGTTTTGAAAAGTTCAAAACTTGTCCTCAAGTTTTGAAATTTAAGTTTTGTGATTAAAAGTTTTAATTTGAACCTTTTAAATTTCAAACCTTAGAATTTTACAAGTTTTAAAATTCAGCCTTATACTTATAATATTAAGATTAATATATATATATATATATATATATATATATATATATATATATATATATATGTATGTATAACTTAAATGCTAATCTTACCGTTAGTAGGCCTCATTCACGAAGTCGATCTATAAGGGGGGTATAAGGTTATGGCCTATAAAATGGCCGTTTAATGGGTGTCCATTCTCACCCACCGCTTCCTTGATTGGTGGAGAATCGTTAGCCGAACGGGTAGGATAGGGCAAACTTTCCTCATTTAAAAGTATAATGAATATATATAAAGTAACTAAATGTTTTTACAAAATTCTCAATATTAGTTACTTTAGGCAAAAGTGAATTTGATGCAATTCCATGAAATTACACTTTGTACCCTTGCTAAGACGTTAATGGAGCGTGTGTGGTTAACCGACACATTAATTGGGTTCTAAGCAAAGGTGGCAAAAGATGACTCATTGTTTGTCATAGTTCGATGGAGCGTGTGTGGCTAACCGGCACATCGAATAGGTGACTGTAACAATGAGGGCACCATGTACATTTGCATGGTTATCCACACCCGCTTTGTGATCCTCGGCATCCCAGTCACAAACTAGAGGGGCATATCGAGATTTAAACATGCCATTGAAAAGTTCAATGAATCTCAAAAGGATCTAGGAGTTTTTCAATACATTTAAAACCTAATCTCTTTTTCGTTTTTCATGGTGGAGAATTAGTGAATCGACCTTCACTTGCCTTCAAATTATTTACTTGTTAGATTACGGAATCCCTTTTCTAATTTGTGAATAATGTTGTTGGTTCCTAGCCCTAAAATTTTCATTTGGGTGATTAATTGGGGAAATTCATTTCCAATCAACTTTGTTCTTTTTCCTTTTTAGATGTCGAACGCAAACAACAACGCTTCTGGTTCAAACTCCTCTGGTTCGTTCCCACTCATGAACTTGTGTGGGAAAGTGATCTTTGATGGGACCAATTTCAGTAATTGGATCCGCAACATTCGCATGGTCACTCGCTACGAGGACAAAGAATATGTCCTCGATGAGAAGCTAAAGGAGATTGACATCGACACTGCTACCGCCGAAGAGATCGCGGCCTATGAGGCCCACGAGCGTGATGCCACGAAAGTCCATTGCATCATGCTAGCAACTATGACTGCAGAGCTCCAGAAGTCCTATGAGGACAAGTACCCCTATGAGATGCATCAGGATCTGCTGGAACGCTACCACCAGAGTGCTAGGCAAGAAAGGTATGGGATCATCACTTCGATGATCACTACCAAAATGGGTAATGGAGAGTCCCTTACCGCTCATCTGCAAAAGATGCAGAGATATGTCGATCGCCTGCTGAAGTTGAATGTGAACTTCGATGAAGAGCTGGCAATTGACATTAGGCCTGTCGAAAAAACCCGAAACCCGTTCTATCCACCCGACCCGTTCCGAATTCGGGTAGAATGGGTAACGGGTATGAACATTCGGGTAATAGGTTAACCCGATGATAATATAGGTCGGGTTTTAGGTATGAATATTTATTTTCGGGTATACCCGAATACCCGAATTCATTTTTTAAATAATACCAAATATACAATGCAGTCACGTACGCACACTTCAAATAAAACAAAACCCTTCGTTTCCTTCTTATGAACGACGGTTCGACAGTCGATGCAAACTTTCAAATGCAATACGACGTTGAAGCTGAAGTCCTGAACCGTAATCACAATTCTCAATTTCTCACTATCGCACGGAATGGAATTGAAAAAGTACATAACATATTATAATGATTTGTATTGTTATTATATATGTACTTGTTAATTGTATGAAGTATTTTCCTACCCGATTCTTTATTAAACCAACCAACATGTAAAAATAAAAAAAAAAAAAAATTATCAATAAGTGTCATTTAAGAAATTTTCGGGTATACCCGATAATTACCCGACCCGACCTCAAACCCGAATACCCGAAACCCGAAAACCCGAATTACAATATAGGTCGGGTATCGGGTATTATTTTCTTAAGGAAATACCCGTTCTACCCGACCCGTTCTACCCGAAACCCAAAAAATTTATCCGTTCGACACCCCTAATTGACATCATCCTTCACTCATTGCCTTCCTGCTATAGCCAGTTCCGCATGACCTACCACATGAATAAGGAAGAGGTCTCCTTGAGCAAGCTTCAGGGCTTGTTGAGGACTGCTGAGAGCAACCTTAAGGATAAATCTGTTGCATCAACTCCAACTCCTGCTGCTGCCCCTGTCTTGGCAATAGGGCAAGGGAAGGGTAAGAAGAGGAAGGCTCCCTCAAGGGGCCACCACAAGGGAAAGTCCCAAGATGGAACCTCTTCTAGTGGAACCAAAGTTGGTTCTGCTAAACCCAACTCTAACCCTAAGGAGGCAGAGTGCCACCACTGCCACAAGATAGGGCATTGGAAGAGAAGCTGCCCAGAATATCTGCAGGCCATCAAGGATGGGAAGATCAAGCCATCTTTTGCAGGTATTTACACAATTAAATCTAATGGTTTATCAAATGCTATTTCTTGGGTTCTTTATACAGGATGTAGTTTTCACATATGTTCTGACTTGCAGAGACTAAGAAGAGATAAGGATGTGGAGCATGGAAGGATGAATCTGATCATGGGAAACAGAAGATCGTCGCCTGTGACCAAGATTGGAGTATACTCCTTAGTGCTTAGTAATGGATTAGATTTAAATTTGAATAATTGTTGCTATTCGCCAGATATGGCTAGAAACATCATTTCATTTCATGGTTTATATAGACAAGGTTTTAGATATTCATTTGATAATGAAAAGGGTTCTATTTGTGCTTATCTTAATAATGTTTTATATTTTGAAGCATTGCCTTGTAATGGAATATATGAAAATGTGATGGTTGTAGATAACTTAGGAAATGATGTGTTGTGTGTGGATTCTTCCAATAGTATGGATAGAGCATGCTTGTGGCATTGTCGTCTTGGACATATCAACAAGAAACGCATAGCCCAACTCCAAAAGGATGGAGTGTTGGAGTCATTCGACCTTAGGGACGATGACGTGTGTGAGTCTTGTTTACTTGGAAAGATGACCAAGTCACCCTTCACTGGCACTTGTGCGAGGGGTGAGGGTTCATTGGACCTCATACATACAAATGTATGTGGACCCTTTAGATCCACCACAAGGGATGTGAATCGCTTCTATGTGACTTTCACAGACGATTATAGCAGATATGGGTATATCTACTTAATCAAGCACAAGTCAAAAACTTTTGAAAAGTTCAAAGAGTTTAAACAAGAAGTGGAGAATCAGTTGGGCAGGAAAATCAAGATGCTTCGATCTGATCGAGGTGGAGAGTACCTAAGTCTTGAATTCCACGATTATATCAAGGAATGCAGAATAGTTTCGCAATTGACGCCACCTAGGACACCACAGTTGAATGGTGTGGCTGAGAGGCGTAATCGAACCTTGCTAGACATGGTTCGTTCCATGATGAGTCGTGCTTCACTACCTATCTCATTCTGGGGGTATGCCTTAGAGTCTGCCGCCCACATCCTTAACTTAGTCCCTACGAAGAAGGTTGCCAAAACACCTCATGAAATGTGCATAGGGAAGGCTCCCTCGTTGGCACATATCAAGGTTTGGGGTTGCGAGGTTTTCGTAAGACGAGAGACTCACGACAAACTCGAACCTCGTAGTGAGCGATGTATTTTCATCGGCTACCCACAGAAATCCTTTGGATATCTCTTCTACAGACCGAGTGACAATGTGCTCTTCGTTGCGAGGAGAGGGGTTTTCCGAGAGCGAGAACTCATAAGCCAAGGAGACAGATGGAGGAAAATCGATCTTGAAGAGCTTCAAGAATCAAGCGATGAAGGAACGTCTAACACTGGCGCTCAACCCGAGGAGGAAACTCCGGTTGAACCGATTGACGAGTCCTTACCTCTTAGACGTTCCGAAAGGGTTAGTGTTCCACCCCAGTTTTATGGTTTTCAATTTTTCATATAACTACAGAAGGGGATACGTTCATTAGTGATAGTACACTAGTGAATCTGGACGAACCTAACAGCTATAAGGAAGCCATGGCAGGCCCGGAGTCTGCAAAATGAAAAGAGGCTATGGACAGCGAGATTCATTCCATGTATGACAACCAAGTTTGGAATTTGGTTGACAATGTACCAGGTCGTAAGACGGTCGAGTGCAAGTGGATCTTCAAGAAGAAGACTGACGTGGATGGGAATGTGCACACTTATAAGGCACGATTGGTTGTGAAGGGTTTCACTCAAACTCCTGGAGTTGACTACGACGAAACCTTCTCACCAGTTGCGAAGATAAAGTCTATCAGGGTGATGCTGGCCATTGCTGCATTTCATGACTATGAAATATGGCAGATAGATGTCAAAACCACTTTCCTTAATGGGAAGTTGGCTGAGGATGTTTACATGGCTCAGCCAGAGGGTTTTGTCGATGCGAAGTATCCCAATAGAGTGTGTAAGCTTGCGAAATCCATTTATGCACTTAAGCAAGCGTCTCGCAGATGGGATCTTTGTTTTGATGAGAAGGTCAAAGAGTTTGGTTTTCTGCGAAGCGAAGATGAATCATGTGTATATGTCAAAGCCAGTGGGAGTGTAGTAAGCTTCCTCATATTGTATGTCGATGACATACTGCTCATAGGAAACGACGTCCCGACACTGCAGGAGGTTAAGTCCTGGCTCGGGAAGTGCTTCACTATGAAGGACCTCGGAGAGGCTTCCTATATTTTGGGAATAAGGATAGTGAGAAACAGAAGTAAGAGACTAATAGGACTTAGTCAGAATACTTACTTGGACAAAGTACTAAAACGTTTTAGTATGGAGAATTGAAAGAAAGGGGAGTTACCAATCCAAAGTAATGCCAAGTTGAGTAAGACTCAAAGTCCGAGTACTGAGGTCGAGATAGCAGAGATGAGCCGAGTACCTTACGCTTCTGCAGTTGGCTCAATCATGTATGCTATGACTTGTACTCGCCCTGATGTGGCCTTTGCTTTGAGCATGGTCAGCAGATATCAAGGGAACCCTGGCAGAGCGCATTGGATCGCAGTCAAGAATATTCTTAAGTACCTTCGGAGGACCAAGGAATGGTTTCTAGTCTTCGGTGGGAGTGATGACTTAAAGGTGCGAGGGTACAGTGACGCCCGTTTTCAGACCGACAGGGACAACTACCGTTCGCAGTCGGGATGGGTCTTTACCCTTAATGGAGGAGAAGTGACTTGGAAAAGTTCCAAATAAGAGACCGTAGTTGATTCAACGTGCGAATCAGAGTATATAGCGGCGAGCGAAGCGTCAAAGGAGGCAATATGGTTGAAGAACTTCATTGGAGACCTTAGAGTTATGCCGACCATACAAGAGCCTATGGAAATTTTCTGTGATAATGAAGGAGTGGTTGCCTTGACCAAGGAACCAAGGGATCACGGTAGATCTCGACATATCGACAAAAAATATCACTTTATTAGACATCGGGTGGAAGAAGGACTCCTCGTAGTGAAGAGGGTATCGTCAGAGGATAACCCAGCAGATCCGCTTACGAAGGGACTGAGCAGGGTTAAGCACTTGCAGCACGCTAGGAGCATTGGGCTGAAGGACGATATTAGTTTAGATTAGATAGTTTAGAAACGTGTAATAGATAAGTTGTAATTAACATTCGATGATTAAATAAAAGAGTATTATTTATTAGTAATGTTACTGTCTTATGTTAATCATTTACCTATTGTTTCATTTTGCATGTTTTGACTTCCTGAATAGTTGAATTATTTAATAATGATCGAAATATTCGAACAGTCCACAATCGTTCATATGTTAGAAGTAGATATGAATGAAGACTGTCATGAATTGGTGTGTAGAATGTCTAAAATGTATTAGACATGGCAAAGGTTTGCTACAACGTTCATGAGTGCTTATGAACTTGATTTTAGCATTGGAATAAACCCACGCTTCATGGAATTCATCACGAGTGATCGCAAGACGGTAATATCATATGGTCTTAAAACCTAGATATATGGTTTGTTGTTTGCTAATTGGTTGTGCATTGATAATGCGCAAACGCATCAGTAACTTGATGTTATAAAACACATTGTTTTGTATGATTTGATTAGTGGATAATAAATGCATATAAGTCGAAGTTTATCTGTTCCTTTTATCCTAAGAGGATAAAAGCGATATCAGGGCCCCTCGATGTTTTGATTTGACTTATGTGCCGTGCCCGGTCAGGACTGAATTGATGTGTTCAATTAAGTTCTATGTCAAATGAATCTGAGATCGAGAAACTAACTGATGGACAATAAGTATGACTATGTTCCATGTAATTGTCCACATGATATCTAGAACATAGGATTATACGATCCCTTATCTAAAGGACAGGTTACTGATAAGATCAGAGTTTGACAGCATCTTTGAGAGCTACAATTGCTAATCGGATTGTGCTTGCATTTGTAGTTACTAGACTTATCCAAGTGGGAGACTCTTGGATTAGTGTCTAAGCCCGTAACTATATTTGGTAAGTACTTGACCCGGTTGTGCATGGTCCTTTTGGGTTGCCTTCACCATAGCAACTTGACAGGGTGATTTGTGAAGAGAGAGAAGATATTATGATTTATTAATATATTATGAGAATAATATATAATCATATTATTTAATTAATATTGGTCATAGATTAATTAAGAATTAATTTGGTGACTAAAAGAGATTAATTAAATAAAGGGGACTGGAACTGTCAATTGTGTGATAGTTGATTTTGGGCTATGGATCCTTATGAATTATAGGGTGGACGAAATCAAGGTGTATGGGCTCCTTGAATTCGTCCAAGACTCAATCTAGAAGGATCTTTGGATTGCTTAGGGCCTAAGTTATTCAATTAGGGTTTCAGGATGTAACCTTAGTAGCTCAAGTATTTAAAGACCCCAAGGGCTACAGAAATCGGCTACCAGAAACCCTAAGGAGTTCCAAGAGCCGATTTTGTGCCTACATCCTCTCTCCAAATCATCCTCTTGCCAGTTGGTGTTTGTAAGCCATTAGAGGAGTGACAATTGTGACTCTAAGCTCCAAGAACAAGAAGATTCAAGCAAGCAACAAGAGGTAATCATTTAGATCTGATTTGTCTCATCAAATTTGAATTATACTCACTAGATCTAGGGTTTTCAAGACTTGGATATATTGCATGTTCAATTAGAGAAACCTAGATCCAATCATTAGGGTTTGCATGTGCACATAGGAAAGTTATTATGGCTCAAACCCATCAGAGTTACGCCGACTGGCGTCGATCTGAGTTGGAGTTTCAGGTCGGTGACATGGTGTTGCTGAAGGTCGCGCCCTGGAAGGGTGTGATCCGCTTCAGGAAGAGGGGAAAGTTGGGTCCCCGATACATTGGGCCATTTCGGATTATTGTCAGGGTTGGCAAGGTGACGTATAAACTAGATCTCCCGGAGGAGCTCAGTCAGATCCATAACACATTTCACGTTTCGTAGTTGCGAAAATGCATATTGGATGAGGACGCGGTTGTTTCATTGGATGATATTCAGGTCGACGAGTGCCTAAACTACGTTGAGAGGCTGGTGGCTGTTTTGGAAAGAAAGGTAAAGGTCCTACGCAACAAGGAGATACCTTTAGTAAAGGTACAGTGGTAGCATCGGTAGGGATCCGAGTGGACTTGGGAGCCGGAGGCTGAAATGCGGGAGCATTATCCGGATTTGTTCACTGCAGCTGGCTTCGAGGAAGAAGCCTAGTTAAAGTGGGGGAGAGTTGTAACACCCCGATTCCCATGTATGCATTTAAAGCTTAATATATACTCATTTTCAGGGCAACTCGATGAGTTGGGAGGCTCCAACTCGTCGTGTAGATTTTTAAATGGTCACGTATCTTTAATGTCTACTCGACGAGTTGGAAGGCTCCGACTCGACGAGTTGAGGGCTGAACATGAAACCCTAATTTTCAGGGTTTTGCAGCTTATTTTAAGACCTTATGACCCATTGTTAGCCTCCCTCACCGTCCCCTCAGTCCAGAGAAAACCCTAATCGTGCCTCTTTCCCCATCTTGAGCGTGTGTGAGCTTAAAGAGTGTTCTTTGGTGCTTTTCTTGAAGGAGTGTGAAGTTGGTGGTGCAAAGTTGAAGGGAAAAGCTTTAGATCTGAGATTTTCAGTGTTGTTGCAACCATTTGGAGGTATAAAGTCGTTATCTTGATCATCCTTTTTTCTAGATCTCTTCTTTTGAAAGTTATGGCCATTATTAACTTATTTTGGAATCATTCTTGGATTTGAGCATGTTATGAAGCCATGACTTTAGATCTGGACATCTCATGGCCTCTATGGACTTTAAGTCGCCAACTTTATCAAGTCTTGGCCCTCCTTCATGCTCTCAGTCCCTTAATAAGCTTTGTTTGAGTGTTTTAGCCCTTTGATGCCTTGCATGGATGTAAAGTTAGCAACTTTACGTGGTATCTTAACCCTAGGGGACCAGATCTGTAGTTTGGGGATTTAGATTCAACTGGAAGGGGCTGAATATGTTAAGACTGGGAAAACTCGATGAGTTGCCCTGACAACTCGACGAGTTGGATCGGGTTTTCCCGCTTTCTAGATACTGAGCGAACTCGGTGAGTTGATGAGATAACTCGACGAGTTAGCTAGGGTTTTCCCAGTTTTCTGAACACTGAAGGAACTCGACGAGTTGCTAGATGCACTCGACGAGTTGGGTCAACATGGACGGTTGACCTTGACTATTGACTGTTGACTTTGACCACGGTTGACCAAGTTTGACTTTAAGGGTATTTCTGGTATTTCGGGATTTTAATGGAATTGATCACATGGTGGTTGTAGGCAGTTGAGTTCAGAGCTGTGAGTTGGGATTTGATCGTATCGGTTCAGTTGTCATGGCACCAGGGCGATACACCCCACCGAGAAACAAATATCGATGAACATCCCGCCCAGGGTCATGACATTCTCATTTTCATGCAAAACTGCAGAGACTCAAATGTATTCTCGGATACATTCTTCGCAGTTAAGGAATTAACGGTTATTGGCACTAGGGCGATGCACCTCACAAGGCACGCTTATCGCTGAATGTCCCACCAAAGGGCCTTGACCTCGTGTCATGCTAAACTGTGGAAATATGACCTCAAATATTTTTGTCACAGGTTGGTTTTGTGAGTTATTCCTAATTAACTCTCACTGGAACTAGAATGGTACACTCAGCTAAGATTCAGAAACCATTGAACGTCTCACCAATGGACAAGTTAACTTGTTAACTTGAAAAACTGTATTGAGATCTCTGATCAAGGATATGCAAGAGCTAACATCAAAAATAGCCATGAGTAGTTCTCCGATACTCAACAAATCGCAGTGCGTTCCTCCGTGTTCACACAGATATTGCGAGTAGTCTCCATCTGAGCCAAGGCTGGGTCCTTGAACAACTGTGGTGAGAATGGTCTTTATGACTCTGTGACCCACATGGACTTTTTAGTCATGGTTACTTTTCGAGACGCATCTGTCATCGACAAATAATATTCATTCGAAGGAACAAGAAGTGAAGATTGTTTTTCAACACAAAACCTTTCAACCCCAGAAGTAAGGTGAAGCTGTATTTGAAGTTATGTGTCGAATTGCATTGAATCCTCCTCAATCAATTTGCTGCTATCTATGAACTTGCTGAAGTGATCCAGAAGAATCGGCCTCTCTATAATTATCTCTGAAGTTTTTCAAAGCTGAAAGTGCTGATTTTCAAAAACCTATACAAGAAGCCTCTATACCTAATGTGCGTTCAAAGTCAAATTTTAAAGAAAGTTCAACTATTCAAGATGAAGTCATTCATATAGAAATTCATATGTTCATCTTGAGGTCATAAAGAAATCGAAGATGAAAGCTGAAAGTCAGAAACAAAGAGAAGATTGAAAAGAAAAGAAAGCTATAAACCAAGGGGGAGATTGTTAGGACATAATTTATGGTTTATACTTTACTTTTGATAGCTTTTAGAGTTCTCGGTCTAGGACCGAAAACACCATGATTTCGGTGGTGTTTGGACCGAAATCACCATGTGATTTTGGTGGGCTCAATAATGATTTCGGTTGGGCTTTGGGTTGGGCCTTTGTAATTAGGTCTAGGTATTTATATAGCATTGTTAAAGGTTGGTCATTCCATTAGCTGATTTCGACTTTAGAGAGAGACAGAGAGAACCGAGAGACATAGAGATCTTATGTACCCGACTACTAATCAATAATAGTGTGCGTTGAAGATTCGTGATTGTGTTCTTAATTCATTATAACTGTTTTGCATTAATCATTAGATTGGGATCCGCACCAATTCTAGTGATTTCGATTGATACTTAAGATCAAGTTTTACAAGCCACCTCATGATCTTCCATGCGATCATCACAAAGAAAAATAACATCCTACATATAAGCTAGGGGCCAGACCCTGGTCTTGCATACAATTATTAGGAGCCACATCCTGGTCTTTCATATAATTGCCATGGGACACCACCTGGTCTTTCATACATATACTAGGGGCCACCACCTGGCCTTCCTACATGGTATAGTGAGAAGACTCAACTTGCCGACGCAGTCCACAGCTAACAACACTCACAGTTAACGAATGGGTGCTAAACACCTCTTAATAAACCACACAAGCTAAACCCTAAGTCTACCTTCTAAAATAGAAATTTGACCAAAAGTCAAACCATGACAAAGTCAACTGTCAAAGTCAATGTCAAGGTTAATAACTATCATCATCACGCATCTACGTCGTGACGTCCCTATAGCCACGTCATGATCACAAAATGCCAAAATAGTCGGGTTGATCCCCAATCGCCACGTCGTGGCATCCAAAAGGCCACGTCGTAGGAACTGGGTACAGCTTAATAGATTAAGCAGTTTTCCTTCGTCCTTAAGGACTCCAAAGCTCAGATCTAATACCCTCCAAGGTCTTGATGGATAAAGTTTCCCACTTTATCAATTAATACATCTCAATAAAACAAAACCTCTAAACCTACGTTATTAATGACCTCATGAAGCATGAATTTATCCATTAAGCTCTTAATCACCAAAGTCATTCATCCATATTTTCCAATAGGCTTTCCTACACCTAATGAATCATAAAAATTGGAGAAAGGAACTCAAACTTATTCATGGGACCAAAAACTGCAAGAAACTCTAGAGCTACAACATATGACCTAAAAGGGAATTCAAGAATCCATAAGTTAACAACTTTATGGAATTCATTCCTTCAAACTTCTATAATCATGAAGAAAAGGGACAAGAAACCTTGATCTTGATGCATGAAACATAAAGCTTGGATCTTGAACACTTACAAAGGTCCAAAATATGCCCAAGAGAATGATGATGAGGTTTCCTTGATGGATCAACACACTATAACACCATCTACTTCTTCTTCTTTAAGTTATCAAATATAACACCCTATTTCGAATCATTTCCTAATTCGGGGCCGTGACCCGAAGATCAGTTATCATAAGGCTATAGGCCTTGGGGAAGGAGAGATTTAGAACCCCCCTTTGATGTGGATAATATAGATTAGGTGATCCGAGAGTTCAGTTTATGTTTTTGAGCCCAAGGGTATAACCGTAAAGTGATAGTTCGGGCCTTTTATGAAATTTGGATTTAAGCTCGGGAAGTTCTTAGGAAAAGGAGAATTTTTAGAATTGTAGATCTTCTCATTTTCTTTTCGTGGATATAAAGAACGTCGAAATCGGAGTTAGAAGGAAGAAGTTATGGCCTTTGGAAGATTGGTGGTTTT
Source organism: Lactuca virosa (assembly GCF_052849685.1). Classification (NCBI taxonomy): domain Eukaryota; kingdom Viridiplantae; phylum Streptophyta; class Magnoliopsida; order Asterales; family Asteraceae; genus Lactuca; species Lactuca virosa. Next base: position 285,924,202 of record NC_136427.1, on the reverse strand, counting down.
GGTCCCTAGTCGAGTACGTTGGGCGTACTCTATGAGTACGCCTGGCGTACTTGCTCGATGGCTTGGACGCAGAGGCACCCACATACATTGGGCATACGTTGTAGTACGTTAGGTATACGCTCATCAAGGGCAAACCCTAATTTTTAGGGTTTGTGCCCTGTTTAAACACCTTAAGTTGCTTTGGGAGTTTCTTATGTCTAGCATCCACATCTCCAAACCCTAAGAACGAAAACATAAGTGCCCTTTTGAGTGTTTGAGCTTAGAAGTTAACCTTAAGTGTGCTTTTGGTGAGTTTGAAGGAAGAGGAACTTTTGGAAGTTGCATTGGTGTTGCTAGAGCTTGTGGATCCAGAATCATCATCATCTTGGAAAGCTATTAGAGGTATAAAGCTCTTAACTTGATGGTTCTTTTTGTTAGATCTAGTCAGGGCTTTTTTTTGTTCTTTTTATGGTCCTTTAAGTCATGCATGAGAGTATGAGCTACTCCAGAATATAAGGATGATAGATCTTGGCATTTTTGAGGTCCTTTGTTCATAAAAATGCCATCTTGATGAGTTATAGTGGATCATGCATGATTTAGGACATCATTTAGGGTCAGATCTGAGAATTGGACATAGTGGCTTATTTGATTAAGTGCTTAATGACAAGTTGGTCTTGCTGCAGAGTACACTGGGTGTCCCCAGCATGTACGCCGCGCGTACTCGCCAAATATGGCGTATGCTGGGCATAAGTCTGAGTACGTCGGGTGTACTTAGCAGCCTTGACTTTTACGATTTGGGCCATATTTTGACTATTAGGGTTTTGGGCCTTGTTGGTCCAATAGTCTTATTGGGTCCCACTAAGACATGCAAAGGAGTAAAGTTTCCAAGTTTACGTGTTAAGACATCATTTACGGTCAGATATGAGAATTAGACATAGTGTCTTATCTGATTAAGCGCTTAATGGCAAGTTGGTCTTGCTGCGGAGTACGCTGGGTGTCCCCAGCATGTACGTCGCGCATACTGGTTGGCGTATGTTGGGCATAAGTCTGAGTACGTCGGGCGTACTCAGCAGCCTTGACTTTTGCAATTTGGGCCATATTTGGACTATTAGGGTTTTGGGCCTTGTTGGTCTAGTAGTCTTTCTGACTTTAGGCCATTGTTAGGCTTTGGGCCTTATTGTATTTGGGCCCATAATGGGCTTTACGCCTCATTTACGAATTTAGGCCATATTAGGCATTTTGGAACTGTTGGGTTGGGCCTCAGTTATTGGCCCAAGTGAGGAAAGGGTAAAATGGTCTTTCACCCTGGGAGTTGGACATATGAATGAGATTCCTAGTTATGGTTTATGGCCCAATTATTAATTGGGGTTTTATGTGATTGATTAGCGCGGGGAATTTCCGAATCAGCAGTCCAAACATTTATCTGGTTGTTTTAGCACTTTGAGGTGAGTCTCCTCACTATGTTTGACGGGTCGAAGGCACTAATGTCGGCCCATGGTTTTTTATGAGTAGGGTGTTAGTTGTCTGTGTGACTCTTGCATGTGTATTATATGATATGTATACCGGACGGGGTCCGATGCCAAGCGAGGCCTGATAGGTGTATTGAATGCTAGTTATCTTAGTGATTCTTGTATATGTTTATGTGTCTGTATGAATGTCAGGCGGCGCCTGATGAATATGATGGGCCGGGCCCATCTCATGTTCTGACAGATCTGTTCCGAGCGGGGATCGATGTCGGGCGGGACCGATGCCGGGCGGGGCCCTGATGGTTGTTGGGCATGGCCCATTGTATGTTTGATATGTATGTTATTGGATATTTTGGGGAACTCATTAAGCTTCGTGCTTACGGTTTTCAGTTTATGTTTTAGGTACTTCTGGATCTAAGGGGAAGGGCTCGGGATGATTGCATCGCACACGCCATGTTGTTCCACAATTTGTTGACTTGATATTTTTGGATGATTATTGGCATACTCTGATTTGCTTTTATGGTTTTATGAAAACTTTTGGATGATGGTTTTATTATTATAAAAATGAAATTTTTGGCCTTAAATTTTGGGACGTTGCACTAAAAGCACCAAAACGAGCCAAGAATCACTTTGAGGGATTAGGGTTAGAGTTTCTGAGGTTTGATAGTGATGGAGGCTGAAGAGGATGCCCTAATCCTTGGGGAATAATGCTTATATATGAGAGAAACCCTAAAATCATGGGCTTGGACCAGAACAAATGCCACGTCATGGCCATCTTACTGACACGTCATGGTACTCAACAAATGGACGTGTTCCATTTAAGTCATGACACATCGTGGAATCCGTGTATCACATTGTGGCATGGAGTTTTTTTTTCCAAAAACTCCACCTTTGATCCCGATAAGTCTTAAGCTCATTGGCGGAGCTTCATTAGGGCAAGGGGGGCTGTGGCCCCCCCTGATTTTTTGGTTTGATATAGTCCTTCTAGTTCCATTTTATACATTTTAGACCCAAAAAATATAAAACTTTGGTTGTGGCCCCCCCTGCTTACCAATTTTTATACATATTATAATTTCGGCCCCTCCGAATTAAATGTTGAAGCTCCGCCCCTGCTTAAGCTAAACCAATATTGAAAACAGGTGACATCATTATTAAAAAACCTGCAAATAGTCGAAATTGTTTGTTGAGTAGTTTCCACTTTTCACTAAAAAATGACATCATATTTCATAATTTTTATTTCTCTAATATCTTTACAGGTTTTATATTCCAGGAGTTCATCACAAAAATCATAGGATATGAATATCGGAGCAAGGTGCTCCGATGGGTGCAAAGTATCATCTATAATATTTTGAAATCGACGAACCTAATTAATATAAAAAGAAAGAATTTGAAATATGTGAAAATAAAAGCTTGATATGATTATCTTCTAATTGTTATTCCTATAACTTATGCAAGTAACATCTTCTAAACACTTCTAGTTTAGATCCATAAGGCTAGAAGGAGTAAGGGGAGCTCTTGTCGAGTTCCACCTCATTTTACCATCAGGAATACCATACACCACAAATGTATATCAATTTTTACATTTTGCCATGAGAGAGAGAGAGAGAGAGAGAGAGAGAGCTTGACATTAAGGAGTCGAGTTCTCTTTCCATGCGACGCATACCATTCAACATAATGTTGTTCACCGTAGCAAAGCCATTCCGTATAGACTTCACTTCACCGTTGCCACAACCTACTTCATTTGGTCTAATAGTCTTCTACTCACCGGTTGCTATCTTGATATATGCATAACAAAATACATGGTTGGGCTATAGCCTATAAAGCCTTGGATAGATGATATAAGGTTTAGAAATTATAAAAAATTTCATTATAATATAAGCGATTAACATTTGATAATTTGATGAGAATATAATCACAGATATTGGTAAAATATAAGAATATTATGTGTCATATGTGAATAGACGCTCCACATGAGAGAGATCTGGATCATGGGCCTTATCAAAAACAACTTAATAATCTTAAGTTTGTACACGTGAAACCACTAGTTGACTCATCACTCATAATATGTCTAAGTAATTATAATGGATCTGAAAGTACAACTAGCGAGACGATAACAGTTTCATGGAAGAGTACAAACTTTCTAATAATGATACGAAGGATGGATGACAGAAATATTATTTCTTATCCCATTATATTCAGTCACAATAGCTTAATACATGCAAAAGGTTCTATGTAACAAGTTAATTTCAAGAAGTATCTTTTTATTCTTTGCTACAACTTTACTTTTACTTTGGAATATGAGCATGCTACAAGCCATAAGCACACTGTTGTATGCATCATACCATTAATGTGCAATTTTGGTCATATTAACTAGATATCGGCACATTTGACGTGCACTCACTATGTAACGTTATATGAGCCTTTCGTTTGGTTTTTACTTTTTACATAATAAAATCTTTTACTAAAATGGTTTCATACCCATTAACTGATAGGTTTAATCTTTATTGGGTTTAGTGGTTAAAATATAAAATTTTGTTCAAGATTAAATAGTCAAATGCATTGGAATATTAATATAATCATATATATATATTTTTTTTTGAAAATTTAAATTTTATTTTCTTAAGTTATTATATCCAACAAATTAATTGTTTTGACTTTCGGATCATGAAATGTTTGTTAGTTGATTACTAGTATATGGTAAAGAGACCAACTAATGAAGTACAATGGAAAATATGTGAAATGATGTCCTAGATGTATGCATGGGTAAAAGAGTAAATTACACGAATGGTCCCTATGGTTTGGGGTAATTTGTGCGTTCGGTCCCTAACTTATTTTTTTAAATCGGAAGGTCCCTACTATTTGTTTTTGTTACGTGCTTGGTCCCTACTGTTTGTTTTTGTTACGCGCTTGGTCCATATCTTACCTAAAAAGACCATTATTTAAATAAGGAAAAATGGTGTGGTAGATAAGGTAAAGTGGGAGAGGTGGGGTGTGTTTATTTAAATAAATTAAAAAATCAAGGGCAAAATAGTTTTTTTAAGTAAGACAGAGACCAAGCGCGTAACAAAAACAAACAGTAGGGATCTTCCGAGTTAAAAAAATAAGCTAGGTACTAAACGCGCAAATTACCCTAAACCATAAGGACCATTCGTGTAACTTACTCATGGATAAACTAGTAAAAAAACAAAACGGAAGCTACTCTTATCATATCCAGGTTTCGACTTGTGGGTTATGGACCCACCATGCTTTCGTTGCGCCACTATGATTATTGAATTAATTTTCACGAAGTAAATTATAGACCTATGTAGTTGCTCGATATTGAATTCCCTAACCTTGTATACCAACGTGTTATAAATGGACATGCTAAAATACAAATAATAATAATATACTCTAATCTTGTTTTCTCTTACAGAAAAACTTTTAATCAACCAAGGATTTAATTTAGGTTGTACTTACATACTTATTTTTATCGTAAATTTAAATAACTTTTTATTTTTATTTTTCATAGATATAAATCAATGATACTAATAAGAAAGATGATAGGTTGATTTATGTATTCACCAGTTTAAAGTTTACCTAACTTGTTATTCCTTCAAATTAGGGTTTTGTTCGGGAAGAACAAGTGGAAAACTTTTTGATTAGTTTCAAACTTCTTCGTGCTAAATTTAAGGTTGTATTTGTTGGTTTTGTGTATTAGCATGTTTTGTATAGTAGAATAATCTATAAAACATACATATGTAGTTCATTTAGATGCAAATATTATTTTGAACATGAAGAACCCATTCAAAACTGATGATCATCTTCGAAACTCATCCATGTTAGAAATGGTGTATAGATCCAAAGTTTAGAAATCGTGTCGACTTTTTGCCATTCAGGATCCTTAGGTTTTGGGGCCGATTCTTTTTAGGTGTCATTTATGTTTTCAATAACATCAAACCCAATGCCATGAAAGGAGGAGAGCTCCCATCACACCATAATTGAGGCGATCGAAATCTAACATAAGAGGTATGTAGGATTTGATGTTGGTGACATTGAAAACCTAGTTAGGGTGAGATGGCGTGCTCATCATGTTGATCCAAAAGGAGAAGAGGGCATGTAAAATAGGTGTTAGCGCGAGGAAGGACGCGACCAAGATAGAGGATGATTTTTACGAGAGAAAAAAGAAAAGATGGATCGGAGAATCTTTGATGCAATATTGATTGTAGTGTTTCTCATCATCTTTAAACATAATTTTACAATACAATGTATACTTTTATATGCAATATAAGGCCAAAGGGTTGGCTATATTAGGTTGACATGTGATCCAAAAGTGAGCCTCAGTAATGAAAGTGATTAATTAATACACAACACTTTTTTCCATACACAATAATTTATGTTTTAAAGGGTTGTACAATACAACATTTTAAAATACAATTTTTTGTGTATGGAAGAAATTTGTTGTATACAAATCATCTATAAATATATGTGATCTAACTATGTGCTCCTTAGAGAAAATTGACAATGAAGTTTAATTATTAAATTCAGCATCGGTTGTTGGAAATCTAACGAGCTTTAAGAAATTAAGTAACTTTTTGTCCTCCAAATAAAACTAGCCGGTTATTTATATGTAGGCCAAAGTATATAAATGTATTTATTCCTAAAGGTTTTAGCAATAAAAGGCAAGAAATTAGCATAACATTAAAAAGCTCGAGATTTGTCTGTATAGGATATAGATCCGATAAATTTTTTTTTTGATAGGAAGGTAAGAAGTTTTTTTTCTACATATTTTTTTGACGAATAAAATAAATGAATCACTAGATGATTCATTTGTAAGATGATTCACAAAAAAAATTCCCAAAAAAACATATTTATGATTCATTTTTAAGTAAATTAATAAAAAATTCACTTTTATGACAATTTTAGTGAATAACAACAAAATCATTGTATAAATGAATTATTGCGATGTTTTTTTGAGAATTTTTTCTTGTGAATCATCTTACAAATGAATCATCTAATGATTCATTTTGTTTGTTCGCGAAAAAAATATGTAGAAAAAAAACTTCTTACCTTCCTATCAAAAATTTCCTTCTTATTTGATCTTGACTCTCTCTCTCTCTCTCTCTATATATATATATATATATATATAAATGTCAATCAGTCAATTGTATCAAACATGGAGATTACTATGTTATAGAGGAAAGAGAAAAAAAATTCAATCATCATAAATCATATATAATGCTATTTCTGTCTTAATCTCATTAATTTATTGCAAGTTGTGTCTTATCCTCCTTAATAAATAAAGAACTTTTTGCCACTTGTCATACTCTCATTGATTTGACCACATGTCATTTTGTGGTTATTTTCAATTAAATGTTTTCCACATGGCATTTTATGGTTGTTTCATTTCTATTAAATATATTAATTGCAATAAATATAATAATAAAGACATTTCAATTTCATTAATTGACTTTCTTTCTAATTTCAAAAATTTTAAATTAAAGCCCATTAGTTTTCTTTGTTTATTTATCTAAATTATTTGTTTAAATTAAAAAAAACATTTTAATTTTAATAATTCAATATTTTTTTTTTATTTTTCTTATAAATTCAACTTCTCAAATATTTAGAATTTTATATATAATTTTTTTAAATGAACCCATGTAATACATGTGTCTTACACCTAGTTATTATATATATTAAAATTGTGGAGGAAAAGAACAGTAAACTTGGCATAGTTTGTCCATGTTTGGTCCCTTAAATTACATATCCGGTCCCTCTATATTGCTTTGATTGTCATTTCTTTATATATTATCGTTTTCTCCCCCTGGACACTACCTGACCAGGTCCTGTTCCTCGGGTGACCACTGTGGTTAGGGTATTACTTCCTGATCCTTCTATCATCTTCCTTTTCTCCAAATCATAGACGTCTCTTTCTTCATCATCTCCCCCTGGTTCGCACCTTGATGCTTCCGACCGCTCCCGCTTTTCATTTGGAGCATCGATTGCACCAAAAAACCTCCGATTCTACCCTCCGCTTCCTCCACCTCGCCTGCACCGCCCTTGACACTGTTCATCGGGTTACTACAGGTTAAAGCTTTTTACTTCCCGATCCTTCCATTGACACTGTGATTCTTCCAGTTCCTTCTCCACCGCCACTTTCTCAATTCATCTTCCCCAATCGACGAAGGTAGGGTTCGTGAACTTCCCGGCAACGTCGCTAGATTGCCGTCGGAACTTAACGTCACCGTCGACGAACTTGTCGCATATCAAAGCAAAGGAGTCTCCTCGAATGTCTTCGTTAAAATCCGGTATTGAAGTCAAATCGAATGAAAGTGGTATCATCACCAATTCGGATGATTTGAATGGTACTAAATTGTAACAGATGCGAATTATAAAGTTGATTATCTCGAATATTCTGTAACTATTTCATGAAAAGTAGGTTCGATTCGTCATGAAATCTCAACAAAGGGAAAGCGATCCACGAATATCGTTTGGCATAAATGTTCTGTAGAGAAAATGGACAGACAGGAGTTGCTTCAGCAAAAAGGTTGCGTCGTTTGGATTACTGGCCTCAGTGGTTCAGGTTAGTAGTTTTAGTTCATAACAATCAACAAAAACTCCATTTTTTTCAAGCTCTCTGATCTAATTACACATAGTAATCAAGTCCTTTTCAGATCTGAAAATGCTTTTTAGATCGTATTTCATTTTCAACTTAGTTTATGAACACGAATTCAGGAAAAAGCACCTTGGATAGGTTATCAGAATGGTTGGTGAGAGTGCAGAAGCTGTGGGTGCTGGATAGGTGAGTCTCTCTCTCTCTCTCTCTGGTATGTAGATAAAGATCAATTGACCAGTGTTTTACACTAATTTGATCTTCAAATTTGAGGCTGAACTAATGACAAAAACTGCTCTGTTCGCTGGAGATTCAGAACTTCAATAGCTCTTGCATACTTTCAGGTCCATAATTCATATTTCATAAGAAGATTATAATTTCTCATTGCTTACATAATTATTGCTTATTATTGTGGTATTTATGAATATTCAGATTGTTGGTAAAAAAAAATACATAACAAAGTGATTGCATCTACTTTCTCGAGTTTTTTTTTCTTTTGTGTGTGTGTGTGTGTGCATTTGTCAGATTTTGAATTGCAGGTTACCCACAAATATTTATCCAAATGTTTTGTATTCAAGAGTGATTAAAATTTTTTGTTTAAAAAATATGCTGATTTTAATTTCTTTCGAATAGCAAATTTTTAATATGATTGTTCACATCTTCACAGGCAATATGCTCATTGATTCAATATTAGGTTTAGGTTTAAAACTATTGAAAAGTTGAGTCGATGTTGGGTTTTGTTTTGTTCAGCACTCTAGATATGATAATATGATTGTTCACATCTTCACATGGAATATGCTATATATTTGTTTTAATGTCTCTGTTTGTGATCGTGTATGTGATTGTGTTTCACCATCTTTATCTATATGATTGTTTGACTTATTTGTTGCCCTTCCTAATATCCTTTTCTTTTCTCTTCCTTTTTCCTTCATCGTCTTCTTCTGTTTCTTCCCAGTCTTCCCTCTTTCTTCCCAGTCTTCCCTCTTTCTGTCCCAGGTAATCTTCATCTGCTGCTATTATTTTATTTCTTTTGCTGTCGTATTGTTTTTTATTTCTTTGTTGTCACTGTGTGGTTCGTTTCTTATGTCATGGTTGTTCCGGTTAATCGGATGGGTTACCCGGGTCCTTCATTACTCACGTGGAATACTCTCCACCGATGAAATCCGCTCCTCCGGTCCTTCCGCCACCGGTTCAATACGAGAAGTCCGCTTCGGCCTACGGCTCGAAGTTCGGTTTCTTTTGGGATGCCGTCGCCAAAGTCCAGAATGGTATCATTTGCTTTTTTTTTTTCCTTTCGATTTTGGGACTCTTTTCGCAGACAACCATCTCTCATCTGTTGGGATTTTGATTTTTGGTATGTTGTTTGTACTTTACATATGATTTTCGATTTCTGTTGGATTGTTGTTTTGTTTTTCTTCTCGCAGACAACCATTTGTAAACTTAATTTGTTTGTAAAAAGGATTGTCTAATTTTTGTATGATAAGAACTTGATGGTTTCCGGTCGGAGATGGACGACAGCGAAGGAAAGGCGGTCTCGCTCGAGGGTGTCTATCGTGAAGCGGGAAACACAAGTCAACGCAGATTGAGGGGAAATCAAGTTTCTGATGTAAACCGTTTTTTTTCAGTAATTTCTAACATGTTTTCTTCAGGTTCTGATGTTGGATAAAACAATCTTTGTTTCCTGTTATCTCCATCTGGTAATTGGTAAGTTTTAAATAAAACGTTTGTGTCATTCTTTTAAATTTAGTTTTTATATCAGCTCCATTGGCATATTGTTTATTCACTATTTCACTTACTAAATTATAGAATGACTTGAAAAGCCATTTCTGTTGGCATGTCTCATTTTGTTCTTGAAATTGGTTAATAGATATCACACAAACTTTAACACACTCATAGTTCGAATGCATACTTATTCAGTCAGTTATAGCACTGCATAAAATTGACCAAGTGTTCTACCAACTGTAGTGAAGAATCATTAAGCCAACAGCTCTCCCGCTGCCGCTATAGAAGTAGACATGTCGGCCTCTGCCTATGACTCACCCTGTCACCCATGCAATATGGGTTCAAGCCACGGGTGCACCGATTTTACTTTTTTTTCATTGCTATCAATATGCTATCTTCATTATTCAAATGGTCACAGTGACAGTAAAAATATGTATGTACTATTCACTTCCATTTGTTTTACTAAAACAAATAAATGTGTCTTTTTTAAATCTTAAATTTTGTTACTGGGTAACGAATTATTTATTCATGATATCAAATTCTGATTGTTTAAATTTTAAAAACTATTATAGTGATTTGTTAAAATACTCATGTAATTTCAATTTTTGTTAGAAAAAATTTATATTAAATGTTTTGTTATGTCAAAAAATGACAGTAGCATGAATATATTATTGAAAATCATGAAAAAGAAAAATATAAATTAGAAACTAAATGTCCAACTTCTGTTGCAGATGAAACATATGGATCACTAGGTTCGTATGTAAACTTTCAAAAAAAAAAACTTATGTCTTTGATGGGTCGTACAATTTATGGATAGATGTAAATGTAATTTTGGTCGGTTTGTATATGGGAATTGACTGTTTCTTTGATGGAATCAGTGTCTGCTTTCTTTCTTACTTTTTTCCTTTATTGGTTTCCCTCCAATATTACATTCTTTCATCAGAAAGGAGCATCCTTAAAATAAATATTTTTTCATTTAAGGGTTTTGATCAATATGAGAGATCAATGAGACAAAAGTTTCAATTTTTTTCCTGTCCCAAAAAGGCTGGACAACACTTGCTCAAGATCTGTCCACATGTCTAAACAGGTATTGTATGGTAGTGTATGGCTGGTCATGTTTAGTGATGGTAGTGTATGGCAATTCTTTAAGAGAGTTCTTACTATATTTTCATTTAGGAATATTAAAGATTTTTATTTCGGGATTTATATTGTGGTTTTTCATTATAATAATCGAAAAATCTGTGATTTTTGGGTGGCAATTCTTTAAGAGAGTTCTTAGAGCCTATGCTACAAAGCTTGTCATGAAGCTGTCTTAACGTGGTTTGGGGATTGTTGCAGCTGCGATAGGTATGGATGGACACATGAAGGTATAATTAACTAATTTTTTTAATCAGTTTAAATTGTTGCTTTCTGTTTTTTATGCTATTATGCTAATGTTATATAGCCTTCCTGCTACGTACGTTGACCTTCACTTCACAGATTCATCCAATTGAACCCAAACTCAAAGGAGGACCACAAGCTCGGGGCTCGACGAAAGAGAATAACAACATACTTTATCTGGTATAGTTGAAAGTCTAATGTGCTACAACATATTTGTGTATTTGTAAATGAGCGAAACGTAGACAATCGCAACATACTTTACTGTAGCTACAAATTAGAACAATTTACTATACTTCCAAACAAAAGCGACACCTTGCGGGGGTCACCTTTCTAGTTCATATTAAAAAACATAAAATTATATAAACTTGTTCACTCCCTTTAATATATATAGTCGGATAACTAGCTATAATCTTGATCTTGAGTTAATCATCATCTAGCCACACTATAGTTCTCTAATTGTTGAATATTTGATGATGATTGTGCAGGAGGAGTATTGTTAACTGTAGATGCAGAAGTAGAAGTACTTGATTGGTTGATCCTACTACACTCAATCTCCACATTTTGTAACCCATCAACATGATCAGATGCAATTGGCAATGATCTAGCCACACTAGCAAGATCAAACGAACTTTGATCAGGGTTTTGTTGTGTGTGAAGAGTAGATGGTGGATCTTGATGAACAGTTTCTTGTAATAGAAAGATTTGTTCTGTTGGAAATGCACCCTCAAGAGCAGATTTGATTGCTTCAGGAGATTGAGAAGTACTTATGACGGTGACTTCCCCATTGTTAGCGTTCACTGCTATTAGTATAACATCATCAAGTTCAAAAAGTGTCTTTTTGACTTTTCGTACGGATCTATCACAATTATTGAACGAATCAATTTGAAAAGTATATTTAACCGGAGTCGTCATGTTTAATGTTTTCTGAAAAGGTAACACAAACAATTAAAATTTAAAACATACATCTATATTAACCAAACAAATTATAAGAAATGTTTTAAAACAAAGTTAGTTTTTTTTAGTTATAAAACAAAGTTGAATAGACATTAATCAAATTCTTTTTAAACATCTTGAACAAAGAAAATAACCAAGATTTTTATTTAAATGTAGAATATAATATTCCTTGTACACCAATGTTCAAGAAAATAAATAAAAAATAAAACAAAATTAATTAGTAAAAGGACATTACTTACAACTTTCTCTTTCAACTTCGAGTAATTGGTGGCAGTCTTACTTTTGTTTTGAAGGTAGTTAGATTTATTCACACAAGGGTGTTGTATATATACAGGTGAGTTCAGTTTGTGCTTTCAATAGGATATATTGCATTTTAAAAAATAAATATATTTATGTTAACTAATCATTTATTAGAATATTTGTTTTTCATTATATGCAATATTTGTTTTCATATTGTTTTCTTTATGTGGCATGTATAAAATACAAACAAAAATTTAATGTTTCTTTTAATAAAATAACAATGGATTTGGAATTTTAAATGTTGTGTGGAACTAGGAAAAAATAAATCAAGCATAAGAATATAAAACTATTGTTGCATTTTTTTAACAGATTTCCATTTTTTATTAAATTATGTTCGATATAAAATTTTGTTCTTCAAGAAGATATTGGGAAGATGTGTGGGCCGGTGATGTTCCTTTAAGACATGGGCTGGTGACATCCCATATTGGGAGTTTGTAACATCTATTATGTTCACGTATCATATGGCTTCTATTATGAGGAATATTGGACAATAGAGAGAAGTTAATATACATTAGGCGGGCAATATATGAAAATGACTTGCAAAGACAATGTTCTCTTGCGGTCATTTAAACTACCGGGTGGATCCTTTAGAGTTAGGCCATTTGGAGTACTTACAATGTAAGTGTTCATGGCCACGGTTGCAAGCCACCACGATCATGCACATTGCACACCATCCCAGTGCACCAATTGTGTTTTCAAATTAAATCTCAAAAAACTCTCTTGTTAATAAGCTTTTTCTAATAATCTCTTCCAAATCTGTAAAAAAAAAAAAAAAAATTCAAAATCATTCTTTTATCTATACTAGATTAATACCTACAACACATACATACATGATACAACAAATAATACACACAAACCAATACTTGACCACATCTCACTTACATGGCATCCTACTCGGCTTAATTATGTCACATACGCTTCATACATGACATGGGTGACCAGTTATGAAGGGTAAAACCTGATAAAAGTCGATTAATACCTAATTTTGTTTTGACTATTTTCTCTAATGTCTTGCTAGTTTGGGGTTTCTATATAATCCCGTTGTTCTAAATTTTTTTTGATAAAATCCATTTATGACAAAAACTTCTCAAATACAAACATAAATTTGAACTTAGGGTAAACCGTATTTTTTTTTCTCAAACTTAAGGGATTTTGTGTATTTTGAAAAATCATACAAGATTTTAATCCAAATGACAACAACATTTTATTAGAGAATGGTGTGCAATAATGCAATCTACATAAGTATTGTGTTAAAGAAATTTTCCAAGTATGTTTTAAATCATTTATAATTTAAGTTTGATGTTTGAATTCATAGTTAAATTCAACATAATTTATGTATTAGAGTGACTTGGACGCTTGTACTTTGTTTAGAATGGGCGTGGATAACCTTAGAAATAAACAAACATTATTATGGTCTTTTAACAACATATGCATATAATTAGGTCTTCTCGTTAGCTTAAGGTCATTCCTTATAACTGTAAGCATTTTGAGAGGAATGACTCTCTGATACCCACGAGAGGCAGAGAAATACACAATAAATAGAATAGAAAGTTACACACAGAACCCTATAGAAGAAAAGTATTACAAAAAACACACTACCTACTTATGTTACGTCTAATATCCCCCTTCAAGCTTAATGGTGGAGGACCAATGGCGAGCAAGCCTCGGAAGAACTCAAATTGGTGACGAGGAAGGCTCTTGGTGAAGATGTCAGCTACCTGAAGCTTGGTAGAAACAAACTTAGTGTGAAGCTTCCCGGAAGAGACAAGCTCTCGAATAAAGTGGTAGTCAAGTTCAATGTGTTTGGTACGCTTATCAGAGACAGGATTCTGTGTGAGGAACAAGGCACTTTTGTTGTCGCATAGTAAAGTGGGGCGAGTAGCCGGAAGAGCATGGAGCTAACACAACAGGTGAGTGAGCCAAACGAGTTCAGTGGCAGTGTTTGCCATCGCCCGATACTCAGATTCACAACTAGAGTGGGAGATGGTAGGTTGTTTCTTAGCACTCCACGAGATAAGATTACCGCCTAAGAAGATGGAGTAGCCATAAGTGGAACGCCACGTCTCAAGACAGCGAGCCCAGTCGGCGGCATCTGAGAACCCGAGGAGAGTAGAGGGAACCTTCCGATGAGAGAAGTTAAGGCAAAAGGACATGGTGCCCTTGACATAACGAAGGATCCGTTTAGCACTTTGAAAATGTGAGATGGTCGGTGCTTGAAGAAACTGGCTGACTTGATTTACGACATATGAGATATCAGGCCGTGTAATCGTCAGATACTGAAGCGCACCGACAAGAGAGTGGTAGTGAGTAGGGCCACCATAAGGGTTGCCGGTAGTGATAAAGACTGCATTCGCTGCAAGAGGAGTGGTGACCGGTTTAGCATCTAGCATGTCGGCTCACTTGAGGATGTCATGAGCGTATTTGGATTGACCAAGAAACAGGCCATCGGCAGTGCAAGTAACTTCAAGGCCAAAGAAATAGCTCAAACGACCGAGATCTTTGATGGCGAACTCGAGATGCAATTTCTCGACAAACGAACAGATTACAGATTCCTGATTACCTATGAGGATCAAGTCATCAACATAGACGAGAAAATACATAATGCAAGCATCTCTTTTGAACACAAAAAGAGAAGGATCAACCCGACTACACACAAACACATTTGCCACCAAGAACATGCTAAGCCGATGAAACCATGCATGTGGGGTCTGCTTGAGGCCGTAGAGGGCATTGTTCAAACGACATACATGATTAGGAAATTTAGCATCGTGGAAACCCGGTGGTTGCTCCATGTACACAGGTTCATCTAAGGAGTTGTTTAGAAAAACATTGTTGACATCGAGTTGGTGAAGATCCCATTTGTGCACAACAACGAGAGATAAGATGGTACGAACAATGGACGCCTTAACCATAGGACTAAATGTATGAGAGTAGTCCAATCCCGGTATCTGGCTGAAACCTTATGCAACAAGACGGGCTTTGTGACGATCCACCGACCCGTCAGCAAGATATTTGGTGCGAAAGATCCATTTACTGCCGACAACATTGAGATTCTGGGGACGAGGAACCAGGGTAAAAGTGTTGTGGCGGCGTAGAGCTTCAAGTTTATCTTTCATGGCCTACACCCAGTGAGGAGTACGAGCATCAGTTTTGTACCCTTTTGGATATTTAGAAGTGTGAAGAGCTGCAAGAAGCCCATGAGACAGAGAGATGGCCATGTCCGCCCGATGTTTCAGTTTAAAAATGTCTGCTTTCGCCCGTGTCACACCCCCGAACCTGGACGGCGGAAACGTCCGGGGGTGGACGACTCGTGTACAGTATCATAACAATTGAATATGAATGAAACATAGCAACCAAACATCATACATTGGAAATACACACTTACATAGTTAACATATTGAATCTTGTTCATCAGTTACACAAAAGTAAGAAAGTAAAATTTCTTGAAGCCGCACCACTTGATCTTATAGTCGAACTTATTACCTGCTACTGGAATTCCTGAGAATACAAGTCGTTTGAAAAGCGTCAACTAAAAAGTTGGTGAGTTCATAAGCAGTTTTGAATAAAAATGGTTTTTGTACTTGTTTAGAATCGTTTTCAAAGTGCTTTCAAAAATATCCGATACTTTCTAAAAAGAAATGGTTTGAAATATTTGTGTCCGATCTTATATTAATGCATGTGTGTTAATGGTTACAAAAATAGAAAGAGAATGATTTCCAGACAACCCGATGTTGTCTGCAATAGATAATGCTGAAATCTTAACCCCGGTGGTTGAGTACCGATGCTTATAGATTGTCGTTTTATCAAAAAGAAGGTTTCCCGTTTTATCCCAAAAAGAAAATAGAATGGTTTCCTGTTTTATCCCCAAAAGAAAATAGAATGGTTTCCCGTAAATCTTATAACGTTAATTCCTCTAAGTGAGTCGCTATAACCATACATAATAATGACAATTTCGCCTGTCTTTGCGTCTTTGGGACGCCGCCGGAATAGAATAAGGTTTGTCACCCTAGACTGGCCTAGTCTAACTGTAGCGAACAGCTCAGGTGTGGGGTGTCATCCCCGTATAGATCTATACACAAACTCACGCTCTCTCTCCGGGAGACTCTGGTTATAACTACAGACTACGTTTGTACACTCATATGGTGCTAAACGAAAAGTCTCACTAGATCCTTAATCAAAGTTTACGCAAAAAAAGAAGAAAAACATATAAAACTCATTCCCAGGCCCAATAAACATGTAAGTGGACCACTAAGGCCCACTATACGTGTCTATTATTTCCAGGCTCAAAGGAATATGAATGTCTATCCTGAGCCCAATATACATGTAAAATGACACTAAGGCCCACTAAACATGTATACTATTTCCAGGCCCAGTAAGGATAAGAAAATCGTTTTTAACCCGTTTGTTATTGTTATGTTTATTTTAGCTCGATTATTTACAAAATTGATATAAAAAGCCCACTTTTTGTAAAAATGACGTTCTTGGCCCAATAAGCCACAAAGTTTTCAATTAAGGCCCAATTATAGTAAAAATAACACTTTAGTCCCCATTTTGTTCAAAACTTGTGTTTATGACTAGTTTGTGGTAAAAATAACATTTTATACCAATTTTTGTCAAAAATATCATTTTTGGCTTGATTTTTGTGAAATACACATTTTTCTGGTTTTTGGCTTTTCTGACTTAGTTGTTGGAAAATTTGTAGAAAAATCATCGTAAGTCGAAATTTGGATCCGTAAATTCTGAAAGTTTGGAAATTTTGTCTACTTTGTTCACAATTTTTCTCATAATTTTTATTGGCCTCTAACAAGTGTCAAATTGCTCACCTTCACAGGTTGGTCCGAAATTATTTCAAATCTGATAGGCAGTTTTGTAAAATTCACCAAAAATAGTAGAAAAATCGTATGAAAACGTGAGAGTAGTCATTTTAAAGTTAATAACCTGAAATTTTTGCATATAAAACAGTTTTGAAAAATATCACCATTAAGGAGGTCAAAACAGTTCGAGATTGGACTAAAACTTTTATGTCAAGGGCTGATTTTTGAGTTTAAGTTATCTAAGTTTGTTCACAACACTTGTTTTTGCTATTTTAAGTGGATAAATCCCATATCTACAAGTTTACAAGTATTATATGTGAGGACACATACTTTTCTCAAGGTTTATATGAAGATCCAAGTGATAAACTTCATTTTCAAGTAAAGATCTAAAAGTTAAACACATAAACATGCATATATACATAGATCTAACACAAAAGCACTTGTATTCTCCCCCAAAAACATTATAAAACCGAAAACAAGGGGGGTATGAAGCTCACCTTGGGGTTTTTGAGATGTAGATGAAGAAGAAGATGAAACTTTGAACCTAGCTTGAGTTGTTTTGGTGAGATCTTGAAATGGTGGTTGATCTAAGCTCCATATTCACGAAAATGGAGTTGTAAGAGGAAAGATCTTAGCATAGACTTGAAATAGAACATCTAGAGATGAATATGGACTTACCAAGTTATGATCTTTGAAGAGGAACTCTTGAACCCACTAGCATACTCACGAAATTTTGGAGGAAAGAATGAGGGAAATGTTGGAGATTTGAGGGGAAATGAGAAGTGAGAGGAACTTTGAGATGAAAATGGTGGGGATGGAGGGGGTTACGACCAAATGAAGGGATGAAGGGAGAAAAGATCCATCATTGATACATGTTGGACAAAAGTTCCTCCCTAGATACTGATGGGTTTTGAGCATAACATCAATCCTATGGTGTTCATGCAACCCTAATTGCTTGGATCTAGTTTTTCTACTTTGAACATTCAATAAACCTCCAAGACTTATAAACCCTAGATCTAGCATACAATTAATAAAATTAACATATAAACTAGAGTTTAGATCTTACCTTGATTGTTATGTAGCAATAACAATCAATCATTGGCTTTAGAAAGCTTAGTGCCTCAAGTGTTGCACCTCTAATGGAGTCACAAACACCACTAAGCAACTTGGATGAAGAGGGATGAGAGAGGAGGCAGCCAAAACGTCTAGAAACCCTAATCTAAGAGTTGTGCACGTTTTTGGGGCATATGGGTTCTTTAAATAGGTAGGCAATTAGGGTTATCTAACAAGGAAACCCTAATTTGACTGCTTAAGCCCTAAGCAGCCCATGGACCCCTTCTGGAACATGCCTTGGACGATTTCTAATGGGCTTCCCCATATAATTAGTACAACCTATTATTCCAAGGTGATCCATAGCCCAATTGCAATTATCCTATAATTACAATTCCAGTCCCCTAAGTTTAATTAATCTCTTTTAGCCACAAAATTAATTCTTAATTAATTCTTGACTAATATTAATTAAACAATATGATTTCTCCTTTAATATATTATTCTCATAATATATTAATAAAACATAATTAAACCTTTCTCTCCTTAATTCATCCTACATATTGCTATGGTGAAGGCAACCCAAAAGGACCATGCTCATAATCGGGTCAAGTACATACCAAAATAGTTATGGACTTAGACACTAATCCAACAGTCTCCCACTTGGATAAGTCTAATAACTATTTTGCATAACTTCAGAACCTGATCAGCAATCGTAGCTTTCAAAAGCCGCTGTCAACTCTGATCTTATCAGATACGCGTGTCCTTTAGATAAGGGATCATATATTCCTCCATTCTCAAGATATCGTATAGATGCGAGACATGGATTTAAATCATTCTCTCTGTCTATGTATTGTTTCCCGACATCTGATTTATGACGACTGACAACAGACTACAATTGAACACATCAACTTAGTCCCGGCTTGGCCAAGCGCTTTAGGTGTCATCACTAAATCATCGAGGGGCCCACAGATATCGCTTTCATTCCACTTTGGGTAAAAGGAATGGATAAAATTCGACTCAAATGCTTGCTTGCACCTACTAATCGGATCACACACAATAATAAGTTTTATAACACCAAGTTACTGGTGCGTTTACTTATCATCAATGTGCAACCGATCAGCAAGTAACAACTCACACGTCTTGGTTTCAAGAATATACAATGTTATCGTCTCACTAATCACCCGTGATAGAATCCATGAAGTGATTCAAGTGAGCGCGGGTTTAATCCAATACTCAAATCATATTCATAAGCACTCATGAACTTTGCAGCAAACCTTTGCTATGTCTAAAACCTTTTAGACAATCTACAAACTATTCATGACAGTCTTCATTCATATCTACTTCCAAAAATATGAGCGACTGTGGAAAATTCAAATAATCTTATTATTCTGGAAGTCAAAACATGCAAACTAAAACACAACGACAATACTTAATCCTATATGGTCCCAAACTTGTGAGAGTAGATAAAACACTTCTATTTAACCACCATATTGATTACTCATTATCAATTGTTTTAATGTTTCGTACAATCAACTTATTACTTGAATTACAATAACAACTGTCCCATGCTCCAAGCATGCACATTTTGTTTCCTATGGTCCATGCTTTGTGAAATAGATCAATTGAAACTTTTCTAATGATGCTCATTTCACAATTCCCAATCATTAGTGTAAGAACACAAGATTCTTGCCACTATTAGAATATGTTAGATTCTAACATTTTATGCAACGATCCTTTTGTAAAGTCATAGCACAAAAGTCACTAAGACTTAGCCAATGAAATTACAAAGTTCTCTATCAGAAATTGTTACAAAACAATTCTATAGATGTGATGTCTCTCACTCAAAGTACATTCCTTTGAACATCCTTCTTGCATAAAATTTCTAATCTACATAGATTCTTAATATCCAATTCCCATTAATGGAAACATTTCCATATTTTCCATATGACAACTCATTCTTAATAGAATCCTATCTATTCATAATAATGTCAATATAGTCCATCCAATACTATACTTCCAACTACTCACAAGCGACAAATCCTCAGCGAACTTTGGATCGTCCTTTGATAGTTGTTTAATTATTTTTAGTCAAAACTGATTCTAGTCCTTTTTCCCTCTTAATGCGCTAGACATTTGGAAAATTTTAGAATGGCCAAATATTATAGCATTTGCAATCGATCCTATACCTGAAGCGTATGGGACACAATGCATAATGTCTTACATAAAGATGTGATACTTTATCAATCTTCTGCCATAATATTTTATGTGCCCTGTTCCCATAATTCGAACAATGAAGAGGGATGCCGTAATCATAATCGAATTTTGAGAATGCACTATGTATCCTTGACTAAATTTATTAACATTTCTCAATCTAAGCTTTTAGATTTTGAAACGAAGTATAATATTCTCTCCCTTAATTATAGCAAAACAACTTTTCAACCCCTACAACTTTGCAAAGTTAATCTTTGTTTTCTATAATTAATATTGCTAACTTGCAATACTTACCATAATAATCATGCTCCCACTATCAAGATGATTATTTTCTTACCAGCATAACACTTATGCTCCCACTAGCTTTGACATGTATTCAGAAAACACTTGAACTTCTATAAAACAATGCTTATTGAATTCCTTAAGTTCATATTTCTAATACCTAATGCTTTGATAAGCCTTTATCTAAGCTTTTTAAGCTCATACACCTTTCCTTAGATAACTCACATGTGTGTCTAAACAATTCAGAATTTATGTTACTAAATCCCAAATGTTCAGACCAGTTGTCAAATCTCACAATTCGAACTATGAAAAGGGATGCCGTAATCATAATCGAATTTGAGAATACAATTTTCACAATTACAATCTTCTTAAAATCTCTCTTAGTGAAAGCATTTCCTTACAATCATTTTCATGAAGAAGGGAAATCTCATGACACTTAGATTTTAAAGTGTATGTGTTCCTATCCATGTGAATTTGTCAAAACCAAAGTTTGCGACAAATCCAAACTCATATGGACTGAACTTGTTCAATCTTGATTTCTTGCCTCATGGTAACACGAGTGCCCACCATGTCTTCCAAGTGGTTCACCTCTACATATCAATGTACTTTCCATTGATCAAGGTGCTTTGTCTTTATGCATTCAAATGAGAGCTCATAGAACTCACATGCATAATTAACTCAATTGGAATGGCGCAGAAAACAAAATTGTCATCCACGATAGGTTACAAACCTCAAGTCGTGCGCTAGTGATGATCAATTTGGTTTATTCTTGATTTATTCTTGAACCTTTTCAAGACCATTAAGACTCCCACTAACTCCTTGACATATAAGCTTCTCTTGTCAAGAAACATTTCTTGACAAACAAATATTCAAGAGTTAGTGTAGCTTCTTATCAAGCTTAACACTTCACACAATTGGTCTTAGTTGGTCTTTGACTTATCCAAGACATCACAACTTACCAATTTCAAATGTGCAAGAATAAGAAAACTTTTCCAAATTCCACATTTGATGAGTGTTATAAACCTTTTTAAGACTTGTCACTCAAGTCACAATCTTAGAGTATGACTCTAAGACTTGATATTGGAACGAAGTATGATTGACTTCTTGATTTAACCATTTTCACAATTCTCGATTCCTCTTCTTAGACATGCAATTGCACTAAGACTCACTTAGAGGACCAATTGAGAAATGGTTCTTAATCATTAAGACTTATCATTAAACACAATAAAAGGTACTCTCCCTTCTTCTTAGAATAGAGAAACTTTTATCTTTCTGCCTACTTGATTCTTCTTATTTTATCTGCTATTGATTGAAACTCTTTCAATCAACTCAGAATTATACTTAATCTTATAAGTATAACCATATTTACTAAACTTTAGTAAATCATGACGAGTATCTTTATCACTCTTGTGGTGGACTTGATCAAAGCACAACCTAGTGTACTTGATCTCCCAGTCCTTCTCTTGACACTTTGTCAAAATAGTCTAATTTCCAAATATGAAATTTCTCATTCATCATGCAACCAAGTTGTATGATTCCAAGTTTCTGTCCAATTGAAACTTGGGTGTTGAGAAACTCTCCCTATTTGGTAAATTCTCGACATTTCCACAAATAACAAAATTAAGAATCAAATCCATTATTGCTAATAGAAGAAACATTCAAACATCTATTTTTTCATACATGCCATTGCAAGGATAAATAAATAAGACAAAACCAAATTTTATTTTATTGCGGAAAAACTTTGTACTTACAATGCAATTCAACTGAAAAACTATGTTATTTCATATTTCTTATCATTCTATCCTAACTCTAGAGTAGCAGCTCAAAAATCTGATCCTCGAGTCCATGCGATCGAAATCCATTTCTTCATGATCAGATTCAACATGCTTCTTCCTTAAGCTTCCTCTCTTTTCTTCGATCCCGCAAAAACATCAAAATGTAATCTTATCACATCATGTATTAAGAATCAAAAATAGGAACCTACAGAGTTAGATAATGGATTTTACCTGAAGTAGAGCCATATTCCTTGACTCTCCCATCTCTTAAATCTCTCAGGTAAACAGGGCATCTTCGTCTCCAATGCCCCTTCTCAGTAAAAGCAAATGGACTCCTTTGGTACATAGCAAGGGACAATCTCAGCATTTTCTGGACTTCCAATGTAGCTAGTGTCCAATGAAGCATGGGAGTTTGATTGACCAATCAAGTTTGCTTGACCAGTGCGCCAAATCATCGTTGATTCAGCAGCAATAAGCAAATAGGTCAAATCAATGAGGGTCACGTCATGAACCATCATACAGTACTCTCTTACGAACTCACTATATGATTTAGGAAGTGACTGAAGAACCCAGTCAACAGCCAACATTTCTGAGATATCGACACCCATCATCCTTAACCTATCAATGTGTGACTTCATCTCTAAGATGTGTGCATACACAGGTTTTCCATCTTCGTGTTTACTTGCCAAAAGGGCTTGAGCGAGCTTGAACTTTTCAAGCCTTCGAACTTGTGGGTTTGGGAGAATAATTGGAGGAGGTGGAGGAAGTGAAGCATGATCTCTTGTTCCTCGATCATATCGTGGAATATCATCTTCATTTGGAAATCTTGTTCCATTGGATTTGGGAAGACCATGAATGTCAGAACTAGACATCTACAAAAATGGGAGAAAATACAAGTTAAGTTGATTAGAATCCTTGATGTAACACCCAAACGAAACATCAAGGCTAGGATCCAACACAATACTCTACAACCTAGAAAGGGATGTCGTACTCTAGTTGCAGAATATTTGAAGGTAGGTAAATGACGATTTACCAATTCCCACCATGAAAAACGAAAAATGAAGTTTAAGTTTTAAATGAATTGAAACTCCTAGATCTTTTGAGACTCATTGAACTTTTCAATGGCATGTTTAAATCTCGATTATGCCCTTCTATTTGTGACTGGGATGCCGAGGATCACAAACAAGGAGTGAATAACCATGCGAATCACGTGGTGCACTCAACGTCATGCTCACCCAATCAATGTGCCGGTTAACCACACACGCTCCATTGATCTATGAAAAACATCGAGCCACCCTTCGCCACCAATGTCAATCCCAAATTAGTGTTCCGGTTAACCACACACGCTCCACTAACGTTTGACAAGGGTACGAAGTGTAATTCCATGGATTAGCATACAATTTCACATTTTTCCTAAAATAACTATGATTTGGGAATTTGTATAACATTTAGTTACTTTTTTACTTCATTATACTTTTAATGGAAGGTTTCATCCTATCCTACCCGTTCGGCTAACGACCCTCCACTAGTCAAGAGTGCGGTGGGTAAGAGTGGATACCCATTCAATCGCCATTTTATAGGCAATTTCCTTAAACACCCCTTATAGACCAGCTTCTGAATGAGGCCTACTAACGGTAAGACTGACTGTTTACTCATATATATATATATATATATATATAATATTAGACTTTTAGTGTTATATATATAGTATAGGGTGTATTTTACACTTTTAAATTACTAGGTGGTCTAATTTAATAAATTATACCTTTTCAATTTAATTAAATGTAAACCAAAACTTTATGGAATTATTAAATCTCTTTTAATTATACACTTTAATTAATTAATAAAACCATAAGGGTGTAATTTGAACTTTTCAAAGTACTTGAGTTTTAGATTTTAAAAACTTCAAATTAAGACTTTTAATTAAATTTTAAAATCCAAAACTTGAGGGCAAGTTTTGAAAACTTTTCAAACTTAGGGTTTAGAATTTAAATATTTCAAAATTAACTTTTAATTAAAATTTTAATTCCAAAACTTGAGGACAAGTTTTGAAACCTTTCAAAACATTAAGGTTTAACTATTTAAATTTAAAAAAAAAACAAAACTTTTAAGTTCAAATTTAAACTATTAAACCTAAAGGGTGTAAATAGAAACTTTTTCAAACTTTCTAGGTCAAATATTTATCTAATAATAATCCTATATTATCCATATTTAACCAAATCCATTAATTTTGATGAGGATAAACCTTCCAAACATGAAAAATCGATTTTAGGCAATAAAAACGAGTTTTGGTAATTATCCTCAACAAAATCTGCTCAAAAAATCGAAAAATCCGGCATCAGACTTGAAAACTCGTCGAGTTTGTACTAGAACTCGTCGAGTTCATGCCAAACTCGTCGAGTTCAGTATGAACTCGTCGAGTTCATGCTTCAGACAGCTAAAAACTTCGATTTCCTGATCTTTGGCAGTTCAATTTCGCATCTATTCAATAGAAAAACGACCTAAGCTCTGATACCACTGATGGGTTTTGAGCATAACATCAATCCTATGGTGTTCATGCAACCCTAATTGCTTGGATCTAGTTTTTCTACTTTGAACATGCAATAAACCTCCAAGACTTATAAACCCTAGATCTAGCATACAATTAATCAAATTAACATATAAACTAGAGTTTAGATCTTACCTTGATTGTTATGTAGCAATAACAATCAATCCTTGGCTTTAGAAAGCTTAGTGCCTCAAGTGTTGCACCTCTAATGGAGTCACAAACACCACTAAGCAACTTGGATGAAGAGGGATGAGAGAGGAGGCAGCCAAAACGTCCAGAAACCCTAATCTAAGAGTTGTCCACGTTTTTGGGGCATAGGGGTTCTTTAAATAGGTAGGCAATTAGGGTTATCTAACAAGGAAACCCTAATTTGACTACTTAAGCCCTAAGCAGCCCATGGACCCCTTCTGGAACATGCCTTGGACGATTTCTAATGGGCTTTCCCATAGAATTCGTCCAACCTATTATTCCAAGGTGATCCATAGCCCAATTGCAATTATCCTATAATTACAATTCCAGTCCCCTAAGTTTAATTAATCTCTTTTAGCCACAAAATTAATTCTTAATTAATTCTTGACTAATATTAATTAAACAATATGATTTCTCCTTTAATATATTATTCTCATAATATATTAATAAAACATAATTAAACCTTTCTCTCCTTAATTCATCCTACATATTGCTATGGTGAAGGCAACCCAAAAGGACCATGCTCATAATCAGGTTAAGTACATACCAAAATAGTTATGGACTTAGACACTAATCCAACAGATACATGCTAGACAATTGCATGGATAAATGATGTGTAATATTTAGGTGGCTACTATATTATCCTCTTAATTTCCCCCTTTTTTTTTACTAGCTCACCCTAACCGGCCCAAGTGGCTTTCGGCCCAAGGTTGGCCCAAAAAAATATTTGTGGGCTTTGATTTGGCTTGGCCCAGTGAGGATTCTTGGCCCACTAATGTTCTATGGAGGGTTTTTGGTCCTTTCAAGAGGTTTTTTTCAGCTTAATGGAAGGCCCATTAGGGGTTTTTCGGCTCATAATAAAGTTTAATAGAAGTTTTCAGCCTATTTAGGACCCAATGAGAGGTTATCAGCCCAATAGGGCTCAAAGGATGATTTTTATCCCAAAAGACCAATTGGGAAGGTTATCGGCCCATTAGGGCCCAATAAGAGAGTCTTGGTCCAATAAGGGATTTGGACTGACAACTCTTGGGCTAAGGCCCAAAGTTGATTGGATTTGGCTTTTTGGTCAAGTTTTGGACTTGCTTATACAAAGAGATTACATTGTTTAGGAATTCACATCTTAATCTAATTTTTGCCAGTTGTGACATCACGTGTGATCATCGGGTGAGAAGGTGGAACAGGTGGAGTTGGCGGTGGTGAGGCATCTGACGGTGGTGAGGCAGTCGATGGCAGACCGCCAGCATGAGCAACGTTGGTTGCAGACGAGTCAACACTTGCAGTGGATGAAGTATCATCGGTGTCAGAATGAGTAGTATCATCGTCAGAGAAGGGAACACCAGAGGGATCCATGTTGGAGTCGGGATCAGCAGCATCGAAAATATGGGTGGATCGACACAGAGATTACATGGCGGTGAGGAGGCAGAAGGTGTCGATGCTGTGGTGATGGGTCGTGATATAAGAGCACGTAGCGATGCATCGTGAAAGTAAGTGAGAGTGAGCATATGTGCCAAAGAAGCCACAGTGTTTTCGATAAATGGAAAGGAGGTTTCATCAAACCTAGCATGCCTTGTGATAAAAATTCGTTGGGTAGTCGGCTCGAGACATTGAAAACCCTATATTGAGAACAATATCCAATAACACACAAGGAAGGCTGCATGGAGACAATTTGTGATCCGCATAGTCTCGTAAGTATGGGTAAACCCGACACCCGAATGGGCGAAAATGAGCATAATAGGGCGGTGTACTGTAAAGCAACTCATACGAGGTTTTGTTACGTAACACGAATGAGGGGAGTCGATTGATAATGTAAACCGCGGAACTGAATGCACGAGCCCAATACTCAGGAGGAATTTTTCCATTAAACATCATTGCAAGACCGGTTTCGACAATATGCCGATGGTTACGTTCCACCCTACCATTTTGAGCGGGAGTGTAGGGGCAAGAGACGTGATGAAACGTGCCATTATGGTCAAGTAAAGACCAGAACTTTTGATTCAAGAACTTTGTGCCACCGTCACTTTGCAACACTGTTACTTTGGTGTTAAATTGAGTTTGTACAAACCTGAGAAACACATCCAATATATCAAAAAAACCAGACTTGGTGTTTATGAGGTAGAACCACGTAAAGCGAGAAAAGTCATCCACAAATGAAACATAATAACGATAAGAGTCAACGGAACAAACTGGGGATGGGCCCCATAGGTCACAGTGTATAATATCCAAAACTTTCATAGCACATTTATCATTTTTTACAAAAGGTAACCGATGTGCATTCGCCATCTGAAAAGAAGAGCACATGGAAGGTTTAGGTAAAATGGAGGTATGTAACATCCCAAAAATCAAGGATAAAAATTTCATTTTTTAACATATAGATTCAAACATCCATTTACATTTATTCGAATATTAAGGTATTCCAAGTTAAAACAATTATCAGAGTGATTCCCACAAAACCATAAGTTACAGAAAACATAGGTGTGTGGGTTGCGATACGTCGGGCCTTTACCTTTCGAATCGTAGGTACCTGAAACACAAACTGAAACAGTAAGCACAATACCAAGATAACACCTTAAGAAATCCTTAGTTGATGCCCTGACGACTTCCCGAGCTATCAATACCAAGATAACACCTAATTAGCAATTGGTTTCCAAACTATGATCCATAATCCATACTTGGGGTAAAATGACCATTTTACCCCTAACCCAACTTGAACCAAAACTGAGGCCCAAGCCTAAAACTACAAGATCCATAAAAGCCCACTAATTGCCCAATTTTCCAAATTTAGCCCAACCCCCAAATAGGCCTTATCCTAAAGCCCAATAATTCATTGTCCAATAATAAATCTCAGATGGCCCAAAGGCCCAAACAGCAAGGCCTACAACCAAAGTTAAGTCGAAGCCCAACAACCAAACACTCCATTGATCAGACCAACGTGCCGCGCTCCCTAGAGGAGCATTGGGCGTTCTTCGCCTGACCGAGGATCGGGACCGCTTGCCGCAACGCGACGTGTTCCTAAGATGAGCGCGCGACGTTCTCGACCTTTGACCAAAAATTCACCCCAAGGTCTTAATACCTTAAGCCATGACGTCCAAAATTCAGAATAACATAACCTCAGAGACTTAATCCATAAAGTCAAAGGCTTTAAGCCTTTGCATGGCTCAAAAAGGTCCAATCATGATTTCAAGCACTCAAACTCCACAAAGTGACCAATAACTCAAGCATGGGAGGACATAATGCATCAAGACTCCAACTTTATATCAAATCCAACTCAGAAAAGGTAAGATCTACAATCCTAGGCTCTTGTAGTGGCCCAAACTCACAAAGAACCTCAAAAGACCATAACATGCATAATTCAAGCCGTAACTTAGATCTTATGATAAAGAAACATCAAGATGAGAACTTTATACCTTTAGTGGCTTGCAATTGTGATGAAGAATCTGGATCTAGAAGCTCAACTCCAACCAAGGCTTGATTACCAAGTTTCTTCTTCTTCAAGGTACAAAACATAACAACTCAAGACCCAAGTAAATCCATGTGAGAAAACCATAAAGGTTACGACTTTACACCTCCAAAGGCTAGATCTATCTGAATAAAGCTTGGTTCCAAAAGCTCCAAGCCAATCAATGACTCTTCAATAAACTCCTTCTTCTTCCTCAAGCACCAAAACAAACTTAAACCACAATAAAGCTCAAGAAATACTCAAATGGAGGCTAGGGTTTTGTTCTTAGGGTTAGAGAGGATGGGGGCTGAAAGAAATGAGGGATAGAGGTGAGTTAAGGTTTTTAAAGAGGGTCCAAGACCCTAAATTATGGTTTTAATCTAGCCTCACGAATGCAGCGCGTTCCCAAATGCTCCCGCATCCAAATTCCTGTGTACACCATGCGTACCACTCTTGTATGTCATGCGTACCCGATATGGTCCAAACCCTTCTAACTTCAAATGATCATAACTTTTGCATCCCTTATCCATTTTCGACGTTCTTTATATCCACAGAAATGTAACGAGAAGCCCTACACTTCTATCAACTTTATTTAGCCTGAAAACCATCAGAACTAAAATCTAAAATTTATAAAAGGCCCGAACCAACGCCTTTACCGATACCTTTGGGCTCTAAAACACAAACCAAACCCTATCATCACATAACCAACACCACCCACATCAAAATGGGTCTAAACCTTTCTTCCCCAAGGCCCTAAGCCTTATGATAACTGATGATCGACCCATGGTCCCGAATAATGAAGCGATTTGAAACCGTGCGTTACAAGGTAACCGACAACTGGCCCTTTTTATTTAAAAATGAAATAGTATCATAAGAGGCATGCCCTAAACGAGCATGCCATAAGTCAAAATAGGCTTTTAATGCAGATTTGGTAGATGCAAAAAGAGCGTGAGGAGCGGAAGACAACACATAAAGTCATTGGTTACACCGACCCTGAGTTAGAACCTATTTCGTCTTTCGATCCTGAATGTAGAAATGCAGATGAGAAAATAAGACATCCATGACATTATCATATGTCAATTTACTAATAGATAAAAGGTTTTTGGTAAGGTTCAGAACAACTAAGACATCCCGTAAGTGAATATCCCTATGTAAAGAGGTGTGCCCAGTGTGAGTAATAGAAATGAATGTACCGTTGCCAAAGAAAACTTTGTTGGAGCCTGGGAAAGGAGTCGGATTTGTGACAGAGGCAGTGGAGGAGGACATTGTTGGATTAGGTGTCTAAGCCCATAACTATTTTGGTATGTGCTTGACCTGATTATGAGCATGGTCCTTTTGGGTTGCCTTCACCATAGCAACTGATAGGATGAATTATGAAGAAAGAGGATTAATTATGATTTATTAATATATTATGTGAATAATATATTAAAAGAGAAATCATATTGTTTAATTAATATTGATCAAGAATTAATTTAGAATTAATTTTGTGGTCAAAAGAGATTAATTAAATTAAGGGGACTGATACTGTAATTATAAGATAGTTACAGAGTTGGGCTTAAGATCCATAAGGAAGCAATGGACGAATTCTATATGGGAGTCCATATAGAAATTGTCCAAGGGGCCTTCTGGAAGGATCTTTGGGCTGCTTAAGGACTAAGCAACTGGATTAGGGTTTCCAAAATGAAAACCCTAGTAGCCTTAACTATATAAGGACCCCTAAGGCTCCTAAAAACGTGGCTAAGCATTCCTAAGAGTATCTTGGACGGTTTTGGTGCCTCTCCTCTGTGACAACCCGAAAATTTCTATCTTGTAAAGTCAATCAAATCAATCAAAAGTTCAGACTTGTTTCTGTTATCTTTTACTGAGTTAAGGGTCATTTCAATTGTTTTAGGCCTAGTAAACTTAAGGGATTGTGTGTTAGGAAGTGTTAGCAAGAGATCAGTGGATTGCATTCGAGCCGGAAACACCTTCAAAAGAGGTTCACGGCCGCAAACTAGGTTCACAGCCGTGAACCCATGCTTGGCCGTGAACCCATGCTATATATAAGAGATTTGCTCATTTTCTCATCACTTCTTCATATTCTAGCCATGAACTACCTATTCACTCTCAAGTATCATCAAGTGAAGGCCCCCTTTTCACTCCAAAAACGTAAGTATCTCATCCCTATTCTTGTAGTCCCTTTGAAACACTTGATTCTAGCCTAGATACAACACTTCTTTTCATGATCTTCATGATCTTCAAGAGTTCACGACCGTGAACCCTTCATAGGGTCGTGATTACTCATTATATACTATTGGTTTAGATAAATCTGAAGTACGATAGATAGTTGAATGTATGCTTTTCGCCTCACTTCTTGTTCCTTGTTTGGTTGTGCGCTTGGGGCAGATTCACCCATTCAACTGTCTGTTCGATCTCGGTTATATACAACTCGTATGTATTAAGTGATCATAGGAGGGTAGTATAGTCGTATCAGGATTCCAGAACAACCAAGTCTTTAGATAGTCTAACTTATCAACAAAACTAGATAACATTACAGTAAGTACATTATTTGTACTTATGCTTTTCAAACTTGGAACAACTTAGACAACCAATCAACTTTATAGAAAATATAGGATTTTCTATGGTAAACATCGTTCTTTTAAGGTAATCAGTCTCAATAGAACTTTCTGAAAAACAATAACACTTATTATCAAAAACATTGTTTCACAATAGAGTTAGTGAAACTAGAAACTTATTTATGAAAGGTTTAATACTTCTTATTAAACTAGTATAACATAAAGGACCTTAAATGGTTAATTCTATAATACCTTAGTTTATACATCAGAGTTATATATAATTAATGTGTGACTTCCGCCTCATTTCCTGTTCCTTGTTTGGTTGTGGGCTTAGGGCAGATTCACACATTTAACTGTTCGTTCGATATTAGATTATATATAACTAGTATAAATTAAAGTGATTATAGAAGGAACTATTGTGGTTATCATTTTACTAAAGAAAATATATGATTTTCTTAAAGAATGTTTTCATCAAATATTAGAGAACTATTACAGTTAACTCCGTAAGCACCTGGTGAATACACTAGGGTTATATACAATGAGGATCTAACAAACAATGGAATGTGTGACTTCCGCCTCATTTCCTGTTCCTTATTTGGTTGTGGGCTTAGGGCAGATCCACACAATTCATTGTCTGTTTGATCTGGATTGTATATAACTTGTATTAATTAAGTACTCATAGAAGGAATTGTAGAGTCATTTTTACTTATCATTCATCACATCAGAAAATATAGGATTTTCTGGAGGAACAGACGAACTTTTCCAAAGAACTTAGAGTATACTTTTTATAACTAAAATACTTATGTACTCACCAGCTTAAATGCTTATCTACTCTTTCAAAATAACTTGTATTCTCAGGAAACTAGTAGATAGGTACGCGCACCGGGATTCAGAAGATGGAGCATAGTAGCTTCATGTCTTTGTTTTGTAATTTACTTTTAGAGTGAATCTTTTGTGAATCTAATACACTGTAAACACTTTAATATTAATGCAATGGTTGTTTGTTACTTCGCTTACTATGATGCATGTGTTGTGATACTGAGCATGACGTCCTCCGCCCCCGAACGTTTCCGTCGTTCCGGTTTGGAGGTGTGACAGATTGGTATCAGAGCATTGTTTATAGTGAACTAAGTATATCAACCTATAAAAGATATACAACTATAAATACAATGGGGCCGAAGTGCTCTGACTAAAAGTATATTATTAAAGTATAACAATATCTTTATAAAAGTAAACATACATCCATATATATATATATATATATATATATATATATATATATATATATATATATATATATATACTAGAACAAGTATTACAATAAGAACAAAATCGAAGTATTTAAAGGTTGGACACTGCGGTCAAACCTGGACAGTTATGTAATCATATCTGAGATCAATATAGCATGATCAACTATATTTATTTTAGATATGACCAACATGTGTTTGGGAGTGATGTAGTGTTGCAACAAACTTAAAACTTACCTAACCCTATACACAAAGGATTTCTATATCATATCATAAAGTTAAAATACTATGGGAGTATTTTATCATACTATAAGATAACAACAAGTTTAAAACTTACCAAGTTCATACCATTAAAATACTATAGGAGTATTTTAGGCTATAAATAACTTATGTGAAAATTTAAAAGACCCTTCTGGTAGGTCTATAATTTCGGAGTGTATACTCCCAAGGTTTTATATAATTAAGATTTTATAGACTTAGAATTTGTGATCTATGCTCTACTTCCTGTTCCTTGTTTGGTTGTGGTTTTAGAGTAGGATCACTTATTCAAAGGTCTATTTAATCTTTAATTATATATAACTTGTATACACTGTGCAATTATAGGAGGACTCGGTAAGGATCACCCCATAATGTTTCACTTAAACTCATAGATTCTTTAGACACTTCCATTCTCGCACGACAGACCTAGATAGATGTAACCACTCCATCATAGCAGTCAGCAGAGAAGTCAATGAGGAACAAGAAGAGGTTCATGAGGAGTTTTCCAAGGAGGGATCAGCCGAAGAAACCAAACGTCCTATGTGTCACACTAATAAATAATAACCTAAAATGACTTAGTGAGTTAGTGAATACACTACTCACATTATGTGTTAGGATTATTTCTTTTCGTACAGCTGGTAACAATTTTTTTTTCAATTCACATAAATTCATTCCAGGATAGCCACTTCTGATTCATAAAGTTTATTTTTATAGACTCCCATTATGAATTATTTTTCAGAACCATATGAAAGTCAGAACCGGATACACTCAGAACTAGGATAACTTAGTTATGCAACATTCGGCTTATAACCCCTGCTATAGACTTATCACCGTTTCATCTTTGTATTCATTTTTAGCAAAAGATGCCTCGCGGTCAACATGTAAGGCGCGTAGTCAATAACACAACAGAGAATCCACCACCACAACACGACCCTGCTGCTCTCCAAGCAGCGGTAACAGCCGCAGTAACAGCAGTCCGCGTAAGTGGTACCAGTGGATCTGGTAGCGGTACCCACCTATCTAACCCCGGAGTTACCCACGGACACCCACGGGAGTGTTCGTACAAGGACTTCATGAACTGCAAACCCAAATCCTTTAATGGAAATGGGGGAGTCATTGCTCTAATGCGATGGTTCGAGAAAACAGATTCAGTTATCGAAATCTGTCTGTGCCCAGAAGGGAGCAAAGTGAAGTTTGCTGGCTGCACCTTCTCCGACAGAGCCCTAACATGGTGGAATGGCCATGTTAAGTCACTGACCCTATCAGTGGCTAACTCTATGGGATGGGAGAACCTGAAAGAGATGATGTTGGAAGAATACTGCCCATGAGGCGAAGTTCAAAAGCTAGAACAAGAGCTATGGGAGCATACCATGGTCGACTCAGACATAGTGGCCTACACTGACAGGTTTAGCGACCTGGCAGCACTGTGCCCCGGGATGGTTACCCCGGAGAGTAAAAAGATAGAAAGGTACATCTGGGGCTTATCTACCCCGATTCAGGGGGATGTACAGCCTTCTAATCCAACTACCTTCGATAGCGCCAAACGCCTGGCCCAGAGACTCATTGACCATGGAGTACGCCATGGCGTGGCGGTTCCTGTTCCCGAGCCAACAAAGGGAGGGGACTATAAACAGAAGTCGGGGAACAAGAAGAAGGAACAATTAACATAGGAACCCCCGTAGGAGCAACATGTGTTTACTGTACACGCCTCCACAACACCTGCCACTCCAGCGTCTGTCAGTCGATATGCTGGAACTCTCCCAAAGTGTGGTAAGTGTAACTACCACCACACCGGAGTATATCGGGAAATGCAGTGCATGAATTGCCATAGGAAGGGGCACACTGCTTGTTTCTGCAGGGCACTTGCACAACCAATCTCCCAAGTCCCCGGAGTAGAAGTGAACCAGGCCTACTATGGGTGTGGTGAGACTGGGAACTACAAGAGAGACTGCCTAATGTCGAAGAACTCGGGCGGGGAAGGGCAAATACTGATGATCACCGCAGGAGAGACTGCCCCGGAACCACCTGTGAATAGCGGTACGTCTTCTAAGTAAATTTACTATAAAATTTTAAAATATTATTAAAAAATTGGGGAAATTAAAAAGTAGTTATAAATTATTTACTCAAACAAGTCACAACATTCGTAAGAAAACTAAAGATCCGTGCATGTGAGCTATGATGGCTTAGTATGTACATCCACTACAAGAAAAAGTTGAAATAACTACGGGAATTTTCTACGAAAGTAAAATCCGTAGTTATTCTGCTACAGATTATGCTACGGAATGGCTTGTCGTACCTATTTTGCTATAGAACTTGCTACAAAATTACATTCCGTAGGTAATATTTGAATAACTACGGGATTTTGCTACAGAATTAAAAACCATAGCTATTCTACTATGGAATATACTACAAACTAGTTAGACGTAGGTATATTTGCTACGGAATTAACTACAAAATTGCATTCTATAGCTAATATTTGAATAACTACAGAATTTTGCTACGCAATCGGAGTCCGTAGTTATCATGCTACAAAATTTGCTACAGAATTATAAGGCGTATGCATTTTGCTACAACTGTTGCTACAGATTAAAGTTTGTAGTTACTTTGCTACAGAAATTGTTACAGAATCAAAATCTGTAGCTATTTTGCTGCAAAATTTGCTACCGCATCTAAGTCCGTAGCTAGCTTGCTACGACATTTGTTACGGAGTCAAAATCCGTAGCTATGTCGCTATAGAATTTGCTACAAGATCATAGGTCATAGCTATTATACTATAATATAAAAACCATAAGTATTAATTGTAGTTTTCACAAAGTAACGACTGGCTTTATTTTATCAGGGTTATGTATAACTAAGATTTTGCAGGCTTAGAGTGAGTGATTCCGCCTCATTTTCTGTTCCTTGTCTGGTTGTGGATTTAGGGCAGAGTCACTCAGTCCACCGTCTTATTCATCTTAATTATACATAACTTGTATATGCCAGGCGATCATAGAGGTACCAAGGAGGATCATAATATAAAGTATCGACACTAGTTATCGAAGCACTTTCGCTTCTAGTACTCGCTTATTGCGATACGTATGGTGGCAGTGGTAATATCGAGTAAGCATTAGAAAGCCTGCACATAATACATTGTCTAGCACACTCGTGATACATCATCGTATAAAAACGTTTCTTTCAAATCGGCCTAACATTTGTTTCTAAAAAGAGTTCGTCGTCATCATTCGTCGTGGATTGGCGTTGTCCTCACCATACCAAGTTCATGTGTTTCGAAAATCCATCACCTTAACCGACAGATTAATGAAACCCCCATCACTCGTAACGACAACCCGACACAGACCTCAGAATTGTCTCTCTCATATTCTCGACCCCGAAGTACTCATGAGAGGAGTACCTTGCCCTCTGAAACCTTTCCGAAGTATACCCAGCAAACCTTCCCGAACTACCACTCGTCCAGCAGATCAAGTTCAAGAACAGAGGCTAAGGACGAATACGACCCACCTATCACTATTAAGTGTATACGTGAGGGTGGTATATAATTATGATTATGCGGATTTAGTATGTGTGTTTCCGCCCTATCTCCTGTTCCTTGTTTCGTTGTGGACCTGGGGCAGAGTCACACATCCGACCGTCTTGCTAATCTTAATTATATACGACTTGTATACACGAGGTACTGATAGATGAACCAGGTATGAATCCTATCATGAACTTCAGGGCAAAGTTGCCCAAGTCTACGAGTAGATATTCTACCATTCAGGGGAGCACGACCTCAGGAGTCCTAATGAGAAAGCTAATTTCGGGATGAAATTCCATCTAACTGGGGGATGATGTGACAACCCGAAAATTTCTATCTTGTAAAGTCAATCAAATCAATCAAAAGTTCAAACTTGTTTCTATTATCTTTTACTGAGTTAAGGGGCATTTCATGAGTTCTAGGCCTAGTACACTTAAGGGATTGTGTGTTAGGAAGTGTTAGCAAGAGATCAGTGGATTGCATTCGAGCCGGAAACACCTTCAAAAGAGGTTCACGACCGCAAACTAGGTTCACGGCCGTGAACCCATGCTTGGCCGTGAACCCATGCTATATATAAGAGATTTGCTCATTTTCTCGTCACTTCTTCATATTCTAGCCGTGAACTACCTATTCACTCTCAAGTATCATCAAGTGAAGGCCCTCTTTTCACTCCAAAAACGTAAGTATCTCATCCATATTCTTGTAGTCCCTTTGAAACACTTGATTCTAGCCTAGATACAACACTTCTTTTCATGATCTTCATGATCTTCAAGAGTTCACGACCGTGAACCCTTCAAACTTGGCCGTGAACACTCATGTGTTCTTGGGTCGTGAACACACCATAGGGCCGTGAACTCCTCTTGTGTGGCCGTGATCATCATTCAACCTTCCATTTGTGGTTCTAACACTTCATTAAAAGTGTTTCCTACTTCCTAAGGTTGTTTCCCTTACATGTTAGTAGTTATATACACTAATCGTATGCCTATATATGTCAATATATTCCAAATAGGATCCATTTATGCTCGGGACTTCACTCGGCATACCAAGCATCCTATATCGAACTTTCATCCGAATCACTCACATAAGGTGAGTTCAGACCCCTATAATCTACCTTTTAAATGATTTTACATGCTTTGAGGGGGGGGGGGGATACAAGTATAACACAAGAAATCTTGTGTTGTAAAATATAAATTGCTTATTATGTCTTTGTACCAATGAACTGAATTTAGAACATGAAACTTTGAATAGAACATAGAAATAAATGTGACAACCATCAATTTTTGGTCAAGTCAAAGTCAACCAAAGTCAACAAGTCAAACCGGTCAACTCATCTAACCCTTGTATATTAGGGTTTCCATTGTGATTCTTATTGTACTACTCGCAATCTTAATACAAAGTATCACTTAGAGTTTTCACGTGTTTGGAAATTCTAAACCCTAATCAGGGTACGTGATGAATCTATTCGATAAAACATTATTCCTTAACCCCTCGGGAGCGTATAACATTCATAACAAGGCTTAACAGAGTGTACAAACCTTGAGTTACAAAGCCAAACACTTAAAAAGGTCGCAAACGAAATCTCTCTCAACCTCTTTCACTCTATCTCTCCCAAATCTCTCTAAGTATGTGAAATCTCTCCCAAATCTCTCTATGTATGAGAAATCTCTCCAAGTGTGTGAAATCTCTCCCAAATCTCTCGCTGTATGAGAAATCTCTCTAAGTGTGTGAAATCTCTCCCAAATCTCTCCAAGTATGAGAAATCTCTCCAAGTGTGTGAAATCTCTCCTAAATCTCTCTCTGTATGAGAAATCTCTCCAAGTGTGTGAAATCTCTCCCAAATCTCTCTCTGTATGATAAATCTCTCCAAGTGTGTGAAATCTCTCTCTGTATGAGAAATCTCTCCAAGTGTGTGAAATCTCTCTCTGTATGAGAAATCTCTCCAAGTGTGTAAAATCTCTCCCAAATCTCTCTCAAAATCTCTCTCAACTTTTTATAATCACTCGGGGCATCACGACCCTTAATTTAGTCGAAAACCGCTCGAAAACGGAAGTTTACGCGAAAAACAACTCTTAAGGAGCCGAACCCTCTTAAGGAGCCGAACCTCCCTTAAGGAGCCGAAACCCCTAAGAAGCGAAACCCTAAGAAGCCTCCTGGACCGAACAGCCTTAAGAACCGAACTAGGAGGACCGAACCGAAGCTGCTGATCCGATCTGATGAACCGAACCCTCGCCTTCGGTCCCTTCTGGTGAGTTCGCCTGCGAGGCTCGGACCGAACCTCTTACTCTCGGTTCCAATGCACCAACCGAACCCTACCTTCGGTTCTAACCCTCTCAAGACCCAACCTTCGGCCAGACTTCGGAATTTAGCATTTTCTTCCCGGTTTTTGACCCAATCTTCGTTTTAATCCCGTTTTTCGTGATTTTAACGCGGGATTTTCACCAAAACTCGTAATTTAATATAAGAGACCCTAAATATTCATTTTTAATCATATTTTTGGGGGAAATCATTGTCCAAGAATAAAATCTATTAAGTTAGATTTTGGGGTAGAGTGTTGACTTTATCTAGAGTATGACACAAGCAACCTCCCCCATACCTTCATAGTACAACCCTCAATCACTATTCCCCCTACCTAGTCAACTATTTGTCCTTTGACACCCCTCTTCCAGCTGTAAAGGTTCACCAAAAGCTGAAAATCTCCTCTCTCCTCCCATTTCACTCACTTTTCACCAAAGAGCAAAACACATTCTCTCTCACTTCCTCTCACCAAGAATTCGAGATTCAAAGCTGATCTTGAGCTCTTCACACACCTTGGTAAGTAAATCTCTTCCCACACTTGATTTCCTTACACTTCTTCACTCAAATCATGAGTTCCTTACACAAATATCGTCATATTTGTTGTTAGATCTTCAAATCTTCAAGCATCATCTAAGTGTTCTTGAGTTGAACACTTCTTTTCTCCATCATCCGTCTACTGAAATCACTCAAGGTGAGTTCATACCCCTATCTTTTCACGTTTTTCTTAAGGTTTAAGGGGGGAATACAAGTTAAAACACCAAGAACACAACTAAACTCATCCAACAGCTTTCATCAGAAACGTTTAACTCCATTCACGGACTGTTTTGGTCAACTTAAACATTTTAGTTTTCAAAACTGTATTTGATACAAATAGTTCAGGTTTATACCTTTAAAATGACTACTTGCACATCTCCATAAGATTTTTCTACGATTTATGGTGATTTTTACAAAACTGCCTATCATTTCAGAAACGAATTCGGACCAGTCTGTGAATATGAACATTTTAACACAAGTTAAAGACTTCTAAAAATCATAATAAAAATTATGAATAAACTAGACACATTTTGTGAACTCCCAGAATTTACGGATTCAGTTTTCGACTTCGTATGATTTTTCTAAAACAGTGCAGAAAGGTTAAAAACTAGTTAACAACTTACAACTTTCATAACACTTTGTA
Organism: Lactuca virosa; assembly: GCF_052849685.1. Lineage (NCBI taxonomy): Eukaryota > Viridiplantae > Streptophyta > Magnoliopsida > Asterales > Asteraceae > Lactuca > Lactuca virosa. The sequence continues at coordinate 285,884,464 of NC_136427.1, read as the reverse complement.
GTATGTTGAGCAAAGTGTATAACCATAAGTTCTAAATATTGAATGTATTTTATTGTTAGTTTATCATCATAAATTGAAACTTAGTCATTCATGATAAAGATTCTTCATTCATTTCGAACACATATAATAAACTATAATAAGCATAGTTTATGGATTTTTACTACATGAGAAAGGTTTTACTCTCAAAACAAATGGGTTTTTCATATACTACATAATAGTATAGTTTATGTTTCATACACAACACCAACAATTATGTTAAACTATATAGGTATAGTTTATGTTTCATTAACCATTCAAACTCATTACCAAGGGGTTTTCAGTTCAGTTCACGTAAATCTGTTAATGAATAAATTGTGAGACATTCGCTTCGTGTTACCTTCATAGTAACAAAGTCAAAAGTCCTGTAAATTGTAACCAGAGTCTCTTGTAGGGAGAGCGTGATAGTTGTGTATAGATCTATGTTGGGTCTGACAAACCCACACCTGAGCTGCATGCAACAGCTAGACCGGCAGGTCTGAGGTGACAAGTGTCATTTAACTTGCGACGCCTAAAGAACGTCGTATTACGAGGCCGACTGAGTCATAGAATGGTTATAATAACTCGCATGGGGTATTAACAAAACATAAGATTTATGGGTTTTACTTCTAAATTAAACGAGTTTATGTCGATTTAAACATGCATGAATTACTTTAAGTATGGAAAAATACTTGTACATTTCGGTCTTGACATTTAGGACTACATGACTTTTATAAAGAAAATATTGGATTTTCTGGAATCATACTCTATCGTTTTTACAAGGAAAACGACTTTTTCCTCAAACAAAACTCTTATGAACTCACCAACTTAATTGTTGACACTTTTCAAAACTACTTGTATTCTCAGGAAATCAGTGAAACAGGAAACCAACAACATTTTGAAGATGGGACGTTAAATCGTCAAACAGTTCATTTTGTCATCATAATGTAATTGATTTTGAAACATGTAAACATATACTATGGTGTAACCTTTTCAATTATATTTATGATGGTTGTATTTACTTTGAGCACTATTATACTCGTTGTTGTGATACTATACACGAAGTCCTCCACCCCCGGACGTTTCCGCCATCCTTGGTTTGGGGGTGTGACAATAAACTTATAAACTTTAATAAGTTTAATTTGAGGAACAAAAGGATCTTTTTATAAACTTATCTGTTATTCAATAAAAAGGGTTTTTCCACATTATTACTTGTAAAGTCGTTAATCTAGCTTGTGAGACACGTCTTCTAGTACTTATATAAGTACCAGTGAAAGTCTACCCTTATGACCAGAGTCTCCTGGAGGGAGAGCGTGAATTTGTGTATATATCTATACGGGATTGACAATCCCGCACCTCACTGTTAGCTACAGTCGGACCGACAGGTCTGCGGGTGACAAATGCCATATTCTTTTCGACGTCTACAATACGTCGTGTTTAACCGGTCCAATTAGTATGGTCATAAAACTCACAAATAGATAAAAACGATATATTTACGTAGTAATATACTTTTCATGATCGATCTCAAGGGATATTAACTATGTGATTACATAGTATATACTATTGGGTTAGATAAATATGAAGTACGATAGACAGTTGAATGTGTGCTTTTCGCCTCACTTCCTGTTCCTTGTTTGGTTGTGGGCTTGGGGCAGATTCACCCATTCAACTGTCTGTTCGATCTCGGTTATACACAACTCGTATGTATTAAGTGATCATAGGAGGGTAGTATCGTCGTATCAGGATTCCAGAACAACCAAGTCTTTAGATAGTCTAACTTATCAACAAAACTAGATAACATTACAGTAAGTACATTATTTGTACTTATGCTTTTCAAACTTGGAACAACTTAGACAACCAGTCAGCTTTATAGAAAATGTAGGATTTTCTATGGTAAACATCGTTCTTTTAAGGTAATCAGTCTCAATAGAACTTTCTGAAAAACAATAACACTTATTATCAAAAACAATGTTTCACAATAGAGTTAGTGAAACTAGAAACTTATTTATAAAAGGTTTAATACTTCTTATTAAACTAGTATAACATAAAGGACCTTAAATGGTTAATTCAATAATACCTTAGTTTATACATCAGAGTTATATATAATTAATGTGTGACTTCCGCCTCATTTCCAGTTCCTTGTTTGGTTGTGGGCTTAGGGCAGATTTACACATTTAACTGTCCGTTCAATATTATATTATATATAACTAGTATAAATTAAAGTGATTATAGAAGGAACTATTGTGGTTATCATTTTACTAAAGAAAATATATGATTTTCTTAAAGAATGTTTTCATCAAATATTAGAGAACTATTACAGTTAACTCCGTAAGCACCTGATGAATACACTAGGGTTATATACTGTGACAACCTTCAAATTTCGGTCAAGTCAAAGTCAAACAAAGTCAACAAGTCAAACCGGTCAACTCCAATAACCCTTGAATGTTAGGTTTACGTTATGAAATCACTGTACAATTCGTTATTTTAATGAGAAAACATCATTTGGAAAATTCGTGTGTTTGATTTTCCTTAGCCTTAACAGTGCTAAACAACGAACCAAAGCGATAAAACACTATTGCACAATCATCGGGATTGTGTCAGACACTAAATCATGGCTTAACGGGGTTTATGGACCTTGCATTGCGAAGACGGACACTCAAAAAGATCACAAACGAAACCTCTCTCAATCTCGTTCACTCAATCTCTCTCCATTAAAATCTCTCCCAAATCTCTCTCAAAAGTTCCCGTAACTTTTTATAATCATTCGGGTCATCCCGACCCTTAACCGGGTCAAAAACCGCTTGAAACGGAGTAAAAACGAGTAAAATAGCCTTAAGGACCCGAAACCGAAGCTTTAGGACCGAAGCCTCTCATCCGAGGCCTCAGATCCGAAGCCGAAGCTTCTCACGAGACCGAAGCCGAGGTCCGAAGACCGCAGCCTCGCATGCGAGGGTCCGAAGACCGCAGCCTCGCAGGTTCGGCCTGCATGCGAGAGGTCTCGCAGACAGCCCTCTTTTCCCGGTTTTCGACTACGACTTCGTTTTAGGCCCGTTTTTCATCATTTTAACTCGGGATTTTCACCAAAAACTTTATTTTAACAATTAAAACCCTATAATTCATAAATCCCCACATTTTTAGGGCCAATCATACCAATAATTAGTGGGTGAAGTGCTTGAGGTGGAAAGATGACTTTACTTTACTTTATGACACATGCCACCACTCACACCCACTACATGACCAACTCATATCCACTACTTGACCAGCTCTTCTCCACTACATGACCAACTCATATCCACTACATGAACAGCCCCACTCCTTGTCTAAGTATAAAATCTATCCCCTCTCTTCATACTTCTTTCATTCTCTCATTTTCGATTCGTCAAGGCATCTTCTAAGTGTTTTTGAGTTGAACACTTCTCTTCTCCAACATCCATCCTCTAAGAACACATAAGGTGAGTTCATACCCCCCATCTTTTCATGTTTTTCTTAAGTTTTAAGGGGGGGAATACAAGTTAAAACACCAAAATCACAACTAAACTCATTTAACAGTCTTCAACAAAAAAGTTTAACTCGAGTCACGGACTGTTTTGGTCAACTTAAACATTTTAGTTTTCAAAACTGTTTCAGGTGCAAATAGTTCAGGTTCATACCTTTAAAATGACTACTTGCACATCTCCATATGATTTTCTACAATTTATGGTGATTTTTACAAAACTGTCTATCATTTCAAAAACAAATCCGGACCAGTCTGTGATTATGGACTTTTTCACACAAGTTGGAGATCACTAAAAATCATGAGAAAATTTATGAACAAACTAGACATATATTCTAAACTCACAAAATTTGCGGTTTTTGATTTTGACCTTTGATGATTTTTCTATAAATTTTCTAAGAACAGAAACAGAAATGTTATCATTAGAAAAATACAATCAATTTCATTCACACCTTGTAACTTGTTGAGCAAGGTGTATATCATTATGTGATTTTATATTATTACATTATATGTCATTTTGTCTTGGTAATTAGACATACATCAGTAAACAAATGGATTTTTACCTTCATAAGTATGGTAAATAAATTAATCTTTATAAACAAAGTTTACATCCATTATACACAAACATTCGGTAAACTATGACAAATATAGTTTATGAACACTACTACTACCCTTGTTGTGATAAACTATAATAGGTATAGTTTATGATACATTTACATAACAAACTCATTACTAAAGGGTACATTTATACAAAACGGGTTTTCATTACACTACATGTAAATTCGTTAATGACTTCTGTGAGACATTCGCTTCATTTTACAAATAAGTCCTGTATTGTAACCAGAATCTCTTGGAGGGAGAGCGTGATACTTGTATATAGATCTATATTGGGTCTGACAAACCCACACCTTAGCTGCATGCAACAGCTAGACCGGCAGGTCTGAGGTGACAAATGTCATAACATTTTCGACGCCTGAAGAACTTCGTTTCAGGCCAACTAGGTCATAGTATGGTTATAATAACTCACATTAAGTATTAACAAACATAGAATTTACGGAGATTTCATTAAAATCAAACAAGTTTATGTCGATTTAAACTTGCATTATTTTACTATAAGTATGACAAATTACTTGTACATTTCGGTCTTTGGGTTTTTAAGACTACATTTATACATTAAGGAAAATATTGGATTTTCTGGAACGAACACTACTTTTACAAGAAAAGGTTTTCATAACTACATACAAAAGCTTATGAACTCACCAACTTAATTGTTGACACTATTTCAAAATTACTTGTATTCTCAGGAAATTACTAAACAGGTAAACAAGTGCTTTTGAGGATGGGACGTTAAAGCGTCAAACATTTCATATTTTGTCAACATAATGTAATTGATTCGTAAACATGTAATTCATACAATGATGTAAGTTTTCAATTATATTTATGTTGGTTATGTTTACTTTGATCACTATTATACTCGTTGTTGTGATACTATACATGAAATCCTCCACCCCCGGACGTTTCCGCCATCCTTGGTTTGGGGGTGTGACAGATTGGTATCAGAGCAATGTTTATAGTGAACTCAGTATATCGAACCACATAAGATATACAAACTATAAACACATTTGGGACTGAAAGTCTCTGATTGAACATTTTCAAATGACTATACTTTTAGAAAATAAATAGTTTTCTTGTCAAAAGTATAAACAAATGCATACATGCTCGTATAGTGTCATAACTAGGAAAACATAAAGTAAAAGAAGAGGAATTGTACACTATGGATATACCTTGATATATGCGAATCAAGTCAAGGAAGGATATAGCCTGATCAACTATATCTGTCCGAGAAGTGACTTGCATATTTTGGGGGATAGACGTAGTGGACAACAAATCTGACAACCTAACATCGCCCCATAATAAAGACACTAAGAACCAAACATAACATTTAAAAATACTATAGGAGTATTTTAACACAAAAAGCCGTAGTCACAACTTCGACAACCAACTTCTTGTTCCCAAAGTTTCTCGCGACATTCCTCCTTATCCCCATTCTCGTATAAGTACAAGAAATATTACTATTATTTTCTAGTATACTAGGTCCGATCTTGCGATTTAAGTGTATACACTTCCGGGATCTGTTAGGCGGTCAAAATTTTCCGTACATTGATGTAGCATAGACCCCTAGTAGGGTCAAAGTTTTCAAAAGTACTATATACTAAGTTATATCAATGTTGTTGACGCGCCATTTGTTTTATTGGGAACACTACATCAGATTCATAACATGAACTATTTTTCAGATAAAAATTTACTGGTACTCAACCTATGATCGCCTGAGATATAAACCAAAGTTATATGTAATTGAGACCATGTCGACCTAGAAATGGTGGTTCCGCCTTGGATCCTGTTCCTTGTTTGGTTGTGGGCCCAGGGCAGAACCATTAGATTCGAAAGTTTATTTATTCTTAATTACATGTAAATATTATACATCAAGTGATTATTGGTTGGACCCGGTATGGATACTATCACATACATTTCGTGAGAATCAATACTATCGAAATTCATAAAGTCTATATTTCATTGTTTATAGACTTCTAGTATGAATGAATTCTTACAACATTTTTACAAGTCGGAATCATGATGCATATAAATAACTAATAATGTTTAGTTTAACACTCGACTGGTATCAAAGACTTATTGTCTTTTCATGCTTGTAAAATGGCAGAAAATGCCACCTCGTAGGAATCCTAGACGCAGCGAAGCAGCTGGGACTGCACCACCTCCACCACCTCCACCACCACCTCCTCAGTTCAACCCAGCCATGTTCCAGGCTGCGATAACGGCCGCAGTAGCAGACGTGATAGCCCAAATCAACCCCAGTAATTCGGGAGGTGCAGGCAGTAGTGTCTCGAATTCTAATAACGGGGACGGCCAGGGACACTCGAGAGAGTGTACCTACAAAGACTTTACTAACGCCAAGCCCAAAACCTTCAACGGAAGCGGAGGTGTCATAGCGTTGCTACAATGGTTCGAGAAAACCGAGACCATTTTCGAAATATGTGCATGCCCTGAAACAAGCAAGGTCAAATTTGCTTCATGCACATTCTCTGAAAGAGCCCTCACCTGGTGGAAGGGTCACGTCAAGGCACTAACGCTCCCAGTGGCTAATGCGATAACATGGGAAGATCTGAAAACCATGTTAATGAAGGAGTACTGCTCCATGGGTGAGATACAGAAGCTGGAAGAAGAATTTTGGGGTCTTAAAATGACAGGATCTGACATCCTGTCATACACCTCGAGGTTCAGCGATCTAGCCATATTGTGTCCCGGGATGGTTCCTACTGAAAGCAAGAAGGTGGAAAGATACGTATGGGGATTAACTGTCCGTTCCTTGTTTGGTTGTGGGCTTAGGGCAGATTTACACATTTAACTGTCCGTTCAATATTATATTATATATAACTAGTATAAATTAAAGTGATTATAGAAGGAACTATTGTGGTTATCATTTTACTAAAGAAAATATATGATTTTCTTAAAGAATGTTTTCATCAAATATTAGAGAACTATTACAGTTAACTCCGTAAGCACCTGATGAATACACTAGGGTTATATACTGTGACAACCTTCAAATTTCGGTCAAGTCAAAGTCAAACAAAGTCAACAAGTCAAACCGGTCAACTCCAATAACCCTTGAATGTTAGGTTTACGTTATGAAATCACTGTACAATTCGTTATTTTAATGAGAAAACATCATTTGGAAAATTCGTGTGTTTGATTTTCCTTAGCCTTAACAGTGCTAAACAACGAACCAAAGCGATAAAACACTATTGCACAATCATCGGGATTGTGTCAGACACTAAATCATGGCTTAACGGGGTTTATGGACCTTGCATTGCGAAGACGGACACTCAAAAAGATCACAAACGAAACCTCTCTCAATCTCGTTCACTCAATCTCTCTCCATTAAAATCTCTCCCAAATCTCTCTCAAAAGTTCCCGTAACTTTTTATAATCATTCGGGTCATCCCGACCCTTAACCGGGTCAAAAACCGCTTGAAACGGAGTAAAAACGAGTAAAATAGCCTTAAGGACCCGAAACCGAAGCTTTAGGACCGAAGCCTCTCATCCGAGGCCTCAGATCCGAAGCCGAAGCTTCTCACGAGACCGAAGCCGAGGTCCGAAGACCGCAGCCTCGCATGCGAGGGTCCGAAGACCGCAGCCTCGCAGGTTCGGCCTGCATGCGAGAGGTCTCGCAGACAGCCCTCTTTTCCCGGTTTTCGACTACGACTTCGTTTTAGGCCCGTTTTTCATCATTTTAACTCGGGATTTTCACCAAAAACTTTATTTTAACAATTAAAACCCTATAATTCATAAATCCCCACATTTTTAGGGCCAATCATACCAATAATTAGTGGGTGAAGTGCTTGAGGTGGAAAGATGACTTTACTTTACTTTATGACACATGCCACCACTCACACCCACTACATGACCAACTCATATCCACTACTTGACCAGCTCTTCTCCACTACATGACCAACTCATATCCACTACATGAACAGCCCCACTCCTTGTCTAAGTATAAAATCTATCCCCTCTCTTCATACTTCTTTCATTCTCTCATTTTCTCCAAGGATCACACTCCAAATTCTCTCACCATTCTCTCTCAATTTCAAGACTTCCAAGGCTGATTATCAAGCTTTCTTCCACTCTTGGTAAGTATAATTCATTCTCCTTATGATTATTACACATCCTTCTACTCAAAATCATAGGAATCTTACGCAAACATCGTCACCTTCATGCTAGGTTCTCGATTCGTCAAGGCATCTTCTAAGTGTTTTTGAGTTGAACACTTCTCTTCTCCAACATCCATCCTCTAAGAACACATAAGGTGAGTTCATACCCCCCCATCTTTTCATGTTTTTCTTAAGTTTTAAGGGGGGGAATACAAGTTAAAACACCAAAATCACAACTAAACTCATTTAACAGTCTTCAACAGAAAAGTTTAACTCGAGTCACGGACTGTTTTGGTCAACTTAAACATTTTAGTTTTCAAAACTGTTTCAGGTGCAAATAGTTCAGGTTCATACCTTTAAAATGACTACTTGCACATCTCCATATGATTTTTCTACAATTTATGGTGATTTTTACAAAACTGTCTATCATTTCAAAAACAAATCCGGACCAGTCTGTGATTATGGACTTTTTCACACAAGTTGGAGATCACTAAAAATCATGAGAAAATTTATGAACAAACTAGACATATATTCTAAACTCACAAAATTTGCGGTTTTTGATTTTGACCTTTGATGATTTTTCTATAAATTTTCTAAGAACAGAAACAGAAATGTTATCATTAGAAAAATACCATCAATTTCATTCACACCTTGTAACTTGTTGAGCAAGGTGTATATCATTATGTGATTTTATATTATTACATTATATGTCATTTTGTCTTGGTAATTAGACATACATCAGTAAACAAATGGATTTTTACCTTCATAAGTATGGTAAATAAATTAATCTTTATAAACAAAGTTTACATCCATTATACACAAACATTCGGTAAACTATGACAAATATAGTTTATGAACACTACTACTACCCTTGTTGTGATAAACTATAATAGGTATAGTTTATGATACATTTACATAACAAACTCATTACTAAAGGGTACATTTATACAAAACGGGTTTTCATTACACTACATGTAAATTCGTTAATGACTTCTGTGAGACATTCGCTTCATTTTACAAATAAGTCCTGTATTGTAACCAGAATCTCTTGGAGGGAGAGCGTGATACTTGTATATAGATCTATATTGGGTCTGACAAACCCACACCTTAGCTGCATGCAACAGCTAGACCGGCAGGTCTGAGGTGACAAATGTCATAACATTTTCGACGCCTGAAGAACTTCGTTTCAGGCCAACTAGGTCATAGTATGGTTATAATAACTCACATTAAGTATTAACAAACATAGAATTTACGGAGATTTCATTAAAATCAAACAAGTTTATGTCGATTTAAACTTGCATTATTTTACTATAAGTATGACAAATTACTTGTACATTTCGGTCTTTGGGTTTTTAAGACTACATTTATACATTAAGGAAAATATTGGATTTTCTGGAACGAACACTACTTTTACAAGAAAAGGTTTTCATAACTACATACAAAAGCTTATGAACTCACCAACTTAATTGTTGACACTATTTCAAAATTACTTGTATTCTCAGGAAATTACTAAACAGGTAAACAAGTGCTTTTGAGGATGGGACGTTAAAGCGTCAAACATTTCATATTTTGTCAACATAATGTAATTGATTCGTAAACATGTAATTCATACAATGATGTAAGTTTTCAATTATATTTATGTTGGTTATGTTTACTTTGATCACTATTATACTCGTTGTTGTGATACTATACATGAAATCCTCCACCCCCGGACGTTTCCGCCATCCTTGGTTTGGGGGTGTGACAGATTGGTATCAGAGCAATGTTTATAGTGAACTCAGTATATCGAACCACATAAGATATACAAACTATAAACACATTTGGGACTGAAAGTCTCTGATTGAACATTTTCAAATGACTATACTTTTAGAAAATAAATAGTTTTCTTGTCAAAAGTATAAACAAATGCATACATGCTCGTATAGTGTCATAACTAGGAAAACATAAAGTAAAAGAAGAGGAGTTGTACACTATGGATATACCTTGATATATGCGAATCAAGTCAAGGAAGGATATAGCCTGATCAACTATATCTGTCCGAGAAGTGACTTGCATATTTTGGGGGATAGACGTAGTGGACAACAAATCTGACAACCTAACATCGCCCCATAATAAAGACACTAAGAACCAAACATAACATTTAAAAATACTATAGGAGTATTTTAACACAAAAAGCCGTAGTCACAACTTCGACAACCAACTTCTTGTTCCCAAAGTTTCTCGCGACATTCCTCCTTATCCCCATTCTCGTATAAGTACAAGAAATATTACTATTATTTTCTAGTATACTAGGTCCGATCTCGCGATTTAAGTGTATACACTTCCGGGATCTGTTAGGCGGTCAAAATTTTCCGTACATTGATGTAGCATAGACCCCTAGTAGGGTCAAAGTTTTCAAAAGTACTATATACTAAGTTATATCAATGTTGTTGACGCGCCATTTGTTTTATTGGGAACACTACATCAGATTCATAACATGAACTATTTTTCAGATAAAAATTTACTGGTACTCAACCTATGATCGCCTGAGATATAAACCAAAGTTATATGTAATTGAGACCATGTCGACCTAGAAATGGTGGTTCCGCCTTGGATCCGGTTCCTTGTTTGGTTGTGGGCCCAGGGCAGAACCATTAGATTCGAAAGTTTATTTAATCTTAATTACATGTAAATATTATACATCAAGTGATTATTGGTTGGACCCGGTATGGATACTATCACATACATTTCGTGAGAATCAATACTATCGAAATTCATAAAGTCTATATTTCATTGTTTATAGACTTCTAGTATGAATGAATTCTTACAACATTTTTACAAGTCGGAATCATGATGCATATAAATAACTAATAATGTTTAGTTTAACACTCGACTGGTATCAAAGACTTATTGTCTTTTCATGCTTGTAAAATGGCAGAAAATGCCACCTCGTAGGAATCCTAGACGCAGCGAAGCAGCTGGGACTGCACCACCTCCACCACCTCCACCACCACCTCCTCAGTTCAACCCAGCCATGTTCCAGGCTGCGATAACGGCCGCAGTAGCAGACGTGATAGCCCAAATCAACCCCAGTAATTCGGGAGGTGCAGGCAGTAGTGTCTCGAATTCTAATAACGGGGACGGCCAGGGACACTCGAGAGAGTGTACCTACAAAGACTTTACTAACGCCAAGCCCAAAACCTTCAACGGAAGCGGAGGTGTCATAGCGTTGCTACAATGGTTCGAGAAAACCGAGACCATTTTCGAAATATGTGCATGCCCTGAAACAAGCAAGGTCAAATTTGCTTCATGCACATTCTCTGAAAGAGCCCTCACCTGGTGGAAGGGTCACGTCAAGGCACTAACGCTCCCAGTGGCTAATGCGATAACATGGGAAGATCTGAAAACCATGTTAATGAAGGAGTACTGCTCCATGGGTGAGATACAGAAGCTGGAAGAAGAATTTTGGGGTCTTAAAATGACAGGATCTGACATCCTGTCATACACCTCGAGGTTCAGCGATCTAGCCATATTGTGTCCCGGGATGGTTCCTACTGAAAGCAAGAAGGTGGAAAGATACGTATGGGGATTATCTCGACAACTTCGTATTGGCCTCAAGGCCAACTACCTTCGACAGTGCCAAGGAACTGGCACAGCAACGCATCGACCATAACGCCAATCACGGCACTGTAGCGATCACCTCCGAACAAGCAAAAGGGGGAAACAACAAAAGAAAATTCTGGAACAAGAAAAAGGACCTGTCTACTCAAGACCCTGCCAAGAAACAACAAGTGGTTGCAGTGCACGCCGCCACAACCACTGCCAACCCCACTCCGATAAGGAAATACGCCGGGAACATGCCCAAGTGCAACAAATGCAGCTACCACCACAACGGTGCATGCCGTGAAATGCATTGCACTAACTGTAACAAAAAGGGGCACACCGCCCGATTCTGTAGAACTCCAGCTCAACCGAACGCACAAGCTGCCAACGCCGGAGCAAGCCGAACCTGCTATGAATATGGAGAAGCAGGACACTTCAAACGTAACTGCCCGAAGGCAAGGAACCCTAACCCCAGCGGAGTGGCCAGAGTTCTGGCGATAGGTCATGAGGAAGCCGTCTCAGACCCAACTGTGGTTACCGGTACGTTTCCCCTCAACAATACTTACGCCTGCATTCTTTTCGATAGTGGCGCGGAGAAAAGTTTCGTGAGCCATCAATTTAAACGCTTGCTTAATCAAACACTAAAAGACACGTTCACCGTAGAAATGGCTAACGGAGAAACAGAGAACACTAACGATATTTACACCGGGTGTACCCTCACCTTAAATAACCACTCTTTCCAAATCGACCTTATGCCGGTCACCATAAAAAGCTTTGACGTTATCATTGGCATGGATTGGTTATGCCCTCACCATGCTGAAATCCTATGTCACGAAAAGGCCGTTCGCCTTAATCTGCCGAGTGGCGAAGCTCTCGTCATTTATGGCGACAAGCCTAACACAAACTTTCAGATCATCTCTTGTATCAAGGCTCAAAAGTATCTCCGCAAGGAGTACCACGCCTTCCTAGTCCACGTCATAGATAAGGGTCAAGGAATGAAAGACATCAAGGACATTCCGGAGGTCTGCGATTTCCCCGATGTATTCCCAGAAGACCTTCCCAGAGTGCCCCCTCCTCGACAAGTCGAATTCCGAATCGACTTAATTCCTGGAGCTACCCCCGTAGCCAAATTGCCGTACCGTCTAGCTCCAGCGGAGATGCAGGAACTGTCCAGTCAACTGAACGAACTACTGAGCAAAGGCTTCATTAGACCAAGCTTCTCGCTTTGGGGAGCACCAGTTTTGTTCGTTAAGAAGAAGGACGGATCGTTCCGTATGTGTATTGACTACCGCGAATTAAACAAACTCACTATCAAAAACCGATACCCTTTGCCTCGAATCGATGACCTCTTCGACCAACTACAAGGAGCGTGTTTCTTCTCGAAGATTTACCTTAGATCTGGATACCATCAACTACGAGTCCAAGAGGAGGATATTCCCAAGACGGCGTTCAGAACGCGTTATGGTCACTACGAATTTGTAGTGATGCCTTTCGGCTTAACAAATGCACCCGCAACGTTTATGGACCTGATAAATCGGGTGTGTCAACCTTACTTAGACAAGTTCGTAATTGTTTTCATCGATGATATACTAGTCTACTCCTGAAGTAAGGAAGACCACGACCAACATTTACGTCAAGTCCTGGAGACGCTGAGAGCGGAGAAATTATACGCAAAGTTTTCAAAGGGTGAGTTCTGGATCCGGGAGGTGAATTTCCTCGTGCATGTAGTCAGCAAGGAAGGAATCCATGTGGACCCTTCAAAAATCAAGGCAATTGAAAGTTGGGCAGCACCAAGAACACCCACAGAGATCCGACAATTTTTAGGACTCGCCGGTTACTACCGGAGGTTCATCCAAAACTTCTCCAAAATCGCAAAACCACTCACCACCCTGACTCAAAAAGGGGTGACATTCGTCTGGGGAGATAAGCAAGAGGCTGTATTCCAAACACTAAAACGATCCCTATGCAGTGCTCTGATCTTATCCCTACCAGATGGAACCGAAGACTTTGTGGTTTACTGCGATGCATCAAACCAAGGTCTAGGGTGTGTGTTAATGCAACAAGGAAAAGTCATTGCCTACGCCTCAAGACAACTGAAGACGCATGAGGTAAACTACACAACGCACGACCTTGAACTAGGAGCAATGGTTTTCGCCCTAAAAATCTGGAGGCATTACCTTTACGGCACCAAGTGTACCATCTTCACCGATCACAAAAGCCTCAAGCATATCCTCAATCAGAAGGAACTTAACATGAGGCAAAGGCGATGGGTGGAATTACTAAACGATTACGAATGCGAGATTCGTTATCACCCCGGAAAGACCAATGTGGTTGCAGACGCTTTAAGCAGAAAGGAGTATTCGGGCCGCCGAGTAAAGGCATTAACCATGACCATCCACTCACACCTGTCCGCACAAATCAAGGAAGCTCAGGAGGAAGCCTTGAAGCCAGAGAACAGGACAGGTGAAGCATTGAGAGGAATGGATAAAAATCTTGAAGCCAGGGATGACGGAGTTCGTTGTCTCATGAAACGGATCTGGACACCAAAATTTGGTGGATTCAGGGACGTTGTCATGAACGAAGCTCATAAAACTCGCTATTCTGTGCATACCGGCTCAGACAAGATGTACTTAGACCTCAAGAAGATGTTTTGGTGGCCGAACATGAAAGCTGAAATAGCTACCTTTGTGGGCAAGTGCCTGACTTGCGCCAAAGTTAAGGTAGAATATCAAAAGCCCTCGGGACTACTTCAACAACCAGAGATACCCGAGTGGAAGTGGGAGCGGATTACGATGGATTTCATTACCAAGCTGCCTAAGACCACGGGTGGGCTTGACACCATCTGGGTAATCGTCGACAGGTTAACCAAATCCGCACACTTCCTACCAATAAAAGAGACAGACAAAATGGAGAAGCTGACAAGGATCTACATTAGAGAAATAGTGCGCCTTCACGGAGTATCGATATCCATTATCTCCGACAGAGATAGTAGGTTCACGTCACGATTCTGGCAGTCACTACAGAAAGCTATGGGAACTAGGTTGGACATAAGTACAACCTACCACCCACAGACTGACGGTCAGAGTGAAAGAACTATTCAGACGCTAGAAGACATGCTTAGAGCATGTGTGATAGACTTTGGTAAATCTTGGGATATCCATGTACCACTTGTCGAATTCTCGTACAATAACAGTTATCACACTAGCATCAAGGTTGCACCATTTGAAGCCCTCTATGGCCGCAAGTGCAGGTCACCTCTGTGCTGGGCTGAAGTGGGTGACACGCAACTAGCTAAGGGACAAGTCCCTAATAGCACCCTTACTGGCCCTGAGATAATAAGGGAAACTACAGAGAAGATAGTTCAAATCCGAGAACGGCTAAAAGCTTCTAGAGACAGACAGAAAAGTTACGCAGATAACAGACGAAAGACTTTAGAATTCCAGGTTGGGGATCGTGTACTATTAAAATTCTGACCCTGGAAAGGTTTAATACGTTTTGGCAAACGAGGAAAACTAAACCCTAGATACATCGGACCATTCGAAATCCTTGCCAGGATTGGCCCGGTAGCATATAAACTACGATTGCCACAGGAACTGAATAACGTACATCCTACCTTCCACGTATCGAACTTAAAGAAATGTCTATCCGACGAGACCCTCGTGATACCTCTCGATGAAATTGAAATCAACGAGAGTCTCCACTTCGTGGAAGAACCGGTAGAAATCATGGATCGAGAGATCAAAAGAACAAAGCAAAGTCGTATTCCCATTGTGAAGATCCGCTGGAACGCTAAACGAGGACCCGAATTCACCTGGGAACGCGAGGATCAGATGAAACAAAAGTATCCACATCTCTTCCCAAACTCTTGAAGTCCCAGTCAAAATGAAAATTTCGGGACGAAATTCATTCTAACGGGGGGATAATGTGACAACCGTCAAATTTCGGTCAAGTCAAAGTCAAACAAAGTCAACAAGTCAAACCGGTCAACTCCAATAACCCTTGTATGTTAGGGTTTACGCTATGAAATCACTGTACAATTCGCTATTTTAATGGGAAAACATCATTTGGAAAATTCGTGTGTTTGATTTTCCTTAGCCTTAACAGTGCTAAACAACGAACCAAAGCAATAAAACACTATTGCATAATCATCGGGATTGTGTCAGACACTAAATCATGGCTTAACGGGGTTTATGGACCTTGCATTGCGAAGCCGGACACTCAAAAAGATCACAAACGAAACCTCTCTCAATCTCGTTCACTCAATCTCTCTCTCTCTATTAAAATCTCTCCTAAATCTCTCTCAAAAGTTTCCGTAACTTTTTATAATCATTCGGGTCATCCCGACCCTTAACCGGGTCAAAAACCGCTTGAAACGGGGTAAAAACGAGTAAAATAGCCTTAAGGACCCGAAACCGAAGCTTTAGGACCGAAGCCTCTCATCCGAGGCCTCAGATCCGAAGCCGAAGCTTCTCACGAGACCGAAGCCGAGGTCCGAAGACCGCAGCCTCGCATGCGAGGGTCCGAAGACCGCAGCCTCGCAGGTTCGGCCTCCATGCGAGAGTTCTTGCAGACAGCCCTCTTTTCCCGGTTTTCGACTACGACTTCGTTTTAGGCCCGTTTTTCATCATTTTAACTCGGGATTTTCACCAAAAACTTTATTTTAACAATTAAAACCCTATAATTCATAAATCCCCACGTTTTTAGGGCCAATCATACCAATAATTAGTGGGTGAAGTGCTTGAGGTGGAAAGATGACTTTACTTTACTTTATGACACATGCCACCACTCACACCCACTACATGACCAACTCATATCCACTACTTGACCAGCTCTTCTCCACTACATGACCAACTCATATCCACTATATGACCAGCCCCACTCCTTGTCTAAGTATAAAATCTATCCCCTCTCTTCATACTTCTTTCATTCTCTCATTTTCTCCAAGGATCACACTCCAAATTCTCTCACCATTCTCTCTCAATTTCAAGACTTCCAAGGCTGATTATCAAGCTTTCTTCCACTCTTGGTAAGTATAATTCATTCTCCTTACGATTATTACACATCCTTCTACTCAAAATCATAGGAATCTTACACAAACATCATCACCTTCATGCTAGGTTCTCGATTCGTCATGGCATCTTCTAAGTGTTTTTGAGTTGAACACTTCTCTTCTCCAACATCCATCCTCTAATAACACATAAGGTGAGTTCATACCCCCATCTTTTCATGTTTTTCTTAAGTTTTAAGGGGGGGAATACAAGTTAAAACACCAAAATCACAACTAAACTCAGTTAACAGTCTTCAACAGAAAAGTTTAACTCCAGTCACGGACTGTTTTGGTCAACTTAAACATTTTAGTTTTCAAAATTGTTTCAGGTGCAAATAGTTCAGGTTCATACCTTTAAAATGACTACTTGCACATCTCCATATGATTTTTATACAATTTATGGTGATTTTTACAAAACTGTCTATCATTTCAAAAACAAATCCGGACCAGTCTGTGATTATGGACTTTTTCACACAAGTTGGAGATCACTAAAAATCATGAGAAAATTTATGAACAAACTAGACATATATTCTAAACTCACAAAATTTGCGGTTTTTGATTTAGACCTTTGATGATTTTTCTATAAATTTTCTAAGAACAGAAACAGAAATGTTATCATTAGAAAAATACCATCAATTTCATTCACACCTTGTAACTTGTTGAGCAAGGTGTATATCATTATGTGATTTTATATTATTACATTATATGTCATTTTGTCTTGGTAATTAGACATACATTAGTAAACAAATGGATTTTTACCTTCATAAGTATGGTAAATAAATTAATCTTTATAAACAAAGTTTACATCCATTATACACAAACATTCGGTAAACTATGACAAATATAGTTTATGAACACTACTACTACCCTTGTTGTGATAAACTATAATAGGTATATAGTTTATGATACATTTACATAACAAACTCATTACTAAAGAGTACATTTATACAAAACGGGTTTTCATTACACTACATGTAAATTCGTTAATGACTTCTGTGAGACATTCGCTTCATTTTACAAATAAGTCCTGTATTGTAACCAGAATCTCTTGGAGGGAGAGCGTGATACTTGTATATAGATCTATATTGGGTCTGACAAACCCACACCTTAGCTGCATGCAACAGCTAGACCGGCAGGTCTGGGGTGACAAATGTCATAACATTTTCGACGCCTGAAGAACTTCGTTTCAGGCCAACTAGGTCATAGCATGGTTATAATAACTCACATTAAGTATTAACAAACATAGAATTTACGGAGATTTCATTAAAATCAAACAAGTTTATGTCGATTTAAACTTGCATTATTTTACTATAAGTATGACAAATTACTTGTACATTTCGGTCTTTGGGTTTTAAGACTACATTTATACATTAAGGAAAATATTGGATTTTCTGGAACGAACACTACTTTTACAAGAAAAGGTTTTCATAACTACATACAAAAGCTTATGAACTCACCAACTTAATTGTTGACACTATTTCAAAATTACTTGTATTCTCACGAAATTACTAAACAGGTAAACAAGTGCTTTTGAGGATGGGACGTTAAAGCGTCAAACATTTCATATTTTGTCAACATAATGTAATTGATTCGTAAACATGTAATTCATACAATGATGTAAGTTTTCAATTATATTTATGTTGGTTATGTTTACTTTGATCACTATTATACTCGTTGTTGTGATACTATACATGAAGTCCTCTACCCCCGGACGTTTCCGCCATCCTTGGTTTGGGGGTGTGACAGATTGGTATCAGAGCAATGTTTATAGTGAACTCAGTATATCGAACCACATAAGATATACAAACTATAAACACATTTGGGACTGAAAGTCTCTGATTGAACATTTTCAAATGACTACACTTTTAGAAAATAAATAGTTTTCTTGTCAAAAGTATAAACAAATGCATACATGCTCGTATAGTGTCATAACTAGGAAAACATAAAGTAAAAGAAGAGGAGTTGTACACTATGGATATACCTTGATATATGCGAATCAAGTCAAGGAAGGATATAGCCTGATCAACTATATCTGTCCGAGAAGTGACTTGCATATATTGGGGGATAGACGTAGTGGACAACAAATCTGACAACCTAACATCGCCGTATAATAAAGACACTAAGAACCAAACATAACATTTAAAAATACTATAGGAGTATTTTAACACAAAAAGCCGTAGTCACAACTTCGACAACCAACTTCTTGTTCCCAAAGTTTCTCGCGACATTCCTCCTTATCCCCATTCTCGTATAAGTACAAGAAATATTACTATTATTTTCTAGTATACTAGGTCTGATCTCGCGATTTAAGTGTATACACTTCCGGGATCTGTTAGGCGGTCAAAATTTTCCGTACATTGATGTAGCATAGACCCCTAGTAGGGTCAAATTTTTCAAAAGTACTGTATACTAAGTTATATCAATGTTGTTGACGCGCCATTTGTTTTATTGGGAACACTACATCAGATTCATAACATGAACTATTTTTCAGATAAAAATTTACTGGTACTCAACCTATGATCGCCTGAGATATAAACCAAAGTTATATGTAATTGAGACCATGTCGACCTAGAAATGGTGGTTCCGCCTTGGATCCTGTTCCTTGTTTGGTTGTGGGCCCAGGGCAGAACCATTAGATTCGAAAGTTTATTTAATCTTAATTACATGTAAATATTATACATCAAGTGATTATTGGTTGGACCCGGTATGGATACTATCACAGACATTTCGTGAGAATCAATACTATCGAAATTCATAAAGTATATATTTCATTGTTTATAGACTTCTAGTATGAATGAATTCTTACAACATTTTTACAAGTCGGAATCATGATGCATATAAATAACTAATAATGTTTAGTTTAACACTCGACTGGTATCAAAGACTTATTGTCTTTTCATGCTTGTAAAATGGCAGAAAATGCCACCTCGTAGGAATCCTAGACGCAGCGAAGCAGCTGGGACTGCACCACCTCCACCACCATCTCCTCAGTTCAACCCAGCCATGTTCCAGGCTGCGATAAAGGCCGCAGTAGCAGCCGTGATAGCCCAAATCAACCCCAGTAATTCGGGAGGTGCAGGCAGTAGTGTCTCGAATTCTAATAACGGGGACGGCCAGGGACGCTCGAGAGAGTGTACCTACAAAGACTTTACTAACGCCAAGCCCAAAACCTTCAACGGAAGCGGAGGTGTCATAGCGTTGCTACAATGGTTCGAGAAAACCGAGACCATTTTCGAAATATGTGCATGCCCTGAAACAAGCAAGGTCAAATTTGCTTCATGCACATTCTCTGAAAGAGCCCTCACCTGGTGGAAGGGTCACGTCAAGGCACTAACGCTCCCAGTGGCTAATGCGATAACATGGGAAGATCTGAAAACCATGTTAATGAAGGAGTACTGCCCAATGGGTGAGATACAAAAGCTGGAAGAAGAATTTTGGGGTCTTAAAATGACAGGCTCTGACATCCTGTCATACACCTCGAGGTTCAGCGATCTAGCCATATTGTGTCCCGGGATGGTTCCTACTGAAAGCAAGAAGGTGGAAAGATACGTATTGGGATTATCTCGACAACTTCAAGGACACGTATTGGCCTCAAGGCCAACTACCTTCGACAGTGCCAAGGAACTGGCACAGCAACTCATCGACCATAACGCCAGTCACGACACTGTAGCGATCACCTCCGAACAAGCAAAAGGGGGAACAACAAAAGAAAATTCTGGAACAAGAAAAAGGACCAGTCTAGTCAAGATCCTGCCAAGAAACAACAAGTGGTTGCAGTGCACGCCGCCACAACCACTGCCAACCCCACTCCGATAAGGCAATACGTCGGGAACATGCCCAAGTGCAACAAATACAGCTACCACCACAACGGTGCATGCCGTGAAATGCATTGCACCAACTGTAAGAAAAAGGGGCACACCGCCCGATTCTGTAGAACTCCAGCTCAACCGAACGCACAAGCTGCCAACGCCGGAGCAAGCCGAACCTGCTATGAATGTGGAGAAGCAGGACACTTCAAACGTAACTGCCCGAAGGCAAGGAACCCTAACCCCGACGGAGTGGCCAGAGTTCTGGCGATAGGTCATGAGGAAGCCGTCTCAGACCCAACTGTGGTTACCGGTACGTTTCCCCTCAACAATACTTACGCCTGCATTCTTTTCGATAGTGGCGTGGAGAAAAGTTTCGTGAGCCATCAATTTAAACGCTTGCTTAATCAAACACCACAAACACTAAAAGACACGTTCACCGTAGAAATGGCTAACGGAGAAACAGAGAACACTAACGATATTTACACCGGGTGTACCCTCACCTTAAATAACCACTCTTTCCAAATCGAAATTACACTTTGCACCTTGCCGAGACGTTAGTGGAGCGTGTGTGGTTAACCGGCACACTAATTTGGGACTGGCAAGGATGGCAAAGGGTGACTCGATGTATTTCATAGATCAATGGAGTGTGTGTGGTTAACCGACACATTGATTAGGTGATAGTGACATTGAGGGTACCAAGTAAATTTGCATAGTTATTCACACCTT
Organism: Lactuca virosa; assembly: GCF_052849685.1. Lineage (NCBI taxonomy): Eukaryota > Viridiplantae > Streptophyta > Magnoliopsida > Asterales > Asteraceae > Lactuca > Lactuca virosa. The sequence continues at coordinate 285,863,065 of NC_136427.1, read as the reverse complement.
GTTTGTGATCCTCGGCATCCCAGTCACAAACGTGAAGGGCATAATCGAGATTAAACATGCCATTGAAAGGTTCAATGAATCTCAAAAGATCTAGGAGTTTCAATTCATCTAAAACCTAAATTCTTTTTCGTTTTTCATGGTGGAAATTGGTAAATTGTCATTTACCTACCTTCAAATATTCTGCAACTGGATTACGGCATCCCTCTTCCAAGTTGTAGAATATTATGTTGGGTCCTAGCCTTAATATCTCATTTGGGTGTTTTATTAAGGACTTAATCAACTAACTTGAATTTTCTCCCCTTGTAGATGTCTAGTTATGACAACTATGGTCTTCCCAAATCCTTTGGAAAAAAGTTTTCCTCATAAAAGTGGAAGTCCACGTAACGGTCAAGGTGAAAGATCAATCTCTTGTTTATGGTTAAGTGGAACTTCACTTCCTCTACCTCCTCCAATTATTCTCACTGGCCCACAAGTTCAAAGACTTGAAAAGTTCAAGATCACTCAAGCCCTATTGGCAAAAAGACGTGAAAATGGAAAGTTTGTATGTGCTCACGTCTTGGACATGGAGTTGCATTTTGACAAATTGGGAAAGTTGGGTGTCGAAGTCTCAAGGAAGTTGGTTGTTGACAGGGTTCTTCAATCACTTCCTGACTCATATAGTGAGTTCATTAGAGAGTACTATATGATGGACCACGACATGACCCTTATCGATTTGACTTTTTTGCTTATTGCTGCTGAATCAGCGATGATTTGGCGAACTGGTCAAGCAAATATGTCTGGTAAATCAATGTACCAAACTTCCATGGACATTGACAGTGGCAACATTGGAAGTCCAGAAAGGTTTTCTCTAGGCAAGATAAAGGCTAAGTCTGAGATTGTCCCGTGTACCATTCCAAAAGAGTCCATTTGTTTCTATTGCTAAGAGAAGGGGCATTGGATACGAAGCTGCCAGATTTACCTGAGAGATCGCGGAGATGGGAGAGTCAAGATGTATGACTCTGCTTCAGGTAAAACCAACTATCTAACTCTATTAAGCTTTCTATTTTAGATTCTTAATACATGATGTGATAAGATTTCATTTTGATGTGTTGTAGGATCGAAGAAAAGAAAGGAAGCTTAAAGGAAGAAGTGAGTTGGGTTTGATCGCGAAGAAATGGATTTCGATCGCATGATTCGATGATCGGATTTTGAGCTGCTGCTTAGACTTATGATAGATTGCTTAGGAGTATGTAATAACATAGTTTTCATTTGAATTGCGTTGTAAGGACAAGTTTTTCCACATTTTTATAAATAAAATAAATTTTGTTTTGTCTTATTTATATATGCTTGCAATGGAATTTATGAAAATTGATGTTTGTATGTTTCTATTGATAGCAATATTGAAAAGTATGTGATTCTTAGTTATGTTATTTGTGGTAATGTCAGAAATTTACAAATAAGGAAGACTCTCATCACCCAAGTTTCAATTGAACAGAAAGTTGGAATCATGCAACTTGTATTGTATGATGAATGAGAACCTTCGTATTTGGGAAACTAAGATTAATTCATTTTTCACATAAGTATGTGAGTCAATTGAAGGACTAGGAGATCTAGTACACATTGTTGTGCACTAGCTCAAGTCCGCCACAAAGAACGATAAGAATATTATCCATGATTTGCTAAAAGTTTAGTAAATATGGTTATGCTTACAAGATTGAGTGTAATTCTGAATCATTAAAAAGGTTTCAATGTATAGCAGAACGAATAAGAAGAATCAATTAGGAAGAAAGATAAAAGTTTCTCCAATCTGAAAAGAAGGGAGAGTACTTAAGTATCGTATTTTATGATTAACTTAGTGATTATGAAACCGTGTCACAATTGATCCTCTAAGAACACTGTAGTGCACTAGTATGGCTAAGAAGAGGAATCGGAAATTGTTGGAATGGTTAAATCAAAATGTGAATCATACTTCGTTCCAAAATCAAGTCTTAGAGTCGTACTCCAAGATTGTGACTTGAGTGACATCATCTTAAGAAGGTTTATAGTAATCATCGAATGTAGAGTAGAAAAGTTTCTTACTCTAGTACATTTGAAATTGGTAAGTTGTGATGTCTTGGATAAGACAAAGACCGACTAGGACCAATTGTGCGAGGTGTTCATCTTGATAAGAAACCGCACTAACTCTTGACTATTTGTTTGACAAGAAATGTTTCTTGACAAAAGAATATTATATGTCAAGAGGTCAGTGGGAGTCTTAAAGATCTTGAAAAGTTTCATGAACTAATCAAGAGTAAACCTATTGTTAATCAGTAGTCGACACAATTTTGTTTCTATGCCATTCCAGTAAAGTTACTTATGCATATGAGTTCTACGAGTTCTCAATTGACTGCATAAAGGCAAGCACCTTATTCAATGAAAGTGCATTGACTAATATAGGTGAGCTGCTAAATAACTTGGAAGCAATGGTGGGACCCTTGAGGGCAAGAAATTAAGAATGAACAAGTTATGTCCATAAGAGTTTGGATGTGTCACAAACATTATCTTATGATCATGGTTATGACAAATTCACATGGATAAGAGCACATACACCATAAAATCTAAGTGTCATAAGGTTTCTATTCGTTTCATGAAAATGATTGTGAGGAAACGCTTTCACTAAGAGAGATTTTAAGGAGATAGCAATTGTGATATTTGCGTTCTCAAATTCGATTATGATTACGGCATCCCTCTTTATAGTTCGGATTGTGAGATTTGGCAATTAGTCTAAACATTTAGGACTTATTGCTATAAATTCTGAATTAGTTTAGACATTCATATGAGCTATCTAAGGAAAGGTGTATGAGTTTGAGAAGCTTAGATAAAGGCTTATCGAAGCATATCGTATTAGAAATTTGAACTTTGGAAGTCAATAAGTATTGATTTCTAGAAGTCCAACTGTTTTCTGAATACGTGTCAAAGCTAGTGGGAGCATAAATGTTATGCTGGTATGTATATAATTATCATGTTAGTGGGAGCATGATTATTATTTTACATGTTGCAAGTTAGCAATATTAATTATAGAAAACAAAAAGTTTCACTTTGCAAAGTTGCAGGGGTTGAAAAGTTGTTTTGCTATAATTAAGGGAGAGAATATTATACTTCATTTCAAAAAATCTAAAAGATTGGATCGAGAAATTTTAATTAAATTTAGTCAAAGGTCATATATGGATGTTATGTTGAAAAGGTTCAACTTAAAAGAATTCTATATGTGGCAATATTATAGCAAGAAACTGGTAAAGTATCACATTTTTCATGAATCATGTCCCATACGCTTCTGGTATAGGATCGATTGCATATGCTGTAATATTCGATCGTTCTAAATTTTCCAAATGCCTAGGGCATTAAGAGGGAAAATGACCAGAACCGGATATGACTAAAATAATTAAACAACTGTCAAGGACAATCTAAGGTTCGCCAAGGATTGGTCACTTGTGGGCAGTTGGAAGTATAGTAATGAATGGACCATATTGACATTATTATGAATAGATAGGACTCTATTTAGAATGAGTTGTCATATGGAAAATATGGAAATGTTTTCATATTAGGAGTTGGACGTTAAGAATCTATGTCTAGATTAGAAACTTTTATGCAAGTAGGATGTTCAAAGGAATGTACTTTGAATGTGAGACTTCATATCTATGGAATTGCCTTGTAACAATCTCCAATAGAGCACTTTGTAATATCATTGGCAAAGTCTTGGTCGCTTTGGTGTTGTGACATTACGAAAGGATCGTTGTATAAAATGTTAGAATCTAACATATTCTAATAGTGGCAAGAATTTGGTATTCTTACACTTATGATAAGGATTAGGAGTTGTGAAATGATTATCGTTAGAAATGTGATCTATTTCACAAAGCGTGGACCATAGGTAAACATAGTGTGCATGCTTGGAGCATGGGACAACTGTTGTTATAATTCAAGTAATAAGTTGATTACTCGAAACATTATACAATGAATAATGTGTAATCAATATGGTGACTGAATAAAAGGTGTTTTATTTATACTCACAAGTTTGAGGCCATATTGGATTCGATTATTCTTGTGTTTCACTTTGCATGTTTTGAATTCCCGAATAATAGGATTATTCAAACCATCCACAGTCGATAAATACTTTGGAATTAGGTATTGAAGCTAAACTGTCATGAATTCGACTTTAGATTGTCTAAAGCGTTTAGACATATAAAAAGTCTGCTGCAATGTTCATGAGTACTCGTGTAATAAGATTTGAGTATTGGATTAAACCCATGCTCACTTGAATCACTTCATGGATTTTATCACGAGTGATTAGTGAGACGATAATATACATGTGAGTTGTAACTAACAAGTCGGTTGCACATTGATAATATGTAAACGCACCAGTAACTTGGTGTTGTAAAACGTATTGTTGTGTGTGATTTGATGAGTAGATACAAGCGAGCATTTGAGTCAAATTTTATCCATTCCTTTTACCCAAAGTGGGATAAAAGCGATATTTGTGGGCCCCTCGATGATTTAGTGATGACACCCTAAGCGCTTGGCCAAGCCGGGACTAAGTTGATGTGTTCAATTGTAGTCTGTTGTCAGTCGTCATAAATCGGAAATCGGGAAACAACATACATACTGAGAGAATGATTATAATCCATGTCTCATGTCTATACGATATCTAGAATGGAGGAATATATGATCCCTTATCTAAAGGACGCGTTTATGATAAGATTAGAGTCGACATCGGCTTTTGAAAGCTACGATTTCTGATCAAGTTCTAAAGTCGTACTTGCAAAATAGTTATTAGACTTATCCAAGTGGGAGACTGTTGGACTAGGTGTCTAAGCCCATAACTATTTTGGTATGTGCTTGACCCGATTATGAGCATGGTCCTTCTGGGTTGCCTTCACCATAACAACTTATAGGATGAATTATGAAGAAAGAGGATTAATTATGATTTATTAATATATTATGTGAATAATATATTAAAAGAGAAATCATATTGTTTAACTAATATTGATTAAGAATTAATTTAGAATTAATTTTGAGGTCAAAAGAGATTAATTAAATTAAGGGGACTGATATTGTAATTATAAGATAGTTACAGAGTTGGGCTTAAGATCCATAAGGAAGCAATTGAGGAATTCTATATGGGAGTCCATATAGAAATCGTCCAAGGGGCCTTCTGGAAGGATCTTTGGGCTGCTTAAGGACTAAGCAACTGGATTAGGCTTTCCAAGTTGAAAACGCTAGTAGCCTCAACTATATAAGGACCCCTAAGGCTCCAAAAAATGTGGCTAAGCATTCCTAAGAGTATCTTGGACGGTTTTGGTGCCTCTCCTCTCTCTCTCTCTCTCTCTCTCTCTCTCTTGTTCATCCTTGTTGCTAATGGTGTTTGTGACTCCATTAGAGGTGCAACACTTGGGGCACTAGGCTTTCAGAAGTCAAGATCAAGAAGGATTGGGATTGTTATTACTACATAACAATTGTGACAACCGTCAATTTCTGGTCAAGTCAAAGTCAAACAAAGTCAACGAGTCAAACCGGTAAACTAAGTTAGTGCTCGTATGTTAGGACTTACTCTATGTTTACTAATGTACAACTCTCTATCTTAATACAAAGTATCACTCGGAAGTTTCACATGTTCAGAAATTCTAAAACCTAACCAGCGTGAGTGATGTAACGACTCGATAAAACACTAATATATACCCTTCGGGGGTGCATAGCACTCATACCGAGGCATAACGAGGTTTACAAACCTTGCATTACGAGGCTAAAATCTAACAAAGGTCGCAAACAAAGTCTCTCTCAATCGCTCTTACTCTATCTCTCTCTCCCAAATCTCTCTGAAAATCTCTTTTAACTTTTTATAATCACTCGGGGCATCCCGACCCTTAACTTAGTCAAAAACCACTCGAAACGGGAAGATTACTTGAAAAACAGCCATATAGGGCCGAAGCCCCTCTTAGAACCGAACCCTCTTAGAACCAAACCTGACCTTTGGTCCGAGACCCACATTCGGTCCTCGGTTCATCTCGCTTTCGGTTCCCACTCGACAAGGTTCGCTTCGCATCGACAAGCTTCGCCTGCGAGCCTTCTCGGACCGAACCTTCGCTTCTGAACCTCGGAACTTCGCAGCTTCGCCTCTCTTTCCCGGTTTTCGACCACTTTCGCTTTTTAAGCTCGTTTTTGATGATTTTGACGGGGGATTTTCACCCAAACTCATATTTTAACATATTAGACCCCATAAATTCATATTTTAATCATATTTTGGGAAAATATTTACTATAGGTAATATCTTTTGCACAAGATATTATCTAAGAGTTGTTGACTTTTCCAAGAAGCTATGACACCATACCCACTTTATGTCACTATTCACACTTTACCTAGTCAAATCATTGTCCTTTTCTACACATCCCCAAACACTCCATCAGATCTCTTACACCAAGTCCACCTAAAAGATCTATATCTCACACACTCCCCAAAATAATCATTCACCACATTCTTAAAACAAATACTCTCTCTCTCTCTCTCTCTCTCTCTTTCCTTCTCAATTATTTCTCCCTGGAACCAAGAACTCCAGGAAGTCACGAGCTCTTTCTCCATTGTTGGTAATTTCTTCATTTCCACTCTTGAATATTCTACACTCCTTCACTCAAATCATGGATTCCTTATACAAATATCGTCATATTTGTTCTTAGGATCCTCAAATCCTCAAGCATTCTCCAAGTGTTCTTGACTTGGAAACCTCTTTTATTCAAACATCCATCTCAGGGAATCACTCAAGGTGAGTTCATACCCCATTCTTTTCACGTTTTCATCTAGTTTTATGGGGGAGAATACAAGTTACAACATCAAAACATGCTTAAACTCAAATGACGGCTTTCAACAGAAACGTTATGCCTCAATCACGAACTCTTTTGACCATCTTAAACTCTATAACTTTCAAAACTGTTCAATATGAAAATATTTCAGGTTTTTACCTTTAAAATGACTACTTGCACATGTTCCTACGATTTTTCTACAATTTATGGTGATTTTTACAAAACTGTCTAGCACTGTAGCAAAGATTTCGGACCAGTCAGTGAAAATGATCATTTTGACACTAGTTAGGAATCATTAAAAATCATAATAAAAATTGTGAGTATACTAAACACATTTTTTGAACTTTCGGAGTTTACGGATTTAGATTTTGACTCACGATGATTTTTCTGTGATTTTTACAAAAATAGTGACAGAAAAGTAAAACTAGATACAAACAATTTACAAGTTATAAACACTTTGTAATGTGTTGAGCAAAGTGTTTATCCATGATGACTAAGTTATTTACTTGTGATTTTGGTTAAGTTACACTTAAATATAAGAAATACTCATTCATTATAAGGGTTACTAGTCATTACAAACATACAAGATGAACTATTATAAGTATAGTTTATGATTTGTTAAATTACTATTCACTATGAGAAGGTACAATTCTCACTACAAACGGGTTTTTCATTACTACGTACATCCATGATAAGCTATAATATGTATAGTTTATGTTACATTAACTCTATGAACTTAATAAGGAAGGTTATACTCCTACTACAAAAAGGTTTTTCAATTACACTACACGTAAACTCGTTAAATCCGGTTGTGAGGCACTACTTCATTGTACTCTTAGAGTACCGGTTAAAATCCTATAGTTATAACCAGAGTCTCTTGTAGGGAGAGCGTGATACTTGTATATAGATCTATATTGGGATTGACAACCCACACCTTAGCTGCATGCAACAGCTAGACCGGCAGGTCTGGGGTGACAAATGTCATAACATTCTGACGCCTGAAGAACGTCGTCATAGGTTACTATGTTAATCAGTATGGTTATAATAACTCACATAGGGAGACAACGACACATATAGTTTACGGGGAATTATTACACTCAAAAGGGGTTTTATTCATTTAAAACTACATACATTCAAAAGGGGTTTTATTTATTTAAGACTACAATTCATTTTATAAGGAAAATATTGGTTTTTTCTTGAACTTACACTACATTTACAAAGAAAGATTTTCAACTCTACATACAAAAGCTTATGCACTCACCAACTTAATTATTGACACTCTTTCAAAATTACTTGTATTCTCAGGTAATCAATGAAATCAGGTAACTACAAGCTTTTGAGGATGGAACGCTACGACGTTTGACAAACTATTTTTGATATCATATTGTAATCGATTTTGAAATATGTAACATTTGAAACCATGTAACCTTTTCGATTATATTTATGATTGGTTGTATGTACTGTGATGACTATTATACTCGTTGTTATGATACTATATATGAAGTCCTCCACCCCCGAACATTTCCGCCATCCTTGGTTTGAGGGTGTGACAGATTGGTATCAGAACAATGTTTATAGTGAACTAAGTATATCGAACCACATAAGATATATCAACTGTAAACGCAATGGGACTAAAACTCTCTGATTAAACATTTTTCATACAACTATACTTTTAGAAATAAAATATTATTTTTTCTTTAAGTATAAGTACATGCATACATGCTAGTATAGTGTCGTAACTAGGAAAAACACGAAAAGTAAAAATGGATGAGTTGTACGCTATGATTATGCCTTGGGACATGTAATCAAATCTGGGAGGAATATAGCCTGATCAACTATATTTTTCCAAGAAGTGACTCGCATATACTGGGGGATAGTCGTAGTGGACAACAAGTCTAATAACCTAACATCACCATACAAGAAACGTGCTAAGAACCAAACATAACCTTTAAAATACTATAGAAGTATTTTATGTTGCTTTAGCGCAATATTCATAGATTCATTATGTGCCTCTTACACCCCTATTCTCGAACAGACGTCATGGCAGGATTCCACTTACCAGGAGACCCGTACTTTCCGAACCAGGGAAACGGAGGATGGATAGAAGAGGAACCAGAAGAAGATCTCGAGGAGGTGTTCGAGGAGGAACCAGAAGAAGACCCCGAAGAAGATGAAATTGAAGAGGAAATGGAGGAAGACGAAGACGAAGAGGAGTCAGAAGAAGAGCCGGAGGTCATCAACCCTCCTTATGTGGATAGAGTTCCCGTGAACCGTTTCGGCTACAACAGACCCATGCCCCGCTGGGTATCAGAGATCGAGAGGTAGAGTCGTCACCAGCAACAGCGTTCACTGTTTGGCGAACAACGAGGTTACTATGACCTCAATCATGGAGGACCAACTGAAAAAGCCCTCCCATTCGTAATCCAACAAATCACGAACCTCGGAGATAAAAATAGGGAAACAGCGAACCGAGTTCGGGAGCTAAGCGCTGTTGCGGAAGCCATAGATGCGCGTACTCGAGACCTGGAGAGAGACTACTATCCCATTGATCAACTCATTGAGGACCTTATGTCACACCCCCAAACCAAGGATGGCGGAAACGTCCGGGGGTGGAGGACTTCATGTATAGTATCATAACAACAATTTCAATAGTGATCAAAGTAAACATAACCAACATAAATATAATTGAAAAACTTACATCATTGTATGAATTACATGTTTACGAATCAATTACATTATGTTGACAAAATATGAAATATTTGACGCTTTAACGTCCCATCCTCAAAAGCAGTTGTTTACCTGTTTAGTGATTTCCTGAGAATACAAGTAATTTTGAAAGAGTGTCAACAATTAAGTTGGTGAGTTCATAAGCTTTTGTATGTAGTTATGAAAACCTTTTCTTGTAAAAGTAGTGTTCGTTCCAGAAAATCCAATACTTTCCTTAATGTATAAATGTAGTCTTAAAACCCATAGACCGAAATATACAAGTAATTTGTCATACTTATAGTAAAATAATGCAAGTTTAAATCGACATAAACTCGTTTGATTTTAATGAAATCCCCGTAAATTCTATGTTTGTTAATACTTAATGTGAGTTATTATAACCATGCTATGACCTAGTTGGCCTGAAACGACGTTCTTCAGGCGTCGGAAATGTTATGACATTTGTCACCCCAGACCTGCCGGTCTAGCTGTTGCATGCAGCTAAGGTGTGGGTTTGTCAGACCCAATATAGATCTATATACAAGTATCACGCTCTCCCTCCAGGAGATTCTGGTTACAATACAGGACTTATTTGTAAAGTGAAGCGAATGTCTCACAGAAGTCATTAACGAATTTACATGTAGTGTAATGAAAACCCTTTTTGTATAAATGAACCCTTTTAGTAATGAGTTTGTTATGTAAATGTATCATAAACTATACCTATTATAGTTTATCACAACAAGAGTAGTAGTAGTAGTGTTCATAAACTATATTTGTCATAGTTTACCGAATGTTTGTGTATAATGGATGTAAACTTTGTTTATAAAGATTTATTTATTTACCATACTTATGAAGGTAAAAATCCATTTGTTTACTCATGTATGTCTAATTACCAAGACAAAATGACATATAATGTAATAATATAAATTCACATAATGATATTCACCTTGCTCAACAAGTTACAAGGTGTGAATGAAATTGATGGTATTTTTCTAATGATAACATTTCTGTTTCTGTTCTTAGAAAATTTATAGAAAAATCATCAAAGGTCTAAATCAAAAATCGAAAATTTTGTGAGTTTAGAATATATGTCTAGTTTGTTCATAAATTTTCTCATGATTTTTAGTGATCTCTAACTTGTGTGAAAAAGTCCATAATCACAGACTGGTCCGGATTTGTTCTTGAAATGATAAGCAGTTTTGTAAAAATCACCATAAATTGTAGAAAAATCATATGGAGATGTGCAAGTAGTCATTTTAAAGGTATGAACCTGAACTATTTGCACCTGAAACAGTTTTGAAACTAAAATGTTTAAGTTGACCAAAACAGTCCGTGACTGAAGTTAAACTTTTTTTGTTGAAGACTGTTAAATGAGTTTAGTTGTGATTTTGGTGTTTTAACTTGTATTCCCCCCCACCCCCTTAAAACTTAAGAAAAACATGAAAAGATGGGGGTATGAACTCACCTTATGTGTTATTAGAGGATGGATGTTGGAGAAGAGAAGTTTTCAACTCAAGAACACTTAGAAGATGCCTTGATGAATCGAGAACCTAACATGAAGGTGACGATGTTTGTGTAAGATTCCTATGATTTTGAGTAGAAGGATGTGTAATAATCATAAGAAGAATGAATTATACTTACCAAGAGTGGAAGAAAGCTTGATTATCAGCCTTGGAAGTCTTGAAATTGAGAGAGAATGGTGAGAGAATTTGGAGTGTAATCCTTGGAGGAAAAATGAGAGAATGAAAGAAGTATGAAGAGATGGGATAGATTTTATACTTAGACAAGGAGTGGGGCTGGTCATGTAGTGGATATGAGCTGGTCATATATTGGGTAAGAGCTGGTCATGTAGTGGGAAAGAGTTGGTCATGTAGTGGGTGTGAGTGGTGGCATGTGTCATAAAGTAAAGTAAAGTCATCTTTCCAACTCAAGCACTTCACCCACTAATTATTGGTATGATTGGCCCTAAAAACATGGGGATTAATGAAATATGGGGTTTTAATTGTTAAAATAAGGTTTTTGGTGAAAATCCCGCGTTAAAATGATGAAAAACGGGCCTAAAACGAAGTCGTAGTCGAAAACCAGGAAAAAGGGGGCTGTCTGCGAGACCTCTCGCATGGGGGCCGAAGATGCGAGGCTTCGGACCCTTGCATGCGAGGCTTCGGTCTGCTGGCTTCGGTCCTAGTCTAGTGAGAAGCCTCGGCTTCGGATCAGAGGCCTCGGATGGGAGGCTTCGGTCCTGAGGCTTCGGTTTCGGGTCCTTAAAGCTATTTTACTCGTTTTTACCCCGTTTCAAGCGGTTTTTGACCCGGTTAAGGGTCGAGATGACCCAAATGATTACAAAAAGTTACGGGAACTTTTGAGAGAGATTTGGGAGAGATTTTAATAGAGAGAGATTGAGTAAAATAGATTGAGAGAGGTTTCGTTTGTGATCTTTTTGAGTGTCCGGCTTCGCAACGCAAGGTCCATAAAACCTGTTAAGCCATGATTTAGTGTCTTACACAATCCCGATGATTGTGCAATAGTGTTTTATCGCTTTCGTTCGTTGTTTAGCACTGTTAAGGCTAAGGAAAGTCAAACACATGAATTTTCCAAATGATGTTTTCTCATTAAAATAGCGAATTGTACAGTGATTGCATAACGTAAACCCTAACATACAAGGGTTAATGGAGTTGACCGGTTTGACTTGTTGACTTTGTTTGATTTTGACTTGACCGAAATTTGACGGTTGTCGCATCATCCCCCCGTTAGAAGGAATTTCGTCCCGAAATTTGCATTTTTGACTGGGACTTCAAGAGTTCGGGAAGAGATGTGGGTATTTTTGTTTCATTTGATCCTCGCGTTCCCAGGTGAATTCGGGTCCTCGTTTAGCATTCCAGCGGACCTTCACTATGGGGATACGACTTTGCTATGTTCTTTTGATCTCTCGATCCATGATTTCTACCGGTTCTTCCACGAAGTGGAGACTCTCGTTGATTTCAATTTCGTCGAGAGGTATCACGAGGGTCTCGTCGGATAGACATTTCTTTAAGTTCGATTCGTGGAAGGTAGGATGTACGTTATTCAGTTCCTGTGGCAATCATTGTTTATATGCTACCGGGCCAATCCTGGCAAGGATTTCGAATGGTCCGATGTATCTAGGGTTTAGTTTTCCTCGTTTGCCGAAACGTATTAAACCTTTCCAGGGTGAGACCTTTAATAGTACACGATCACGAACTTGTCTAAGTAGGGTCGACACACTCGATTCATCAGGTCCATGAATACCGCAGGTGCGTTTGTTAATCCGAAGAGCATCACTACAAACTCGTAGTGCCCGTAGCGAGTTCTGAAAGCTGTCTTGGGGATATCTTCTTCTTGAACTCGTAGTTGATGGTAACCCGACCTCAGATCGATTTTTGAAAAGTAACTTGCTCCTTGAAGTTGGTCGAAGAGGTCGTCGATTCGGGGTAAAGGGTATCGGTTTTTGATGGTAAGCTTATTTAACTCGCAGTAGTCAATGCACATGCGAAAAGATCCGTCCTTCTTCTTTACAAACAGGACCGGTGCTCCCCAAGGTGAAAAGCTCGGCCTGATGAACCCTTTGCTTAGCAGTTCGTTCAATTGACTGGACTATTCTTGCATTTCTGCCGGAGCTAGGCGGTATGGAGCTTTGGCTACTGGGGTAGCTCCGGGGACCAAGTCAATTCGGAATTCGACTTGTCGTCCGAGGGGTACACCTGGAAGGTCTTCCGGGAATACATAAGGGAAATCGTAGACCTCCGGAATGTCCTTGATGTCTTTCATTCCTTGACCCTTATCTATGACGTGGACTAGGAAGGCGTGGTACTCATTGCAGAGATACTTTTGAGCCTTGATACAAGAGATGATCTGAAAGTTTGTGTTAGGCTTGTCGCCATAAATGACGAGAGCTTCGCCACTCGACAGATTAAGGCGAACGGCCTTTTCGTGACATAGGATTTCCGCATGGTGAGGGCATAACCAATCCATGCCAATGATAACGTCAAAGCTTTTTATGGTGACCGGCATCAGGTCGATTTGGAAAGAGTGGTTATTTAAGGTGAGGGTACACCCGGTGTAAATATCGTTAGTGTTCTGTGTTTCTCCGTTAGCCATTTCTACGGTGAACGTGTCTTTTAGTGTTTGTGGTGTTTGATTAAGCAAGCGTTTAAATTGATGGCTCACGAAACTTTTCTCCGCGCCACTATCGAAAAGAATGCATGCGTAAGTATTGTTGAGGGAAAACGTACCGGTAACCACAGTTGGGTCTGAGACGGCTTCCTCATGACCTATAGCCAGGACTCTCCCCACGCCACCATAATTAGGGGTTTGTGCCTTTGGGCAGTTTATTTTGAAGTGTCCTACCTCCCCACAGCCGTAACAGGCTTGACTTGCCCCCGTATTGGTGACTTGAGTGATGGGTTGGGATGGCGCTCTACAGAAGCGAGCGGTATGCCCCTTCTTGTTGCAATTTTTGTAGTGCATTTCCCGACAAGCATCGGTGTGGTGGAAATTACACTTGTTGCACTTGGGAAGGTTTCCAACATATTGCCTTGGTGGTGCTGGAGTGACAGGAGAAATGGCAGTACGAACAGCAACCGTCTGTTGCCTTTTGGTGGAGTCTGGTACCGACTGGTTCTGTTTGTTGTTCCAGAATTTTCTTTTGTTGCTCCCCCCCTTAGCTTGATCACTGGTGGTAGTAACAATACCGTGGCTAGCTCTATGGTCGATAAGTTGTTGTGCCAATTCTTTGGCACTTTCAAAAGTAGTGGGTTTCGAGGCTAGCACACTATCTTGGATTTGGGATGATAGTCCCCAGAGGTATCGTTCCACCTTCTTCGCTTCTGGAGTGACCATTGCTGGGCAGAGGAGTGCGAGGTCATTGAATCGGGTAGTATAAGTTTCAAGGTCTGTGCCCGACTTTATTGTATTTTCAAGTAATTCATAATAAAAGTTTATACAAGCAAACTTATGAATTAGATAGTGGTGACTCAATCGGAGTCCTGTGTTCTGTTCCATGTCTGATCCACTCCTAAGATTCACTCGACATGCCCCAGTTATGTGTAATTAAAATTTAATAAACTGTTGATCCTAATGAGTCTGCCCTAAGTCCACAACCAAACAAGGAACATGTCCTAAGGCGGACTCACCATTTCTAGGTCAATCATTTCTTAATTACACATAACTTCGAGGTACACCTAAAGAATCTTAGAGTTATCAGTTGTAAATTGTTTGTAATACCAAGTAGTGAGATCTCATGTCAACATCCAATGAAATAAAATGCATGCCAATTTCATTGATAAACCTTTTAGTAAATATCCTTACCATTTATATACACACGTATAATTTCGCACTTTAGTGAACTATTCTCGGTGTTTCTGTTAACGTTATGGTAGTGGGTAGAAGTAGGTTTTGTACGGGCGTTAAGATTTACTCATCATGTTGCTCGTGCGAGAATAGGGGTAGAAGAGATAATTAATAGACGCCTAATCCTATAATTACTTATAGGGGGTGATCCTTATTAGTCACGTCTATAATCACGTAGTGCATACCAGTTATACATAATTTGAGATAGAATAGACCTTTGAATAAATGACTATACTCTAAGTCCACAACCAAACAAGGAACAGGAAGTAGAGCAATAGTCATAGATTCTGAGTCTATAATATCTTTAATTATGTATAATCTTGGTGTATGCACTCAGTTATCATAGGCCTACTAATAGGGGTCTTTAGTTTTCACATAAGTTGGTTATAGTATCACCAAATACTCCTATAGTATTTTTTTAGATGTTTAGATTCGATTCTTACAGTATTCCTTGTAGGGTGTAGTTAGGTTGTTAGATTTGTTGCCCATTATGACTATCCCCCAGTATATGCAAGTCACTCCTCGGACAGATATAGTTGATCAGGCTATATCCTTCCCAGACTTGATTCACACATACCAAGGCATACCCATAGTGTACAACTCCTCTTCTTTTACTTTATGTTCTCCTAGTTATGACACTATGCGAGCATGTATGCATGTATTTTTACTTTTAACAAGAAACCATTTATTTTCTAAAAGTATATTCATTTGAAAGTTGTTCAAATCAGAGACTTTCAGTCCCAAATGTGTTTATAGTTTGTATATCTTATGTGGTTCGATATACTGAGTTCATTATAAACATTGCTTTGATACCAATCTGTCACACTCCCAAACCAAGGATGGCGGAAACGTCCGGGGGTGGAGGACGTCATGTATAGTATCATAACAACAATTTCAATAGTGATCAAAGTAAACATAACCAACATAAATATAATTGAAAAACTTACATCATTGTATGAATTACATGTTTACGAATCAATTACATTATGTTGACAAAATATGAAATATTTGACGCTTTAACGTCCCATCCTCAAAAGCAGTTGTTTACCTGTTTAGTGATTTCCTGAGAATACAAGTAATTTTGAAAAAGTGTCAACAATTAAGTTGGTGAGTTCATAAGCTTTTGTATGTAGTTATGAAAACCTTTTCTTGTAAAAGTAGTGTTCGTTCCAGAAAATCCAATACTTTCCTTAACGTATAAATGTAGTCTTAAAACCCATAGACCGAAATATACAAGTAATTTGTCATACTTATAGTAAAATAATGCAAGTTTAAATCGACATAAACTCGTTTGATTTTAATGAAATCCCCGTAAATTCTATGTTTGTTAATACTTAATGTGAGTTATTATAACCATGCTATGACCTAGTTGGCCTGAAACGACGTTCTTCAGGCGTCGGAAATGTTATGACATTTGTCACCCCAGACCTGCCGGTCTAGCTGTTGCATGCAGCTAAGGTGTGGGTTTGTCAGACCCAATATAGATCTATATACAAGTATCACGCTCTCCCTCCAGGAGATTCTGGTTACAATACAGGACTTATTTGTAAAGTGAAGCGAATGTCTCACATAAGTCATTAACGAATTTATATGTCGTGTAATGAAAACCCTTTTTGTATAAATGAACCCTTTTAGTAATGAGTTTGTTATGTAAATGTATCATAAACTATACCTATTATAGTTTATCACAACAAGAGTAGTAGTAGTAGTGTTCATAAACTATATTTGTCATAGTTTACCGAATGTTTGTGTATAATGGATGTAAACTTTGTTTATAAAGATTTATTTATTTACCAAACTTATGAAGGTAAAAATCCATTTGTTTACTCATGTATGTCTAATTACCAAGACAAAATGACATATAATGTAATAATATAAATTCACATAATGATATTCACCTTGCTCAACAAGTTACAAGGTGTGAATGAAATTGATGGTATTTTTCTAATGATAACATTTCTGTTTCTGTTCTTAGAAAATTTTATAGAAAAATCATCAAAGGTCTAAATCAAAAATCGAAAATTTTGTGAGTTTAGAATATATGTATAGTTTGTTCATAAATTTTCTCATGATTTTTAGTGATCTCTAACTTGTGTGAAAAAGTCCATAATCACAGATTGGTCCGGAT
Organism: Lactuca virosa; assembly: GCF_052849685.1. Classification (NCBI taxonomy): domain Eukaryota; kingdom Viridiplantae; phylum Streptophyta; class Magnoliopsida; order Asterales; family Asteraceae; genus Lactuca; species Lactuca virosa. The sequence goes on along the minus strand of NC_136427.1, from coordinate 285,846,064 downwards.
TTGTTCTTGAAATGATAGGCAGTTTTGTAAAAATCACCATAAATTGTAGAAAAATCATATGGAGATGTGCAAGTAGTCATTTTAAAGGTATGAACCTGAACTATTTGCACCTGAAACAGTTTTGAAACTAAAATGTTTAAGTTGACCAAAACAGTCCGTGACTGAAGTTAAACTTTTTCTGTTGAAGACTGTTAAATGAGTTTAGTTGTGATTTTGGTGTTTTAACTTGTATTCCCCCCCCCCCCTTAAAACTTAAGAAAAACATGAAAAGATGGGGGTATGAACTCACCTCATGTGTTATTAGAGGATGGATGTTGGAGAAGAGAAGTTTTCAACTCAAGAACACTTAGAAGATGCCTTGATGAATCGAGAACCTAACATGAAGGTGACGATGTTTGTGTAAGATTCCTATGATTTTGAGTAGAAGGATGTGTAATAATCATAAGAAGAATGAATTATACTTACCAAGAGTGGAAGAAAGCTTGATTATCAGCCTTGGAAGTCTTGAAATTGAGAGAGAATGGTGAGAGAATTTGGAGTGTAATCCTTGGAGGAAAAATGAGAGAATGAAAGAAGTATGAAGAGATGGGATAGATTTTATACTTAGACAAGGAGTGGGGCTGGTCATGTAGTGGATATGAGCTGGTCATGTAGTGGGTAAGAGCTGGTCATGTAGTGGGAAAGAGTTGGTCATGTAGTGGGTGTGAGTGGTGGCATGTGTCATAAAGTAAAGTAAAGTCATCTTTCCAACTCAAGCACTTCACCCACTAATTATTGGTATGATTGGCCCTAAAAACGTGGGGATTAATGAAATATGGGGTTTTAATTGTTAAAATAAGGTTTTTGGTGAAAATCCCGCGTTAAAATGATGAAAAACGGGCCTAAAACGAAGTCGTAGTCGAAAACCGGGAAAAAGGGGGCTGTCTGCGAGACCTCTCGCATGGGGGCCGAAGATGCGAGGCTTCGGACCCTTGCATGCGAGGCTTCGGTCTGCTGGCTTCGGTCCTAGTCTCGTGAGAAGCCTCGGCTTCGGATCAGAGGCCTCGGATGGGAGGCTTCGGTCCTGAAGCTTCGGTTTCGGGTCCTTAAGGCTATTTTACTCGTTTTTACCCCGTTTAAAGCGGTTTTTGACCTGGTTAAGGGTCGAGATGACCCAAATGATTACAAAAAGTTACGGGAACTTTTGAGAGAGATTTGGGAGAGATTTTAATAGAGAGAGATTGAGTGAAATAGATTGAGAGAGGTTTCGTTTGTGATCTTTTTGAGTGTCCGGCTTCGCAACGCAAGGTCCATAAAACCTGTTAAGCCATGATTTAGTGTCCTACACAATCCCGATGATTGTGCAATAGTGTTTTATCGCTTTCGTTCGTTGTTTAGCACTGTTAAGGCTAAGGAAAGTCAAACACATGAATTTTCCAAATGATGTTTTCTCATTAAAATAGCGAATTGTATAGTGATTGCATAACGTAAACCCTAACATATAAGGGTTAATGGAGTCGACCGGTTTGACTTGTTGACTTTGTTTGATTTTTACTTGACCGAAATTTGACGGTTGTCACACCTTACCACTGCTCGGGCGGAGGTAAGGGAATATCAGGAAAGACACTCGACTCTCGAGGAGAGGGTAATCGCAGTCGAGCGTCAGTTAGCAGAACTACAGGGCGCCTCGACTTCGTCTCAAGGACCTACAGGAGACCGGTCGTCGTAAGTAGGGTTCATACTACTCACAAATCTTTATAGATTAGGTTTATGAGTATGCGTTGGTGCTACTCTTCTCTGTGTGTAGATTCAATCCTGCGATTAAGTGATTACACTAGTCAAAGGATTGTATTATTGTCAAAATTTTCCTTACATTGATGTGATGTAGACTTGCTTCAAGGTCAAATTTTCCAAACACTATGTACTAAATCATATCAATGAAATTGGCATGCATATTATTTCATTGGGAGCACTACCACTACATTCATAACAGTGTATATCGTTACTTGGTGAAATCTAGGATTGTTTAGTGTATACAATAAAGTTATATATAGTTATTAGTCTATCGATTTAGAAATGGTGTGTCCGCCTTAGATCCTGTTCCTTGTTTGGGTGTGGGTTTAGGGCAGACCCATTGAATTCAAAGATCTATTAAATCTTAATTATGTATGACTAAGTATACACCGAGCGATTGTAGTAAGGGCCTAGTATGGATCAAGTCACAAGAATTCATTTGAAACAGTACTACTAAATTCATAAGTCTATTTTACATAGACTTTGATTATGAATTGCTTGCAAATACTTTAAAGTCGGGCCATAATACAGATAATCTAGTACAATAACAACCGACTTATCACTACTATTAAAGGCTTACCATCACTTCGTCTTTAAAAACTTGTGGCAGAATTATGCCACCACGAAGAAATCCCAGGCGTTCCACCAACACACCACCACCACCATCACCTCCACAGTTTGACACCGCCATTTTCCAAGCTGCCATAGCAGCAGCCGTGGTAGCCGCAATGTCACACATCGGTACAAATGGCGTTGGTGGATTGGGAAATGGTGCTACAAACTCTAACCAAGGAGACAGTCAGGGACGCGCAAAAGAATGTTCCTACAAGGATTTTACTAATGGAAAACCCAAATCCTTTGATGGGAGCAGGGGCGTCATCACTCTGATGCAATGGTTCGAGAAGACTGAATCATTCTTCTAGATTTGTGCCTGTCCAGAAGCTAGCAAAGTGAAATTCGCAGCTTGTACTTTCACTGACCGAGCCCTTACCTGGTGGAACGGTCATGTAAAGTCTTTAACTCTCACCGTGGCGAATGCAAAGAGCTGGGAGGATTTGAAGACCTTAATGCTAGTTGAATATTGCCCAAGAGGCGAGGTACAAAAATTGGAACAGGAACTCTGGGGCCTCAAGATGACTGGTTCCGACATCACATCTTACACTGTCAGGTTCAGCGATCTAGCCATACTATGTCCCGGGATGGTCACCCCGGAGAGTAAAAAGGTGGAAAAGTACATCTGGGGACTGGCCCCCCAGATTCAAGGGAACGTGTTAGCCTCAAAACCGACTACCTTTGACAGTGCCAAATAATTGGCACAACAACTCATTGAGCATAAGGCCATCCATGGCACTGTAGCGGCCACCCCTGATCAAGAAAAAGAGGGAAACAACAAAAGAAAGTTCTGGAACAACAAGAAGAGCCAGCCGGCCTAGGATTCAGCCAAGAAACAACAAATAGTGGCGGTTCGCGCTGCCACTACCCCTGCTGCTCTAACACCTCTGAGGCAGTATGCTGGAACCCTCCCCAAATGTAGCAAGTGTAACTTCCACCATACCGGCCCTTGTCGAGAGATGCACTGCCGCAACTGCAACAAGAAAGGGCATAACGCCCGATTCTGCAAGGCGCCAGCCCAACAAGCCACCTCGGCCGCTAACGTCGGGGCAAGCCCAGCCTGCTACGGCTGTGGGGAGACCGGGCACTTCAAAAGAGACTGCCCAAAGGCAAGAAACGCAAATGTCGGTGGTGTTGGAAGGGTCTTGGCATTAGGACACGGGGAAGCAATGGAAGATCCCACGGTGGTTACCGGTACGTTTCTCCTCAATAACTCTTATGCATGCATATTATTCGATAGTGGCGCGGAGAGGAGTTTCGTTAGCCACCAATTCAAACAATTACTGAAACAAAATCCCCAATCATTAAAAGATGCATACATCGTAGAAATGGAAAATGAGGAGGTAGAGAGCACTAGCAATATATACACAGGGTGTACCCTCACTCTAGATAACCATTCATTCAAAATCGACCTAATGCATGTCACAATAAAAAGCTTTGACATCATCGTTGGCATGGATTGGTTAAGTTCAAATCGTGCCGATATTCTGTGTCACGAAAGAGCCGTTCGCCTTAATCGGCAAAGTGGCGAAACGCTCGTCATTTATGGCGACAAACCTAGTACAAACCTACAAATCATCTCTTGCGACAAATCCCAAAAGTATCTCCGCAAGGAATACCACGCCTTCTTAGCCCACGTAGTGGATAAGAAACAAGAGGTGAAGAACATCAAGGAAATTCCGGAGGTCTGTAATTTCCCTGACGTATTCCCAGAAGACCTTCCCGGAGTTCCACCCGCACGACAAGTCGAATTCCGAATTGACCTAATCCCTGGGGCTACCCCCGTAGCCAAAGCGCCATACCGCATAGCACCAGCCGAGATGCAAGAATTATCCAGCCAACTCAACGAACTGCTAAACAAAGGGTTCATTAGATCAAGCTTCTCACCTTGGGGAGCACCAGTACTGTTCGTGAAAAAGAAGGATGGATCGTTCCGCATGTGCATCGACTACTGCGAACTGAATAAGCTCATCATCAAAAACTGATATCCTCTACCTCGAATCGACGACCTATTTTGTAACGACCCAATTTTCACGTCCAAAAATTTCATTTTAAATCAATGCTTTGGAAAAACATTTGTGAATAAACATCGCCTGATCATATCATTTCATAAACATATTTCGTGTCTGAAATCCAACATATAAAAGAACAACCATAATGTCAGAGTACAAAATCCCAGAATAACTCATGATGCGGAAAACAATGTGTGTGTATGATGTGCCGCTACCGCGCCAGCTCCTTCCCCTTCGATGAAGAGGTACCTGAAAACAAAACTGTAAACTGTAAGCACAAACCTTAGTGAGTTCCCCCATCGTCCACATACCATACAATCATATAGCATACATACTGCCAGGCATTTCTGGGGTGCCTAACCTACCCGGTACGGCCATTCTGGGGTGCCGACCTACCCGTACGACCATTCTAGGGTGCCGACCTACCCATGCGGCCATTCTGGGGTGTCGTCCTACCCGTGTCAAGCCATTCTGGGGCGCTGACCTACCCATGTCGAGCCATTTTGGGGTGCTGACTACCCTTCGGTCCTAACAACCGAACCTCGGGGACTATATTACCCCTACTACTACTATCACATATATCATAACATAATCTACTGTCAGACATATCTGGGGTGTACGACCTACCCTTCGGTCCTAACGATCGAATCTCGGGGACTATTCCCCCTCCTACTACCTCTATCTCATATAACATATCATGCTAGCAGCTAAACATATCATAACATACTGTTAGGCATATCTGGGGTGCCCAACCTACCCTTCGGTCCTAACAACCGAACTCTATCACTATCACATATCATATCACGCTAGCATATAACATATCAGGTAGTAGCAACACAGATGAATATCACAAAGACAAACATCTATCATACGATCCCTACTGGTGGGCCGACATTGTGGCCGTAGACCCACCGCTACTCGAAGGTAACTCACCTCGTAGTAGCTGCTGATCTGTGCGGGAACTCTCTATCTGCTGCTGCTGCCCCGGAAATCATCCGACTATAAATCCCACAAAACACACCATCAGAGTCTGATATCTACTCTTTGGGTAAAATGACCATTTTACCCCTGATCAAGTCAAATCAAAGTCAAAGTCAACTTCCAGTTGACCTGACTCGCCGAGTTGGCTTGCCAACTCGCCGAGTCCCTATCCTTCCATTTGTCCTTATACTCGCTTCTACTCGTCGAGTTGGGCCGACAACTCGACTAGTTCCTCTCTCATATGATCGTCACATGAAAACTCATACGACTCGCCGAGTTGAAGAACAACTCGTCGAGTTCACCTTCATCTGATGAACAAGTTCTGTCCTCGACTCGCCAAGTTGATGAACAACTCGTCGAGTTCTAAGAAGATTGCCTTGGACTCGCCGAGTCTGTTCATGCACTCGCCGAGTCCCATGAACTTCCAGAACAATGGCTTAGTCCAGAACGTTGGGTCACTCCCCGGGACCTTCCTGAAACCTTTCCACACTCAACTGGGTCCTTATGACCCTTAACTGATATGGGACAGAACTCTGGACTCGCCGAGTCCAAGAACGGACTCGTCGAGTTGGTCACATTCTCTCACTAAATCTTCGATTTCTGATGTACAACCCTTGATCAAAAGATAGATCTATGCTTCTACAATCAATCTAGCATGTAAAGTTACAACCTTTACGTGCTTGCATGGGACTTTAAGCTCAAAAGGTCCTAAAACAAGCTCTCACAATGCATGGGGCCTTCTTTGAGTGCAAAAGCCACTCCTTTCTGCCTTGTAACCCCTCTAAGGACCTAGATCCGAAACATCAACCTCAAACCATGCTTGCAATCATGGTTGGTGACCAAAATGGCTTAGAAAAGCCCTAAAACTCCACAAAATGGGATCTATCAAAAGAGCAAGCAAGGTATAGACTTTATACCTTCTGAAAACTGCAAATGATGCTCAAAACCGGATCCTTCTAACCTCCTCTTGATCCTTCAAGCTTTTCCTTCCTTCCTTGGGTCACAAAAGCACCAAAGTCACTCCAAATGCCTTAGATTGCTTCAATAATGGCTAGGGTTTCAATGAGAGGTGTTTGGGAGCATAAAGGGGCGATGGAGGCTGCATAAGGTCGTTTAAATAGGGTGCAAACCCTTGGATTAGGGTTTTTGTCCAGACAGCACCTACTCGCCAAGTCCGGGACCCGACTCGCCGAGTACATCACTTAAACCCCGCGTCTCATCCCACTTCTACTCGGCGAGTTGGTCCTTCAACTCGCCGAGTCCAAGGTCAAAATGCAAAATATTTAAGAAAAGAATACGTACCAAGAACCAGGTGCTACAAATCTCCCCCACTTATTTTAGACTTAGTCCTCGAAGTCTGCTGCTCGTTCCTGAAACAGCTCGGGGTAATGCTCCATCATCTCGTCCACCGGCTCCCAAGTCCACTCCGACCCCTTCCGGTGCTGCCATTGCACCTTCACGAGTTCCACTCTTTTGTTCCTCAGATCCTTCGACTTCCGGTCAAGGATCGCTACAGGCCGCTCGATGTAATTCAGGCGGTCATCAACCTGAATGTCCTCCAAGGGTACCAGTGCTGAGTCGTCTACCAGGCACTTCCGCAGCTGGGAGACGTGGAAAGTGCTGTGGATCTGACTGAGTTCGGCTGGCAGATCCAGCATGTACGCCACCTTGCCCACCCGGGCTACAACCCTGAACGGTCCAATGTACCTTGGGCCCAACTTGCCCCGCTTCCTGAATCGAATGACGCCTTTCCAAGGCGACACTTTCAGGAGAACCATATCCCCGACCTGGAACTCCAGGTCTGATCGACGCTTATCGGCATAACTTTTCTGCCGACTCTGAGCAGTCTGAAGCCTGCTCCGGACCTGCTGAATCTTCTCTGTCGTCTTGATCACCACTTCGGTGCTCCCCATGACCCTCTGGCCAACCTCACCCCAACATATCGGGGTTCTACACTTCCTCCCGTATAACATCTAGAAGGGAGGACGGTCAATGCTCGCATGATAGCTATTATTATACGAGAACTCCGCCAATGGAAGGTAGGTATACCAGCTACCTCCGAAGTCTAAAACACATGCCCGCAGCATATCCTCTAGAGTCTGGATGGTCCGCTCACTCTGACCATCTGTCTGCGGGTGAAAGGCGGTGCTAAAATGCAGACGAGTACCCAGCTCGTCATGAAACTTCCTCCAAAACCTGGAAGTGAACCGCACATCCCTGTCGGAAATCACAGAAACTGGCACACCGTGCCGCGCCACCACCTCCCGGATATAGACGTCGGCCAACTTCTCGGCCAAAATGCTCTCTTGAATCGGGATAAAATGGGCGCTCTTGTTCAATCGATCGACGATGACCCAAATCGAATCCACCCCCCGCGCGGTCCTGCGAAGTTTTGTGATAAAATCCATCGTGATGTCTTCCCATTTCCACAGCGGGATATCCAACGGCTGCATCTTGCCGTGTGGTCTCTGATGATCGGCCTTGACCTTCCTGCAGGTTAAGCACCGCTCCACATACCATGCCACATCCCGCTTCATGCAGGGCCACCAATAGTCCAGACGAAGATCCCTATACATCTTCGTCGCCCCGGGATGAATGGAGAATCGAGATTTGTGTGCCTCCTCCATCAGGATCTGGTGCACACCTCCATGATAAGGGACCCACACCCTACGGTGAAGGGTCAATAACCCTCGGCTATCATAGTCGAATGAGGAAACCTGTCCCACAATCCGCTCGCTCTTCCGATGTTCCTCCTTCATAGCCTCCTGCTGAGCCTCCCGAATCCGCTCCAAAAGCGGAGTCACCACTGTCATCCTCAGACAGACATCCCTGATCGGCGCTGCCTTGTGGCTAAGCGTATCGGCCACGACATTGGCCTTCCCTGGGTGTTAAAGGATCTCGCAGTCGTAATCCTTCACCACGTCCAACCACTGACGCTGCCTCATGTTTAGATTCGGCTGATCCATGAGGTACCTCAAGCTCTTGTGGTCCGTGTAAATCGTACAACGAACCCCATAGAGGTAATGTCGCCAAATCTTGAGGGCGAACACAAAAGCCCCCAGCTCCAAATCATGCGTCGGGTAGTTCGCCTCGTGAGGCTTCAGCTGCCTCGACGCGTAGGCGATGACATGCCCTTTCTGCATCAATACTGCGCCCAAACCTGAGATGGACGAATCGCAGTACACAACAAAATCCTCCATGCCCTCTGGCAAGGCTAAGATTGGCGCCTCACACAATCTCTGTCTCAATGTCTCGAACGCAGCCTGCTGCTCAGGCCCCAACGAAAGACCACGGCCTTCCTCGTTAGCCTGGTCAGGGGTAAGGCTATCTTGGAGAAATCCTGGATGAATCTCCGATAGTGGCCAGCTAATCCCAGGAAACTCCGAATCTCAGATGGAGACCTCGGAACCTCCCATCTCATCACGGCCTCCACTTTGGCCGGATCTACCGAAATCCCGTTCTGGTTGACAAGGTGCCCAAGAAACTGCACCTCGCGCAACCAGAACTCGCACTTGGAGAACTTGGCATACAAGTTCTCCCTCATCAAAGTCTCCAGAACCTCTCGCAGGTGCTCCTCATGCTGCTCTCGCGTCTTGGAGTAAACCAAGATATCGTCAATAAACACTATCATAGACCGGTCTAACATCGGTCTACACACACGGTTCATGAGGTCCATGAACGCGGCAGGAGCATTGGTGAGCCCGAAAGGCATCACCACGAACTCATAGTGGCCATAACGCGTCTGAAACGCCATCTTCTACACATCCTCCTCTCTGACCCTCATCTGATGATACCCTGATCGCAATCAATCTTGGAGAACCAAGATGCTCCCTGTAGCTGGTCAAAGAGGTCGTCAATCCTCGGGAGTGGGTAACGGTTCTTCACCGTTACCTTATTCAGCTCCCTATAGTCTATACACATCCGATGCGACCCGTCCTTTTTCTTCACAAACAGAATCGGGGCTCCCCAGGGTGAACTGCTCGGTCTAATAAAACCCTTGTCTAACAGCTCCTGCAGCTGTGTAGACAACTCATGCATCTCAGGAGGAGCCAGCCGATATGGTGCCTTGGCTATCGGAGCCGCACCAGGGACTAGGTCGATCCTGAACTCCACCTGTCGCTCCGGAGGTATCCCAGGCAGCTCCTCGGGGAATACATCCGTGAACTCTCGTACTACGGGCACATCGTCCACCGTAGCCCTACCCGCCTCCCAGGTATCCATAACATAAGCGACATAACCTGCGCAACCCTGCTGGAGGTAACGCCTAGCTCTCGCTGCTGAACATAAAGCTGGTCCTCGCTGTGGCCTCTCGCCCTGAATCACCAGTTCTCCCCCACTTGGGGTTTTGATCCGCACCAACTGCTGCGCACAGTCAATCACTGCCCCATTAGGGCTCAGTCAATCCATGCCTATAATCACCTTGTTCCCTCTCAATGGAATAGGAACCAGGTCTACCAGATAACGCTCCTCGAACAATATCAAAACACAATCTCCGAAGACCTCAGATGCTCGCACTGACCGGTCGTCCGCAATCTCGACCTCTAGAGGGCAATCCAACATGCCCGAAGACTCAGAAAACTTCTTGCTAAGCGCAAGAGAAACAAATGATCGGGTAGCACCCAAATCAAACAACACCTGAACTGGGATACCGTTCACATGGAACGATCCTAAACAGAGCACATACATAACATATCAAAATCACAGCAGCATACCCTAAAAGCATAAACAAGAGGTCATACCCGTCACCACATCGGGTGCAGCGCGTGCCTCCTCGGTAGTCAGCTGAAATGCCCGACTCCTCACCACCGGAGCCTCTGCCTTGCCCTGCCGGCCATCTGTAATCCGCAAGGTCGCTGGAGCTGGCGCATTCACTGGCGCTGCTGCTGTCAACTGGGGGCAATTGGCCTTCTTGTGGCCCCTCTGGTTGCAGTGGAAACACAACAACTCAGACGTCTGAATAACAGGTGCAGGGGCGGTACAATCCCTACTGAAGTGCCCCGTCTTGCCGCACTTATAGCAGCCTGACGATCCCAATCTACATGCCCCCTCATGTGGCCTGCCGCATTTCCTGCAGCGGCCTGGTCCTGACTGGCCTTTCGGCCTACCATCTGATCCCTTGGGCTTCTTCCCCGAAGCCCCAATCGTCTGCCCCTCCTCTACCTTCCTCTTCCGGACATGCTCCAGATCGATCTCCCGCTCCCTTGCCCAGGCAATCATGGACTCCAGGGTAGGGCAAGCTGAAAAACTAACATGCTCCCGAATGTCAGCTCGCAGCATGTCATGATAGCGGGTCCTCCTCATATCCTCATCACCCGCGTACTGGGGCACCAGCAATGCCCTCTCCCGGAACTTGGCGGTGATCTCCGCCACAGTCTCCGTAGTCTGTCTCATGTCCAAAAACTCTCTGGCCAGCTGCTGAAGCTCTACAGCTGGCACAAACTCTGCTCTGAACCGGGTCACAAATTCCGGCCATGTCATAGCCTCAACAGCCGAGGCTCCCAATGAGTCACCTACAGACTCCCACCAATCTCTAGCTCTGTCTCTCAAACACCCTGCTACATATCTCACCTTCGACCCCTCGGGGCAGAAGCTGGTCAGCTGCGCAGACTCAATGTCTGCGATCCATCGTTTGGCTACAATGGGGTCCTTCGCCTCATGGAAATTCGTCGCACCACTGCTCCTGAAGTCCTTAAAGGACAGTGTGCGAGATCCTGACTGGCCAGATGCCATGTCACTCCTGAACGCCCTGAGGTGGTCCTCCATCAGCTCAACTATCCCTTCCTTGATCGACCCGAAAATGATAGGGGTCGACTCAAGGATGCCTCTGGTGATCTCTGACGCGATGAACTCGCGTAGCCTCTCATCTGCTGGCTCGGTACCTGATCCCGAACCTGATCCCTCTCCTGAACTGCCAACTACTGGCCTCGAACGTAGTACCACCATTCTGCAATACAGAACGACAATCGTCAGTGGTATTGATACATCTAGAGGGATCACCTCCACCACAAGTTCCTTGGTCTTGTCTCAGCCTTCCTTAATTCGGGTACGGATCCTCTGCTTTCAGTAGTACGGGCCCATACTACCTTCCACATCTGTCCGTACCTTCCTCAAGGTCTGCCTTGACTCCACCAAGTCCCTTTCACTATAGCTGATTCTCTGCTATTCCCATTCTAGGCTTGCCCTAGGGAAAATCTCTGACTCCACCTAAACCGGTCCTCAGCCGCTGAAGGCCTCCTTGTAATGCCAATTAGCCATTACCTGAATACCATCACATGTGGCGAGGCTCAGATAATCATTTGAGTAAAAGACTCGTCCCTACAACGGTTAGACTCAAACGAGAGCTGCGCAATAGGGCCAAATCCAGCACTCTGAGATTATTCAACCCTGATCACATGTGACGTGACGTATTCACCTAATGGCTAACTCCCATCACTCCGAGTCCTACAAAGCACGAAGCAAGCAGCATTCGGACACAGGAAACTACTCAAGCAAATCTATCCTCATAACGAGAAACTGTACTAGCATACAATGCTAAGCTCATACTATCAGGCATAACCTAAACAGGCAATCCTACTGCTGTCTACTCAATACTAGCATGCAATTCTCATAAAGCGGGAACACATAAAGCAGGCACATAAGGCATCCTCCTAGATCCTTAGTCCTATTCTAGCATGCTGTTCTACTGAAACTGGAACTGATAAAACATAACATAAACTTGTATGGGTACTCTGGGGAAAACTTACTTGAGCTCGGACGGTCGCGCACATCACACACCTTGTTCTTTCTCAGAACTCTTTACTTAGCCTTTAGAAAATCATTTCTTTATAAAAAAATCTTTTAATCCCTCGATTTGAGTCCAGACACCCCCGAAAGTGTGTCCGAATCCCTCAAACCAGGGCTCTGATACCAACTTCTAACGACCCAATTTTCACGTCCAAAAATTTCATTTTAAATCAATGCTTTGGAAAAACATTTGTGAATAAACATCGCCTGATCATATCATTTCATAAACATATTTCGTGTCTGAAATCCAACATATAAAAGAACAACCATAATGTCAGAGTACAAAATCCCAGAATAACTCATGATGCGGAAAACAATGTGTGTGTATGATGTGCCGCTACCGCGCCAGCTCCTTCCCCTTCGATGAAGAGGTACCTGAAAACAAAACTGTAAACTGTAAGCATAAAGCTTAGTGAGTTCCCCCATCGCCCACATACCATACAATCATATAGCATACATACTGCCAGACATTTCTGGGGTGCCTGACCTACCCGGTACGGCCATTCTGGAGTGCCGACCTACCCGTACGGCCATTCTAGGGTGCCGACCTACCCATGCGGCCATTCTGGGGTGCCGTCCTACACGTGTCAAGCCATTCTGGGGCGCTGACCTACCCATGTCGAGCCATTCTGGGGTGCTGACTACCCTTCGGTCCTAACAACCGAATCTCGGGGGCTATTTCACCCCCTACTACTACTATCACATATATCATAACATAATCTATTGTCAGACATATCTGGGGTGTCCGACCTACCCTTCGGTCCTAACGACCAAATCTCAGGGACTATTCCCCCTCCTACTACCTCTATCTCATATAACATATCATGCTAGCAGCTAAACATATCATAACATACTGTTAGGTATATCTGGGGTGCCTAACCTACCCTTCGGTCCTAACAACCGAACTCTATCACTATCACATATCATATCACGCTAGCATATAACATATCAGGTAGTAGCAACACAGATGAATATCACAAAGACAAACATCTATCATATGATCCATACTGGTGGGCCGGCATTGTGGCCGTAGACCCACCGCTACTAGAAGGTAACTCACCTCGTAGTAGCTGTTGATCTGTGCGGGAACTCTCTATCTACTGCTGCTGCCCCGGAAATCATCCGGCTATAAATCCCACAAAACACACCATCAGAGTCTGATATCTACTCTTTGGGTAAAATGACCATTTTACCCCTGATCAAGTCAAGTCAAAGTCAAAGTCAACTTCCAGTTGACCTGACTCGCCGAGTTGGCTTGCCAACTCGCCGAGTCCCTATCCTTCCATTTGTCCTTATACTCGCTTCTACTCGTCGAGTTGGACCGACAACTCGACGAGTTCCTCTCTCATATGATCGTCACATGAAAACTCATACGACTCGCCGAGTTGAAGAACAACTCGTCGAGTTCACCTTCATCTGATGAACAAGTTCTGTCCTCGACTCGCCGAGTTGATGAACAACTCGTCGAGTTCTAAGAAGATTGCCTTGGACTCGCCGAGTCTGTTCATGCACTCGCCGAGTCCCATGAACTTCCAGAACAATGGCTTAGTCCAGAACGTTGGGTCACTCCCTGGGACCTTCCTGAAACCTTTCCACACTCAACTGGGTGCTTATGACCCTCAACTGATATGGGACAGAACTCTGGACTCACCGAGTCCAAGAACGGACTCGTCGAGTTGGTCACATTCTCTCACTAAATCTTCTATTTCTGATGTACAACCCCTGATCAAAAGATAGATCTATGCTTCTACAATCAATCTAGCATGTAAAGTTACAACCTTTACGTGCTTGCATGGGACTTTAAGCTCAAAAGGTCCTAAAACAAGCTCTCACAATGCATGGGGCCTTCTTTGAGTGCAAAAGCCACTCCTTTCTGCCTTGTAACCCCTCTAAGGACCTAGATCCGAAACATCAACCTCAAACCATGCTTGCAATCATGGTTGGTGACCAAAATGGCTTAGAAAAGCCCTAAAACTCCACAAAATGGGATCTATCAAAAGAGCAAGCAAGGTATAGACTTTATACCTTCTGAAAACTGCAAATGATGCTCAAAACCGGATCCTTCTAGCCTCCTCTTGATCCTTCAAGCCTTTCCTTCCTTCCTTGGGTCACAAAAGCACCAAAATCACTCCAAATGCCTTAGATTGCTTCAATAACGGCTAGGGTTTCAATGAGAGGTGTTTGGGAGCATAAAGGGGCGATGGAGGCTGCATAAGGTCGTTTAAATAGGGTGCAAACCCTTGGATTAGGGTTTTTTCCAGACAACACCTACTCGCCGAATTCGGGACCCGACTCGTCGAGTACATCACTTAAACCCCGCGTCTCATCCCGCTTCTACCCGACGAGTTGGTCCTTCAACTCGCCGAGTCCAAGGTCAAAATGCAAAATATTTAAGAAAAGAATACGTACCAAGAACCAGGTGCTACATATTTGACCAACTCCAAGGAGCATCTTACTTCTAAAAGATCGATCTGAGGTCGGGATACCATCAACTACGAGTCCAGGAGGAGGATGTCCCTAAAACGGCGTTCAGGACTCGGTACGGTCACTACGAGTTTGTAGTAATGCCTTTCGGATTAACAAACGCACTCGCAGTGTTCATGGATCTAATGAACCGGGTGTCCCAGCCTTACTTAGACAAGTTCGTGATTGTCTTCATAGACGACATTCTGGTCTATTCAAGGAGTAAGGAAGAGCACAACCAACACCTACGACCAGTATTGGAGACACTAAGGGCAGAGAAGATTTATGCAAAATTTTCGAAGTGCGAATTTTGGGTCCGAGAAGTATACTTCCTCGGTCATATGGTTAGCGAGAAAGGGATACACGTGGATCCCTCCAAAATCAAGGCGATCGAGAACTGGTCAGCACCAAGGACGCCTACAGAAATCCGTCAATTCTTAGGCCTCGCTGGCTACTACCGGAGGTTCATCCAAAACTTCTTCAAGATTGCCAAGCCACTTACCACCCTGACTCGGAAGGGTGTAACTTTCAACTGGGGAGAGAAGCAAGAAGCCGCTTTCCAAACACTAAAGCAGGCCCTGTGCAGCGCCCAGATTTTATCTCTACCAGAAGGAACTGAAGACTTTGTGGTCTACTGCAACGCGTCAAACCAGGGTCTTGGATGTGTGTTAATGCAACGAGGAAAGGTCATTGCCTACGCATTGCGGCAGTTAAAAAATGCACGAGGTTAACTACGCCACACATGACCTCGAATTGGGAGCAATAGTATTCGCCCTAAAGATCTGGAGGCACTACCTCTACGGAACAAAGTGTACTATCTTTACCGATCACAAAAGCCTTCAGCACATCCTAAATCAAAAAGAGCTCAACATGAGGCAGAGACGATGGGTAGAACTACTGAATGATTACGAGTGTGAGATTCGTTATCACCCAGGTAAGGCCAACGTAGTAGCTGACGCCTTAAGTCGAAAGGAATACTCAGGTCGCCGAGTATACTCATTAACCATGGCAATCCATTCGCACCTGTCCACACAAATCAAAGAGGCCCAGCTGGAAGCTTTGAAACCAGAAAATGTGACAAGAGAGGCGTTAAGAGGAATGGATAAGAACCTCGAAGTCAGGAACGACGGAGTTCGTTATCTCATGAATCGGATCTGGACACCGAAGTTCGGTGGATTCAGGGACGTCATCATGAATGAAGCACACAAAACTCGATATTCCATACATCCTGGTTCAGACAAGATGAATATGGACCTTAAAAAGCTTTATTGGTGGCCGAACATGAAAGCTGACGTCGCTACCTTTGTGAGCAAGTGCCTGACTTGCGCCAAGGTCAAGGTAGAATACTAAAAGCCCTCGGGTTTGTTGCAACAACCAGAGATACCCGAGTGGAAGTGGGAGCGGATGATAATGGATTTCATAACCAAGTTACCCAAGACAGCAGGTGGTCTCGATACCATTTGGGTGATCGTTGACAGGTTGACCAAATCCGCACACTTCCTACCAATCAAGGAAACCGACAAGATGGAAAAACTGACCAGAACATACATTAAGGAAATCGTGTGATTGCAAGGCGTACCAATATCCATTATCTCCGACAGGGATAGTCGATTTACCTCACGGTTCTGGCAATCACTTCAAAAATCTCTGGGGACTAGGTTGGACATGAGTACAGCCTACCACCCACAAACCGACGGGCAGAGTGAGAGAACTATACAAACGCTAGAAGACATGCTAAGAGCGTGTGTGATAGATTTTGGTAAAGCTTGGGATACCCATTTACCACTTATCGAATTCTCATACAATAACAGCTATCACACTTGTAACATCCAAAAATTTCAACCAATTTAAACCTTTCAAAAACAACCCATAACCATTAAGTTATTACAAAAAGGTTTTCGATTCATTTAACATCAGAGTATTCCCCAGAATCATATCACAAAATCATAAAATATGAGGAGCGGTACGATCACGCCTTCTCCTTGCCACGATCTCCTGAAGTACCTGAAACATAACACTACAACTGTAAGCCCGCAAGCTTAGTGAGTTACCCCCAAAATACCAACCACACATACACATACTCATATCATATCACAAATAGAACAGCCACGCACATCGGGTCTGCTGTGTGACTGGTCCGCCCGCACCGGGCCTTCAGTCCACCTGGTCCACCCTCCGAGTCTAGCCATGTACATCGAGTCTACAGTGTGATTGGTCCGCCCGCACTGGGCCTTCAATCCACCTGGTCCACTCTCTGATTCTACAGTATGACTGGTCCGTCCACACCGGGCCTTCAGTCGGCCTGGTCCACTCTCCGAGCCTCGGCACATCTGGTCCGCCCTCTCGGGGCCTTCAGCCTATCTGGACCGCTCGCTGGGCCTTCGGAATGTCCGGTCCGCCCTGGGTATGTTGGCCTACAGCACAAAGCAGGACCCGCCTCAACCCAACCCCAGTCCAACAACCATGTGCACATAAACATATAATCATATACAGTCCTTAACCAGACAAACAGTCTAACAGATCACATAGCATATCACTATCCAAGCCAGGATTCCGACCTAACCGGTCACTAGCATAACATTACCCTATATCCCGGGTACTGACCTTAACCAGGTCTCTAACACATACCATCCTAACTACCAGGATGCAAACATAGCAAAGCAATAACATAACAATAACTACCCGGATCTCCATCCGATAAAGGGTCGGCCTTGATGCCGTAGACCCTGTCGATATAGTGAGGATAACTCACCTGCAACTGCCGACTGGAAGATAACACCAAGCTGCTCCGACCACCAACACGATCTCCACCACTAGCCAAAACCAAATAACAGAACTCAATAAATACCAGGGGAAGTCAACTGGTCAACTCTTGGTCAAAGTCAAAGTCCTCAGTCAAAGTCAAACTTCCTGACTGACTCTACTCGCCGAGTCAACCCACTGACTCGTCGAGTCCCTATGCTCAGGAAACTCTTAGAACACGACTCAACTCGCCGAGTCACCCCAAGACTCGTCGAGTCCAACAATCAACGAGTCCCATCCTGCTCAACTCACCGAGTCGTCCCTCGACTCACCGATTCACGACTTAACCAGAAAAGGTTAGGGTTCCACGACCAGACTCGCCGAGTCCAAGAACAGACTCGCCGAGTCCAAGGCAATCTTCAACAGACATGCAACTCGCCGAGTACACCCATGTGACTCGCCGAGTACCTCTAGTTCTTAATCCATACAGTGGCTTTTTAAGCCATGCAGGGGCTCCAATCCATAGATCTACTCTTCTACAACCCATCCATCACGTAAAGTGGCAAACTTTACGTGAATCCAAAGAGATCTAAGCATACAACACTCTAGGGCTAGGGTTTGGGACAAAAGAACTTCACCAACAACTCAAAGACAGGAACTTTATGATCTTCTGGACCTTCACAAGCTTAGATCTGAAGTAGCATCCTCAGATCCAAGATTCTATCTCGAATTAGATCTCATATCAATCACCAAACATGAATCCATGAAGAAATAGCTTAAGGAAATGGTTCCTTACCCCTGAAATGAGCCCAACCAACTGTAGATTTCTAATCTCCCCAAGCTTTCTGATACAAGCCTCCAACCTTCAAGCTTCAAGCACCAAAGATCCTCCTCCAACCTCTAATTCACTCAACAATGGGGTCTCCTCACGAATTAGGGTTTCTGGAACTCAAGGGAGGGTAAAGAGGCTGGGGAGAGGGTATTATGTTCCTTATATAGGGCTCAACCCCCGGGATTAGGGTTTTCTCCATACAGCACCAACTCGTCGAGTCCACCCATGCGACTCGCCGAGTTGGTCACTTAACATGTGACCCGTAACGCGACTCGACTCGCCGAGTCTATCCATCGACTCGCCGAGTCGACCTTCTTATTTACACTTTACACCCTCGATTCCTTGCTCTGGAACTTGGGATGTTACAATTCTCCCCCACTTAAATTAGGCTTCGTCCTCGAAGCCTGCGGCAATCACGAACTTCCGGATGATCCTCCCACAATGCATCCCCTGATCTCGAACCGACCCCGATTCTCTCAACGCAGATATCGAATCTCCAAAAATCCATTTCCTTTGCAGGGTCCTGATCAACTGCCTCAAGCCGGCCACCGGCTTCTTTTCTCTGATGACAACACTCAACAACTAAGTGCCACCTGAAGCCACTACCTTACTTCCGTCTTACGCATTCATTCGCAACCTGCGAAAACTGGATACCACAACACCCACTGAGCTTCGTCAAGACACTAATCCATCTTTCTTCGTCCAAGATTGGCGATAACCCCGACAACTTGCAGCCTGGAACGAATCCTCCTGACGGAATACTCCAGGTTGGAATACCCCCACCTACATAACTCGATCCTACAACCATACTCGGAACTAAGGACCTTGTCCTTGCGTTACCCTTGAACCCTTCGGTTCTACACGGCGGAGTACAACCCACTCACGTCTCCCTATCACGATCTCCAGGTCCTTAACCTCTGACTGTACTATCCCTATACAGTCCTCAGCACCGGTCCAGACTACTCTCAAGCCTGTTATCCTGCTGTCTAACCTTCCTCTGTCCCAATATCCACTCTGGAATCACTTCCCTCCTCCTCTTCCAAGGAGACCGAGAACATGCCTGCGCATCCAACCCGTATGTGCTCCCATATATCTTATACAATCCCAGTGCTTACTTCCAAGCACTTCTGATCAACCTTTCACTCTGCCGCCTCTCTCTCAGAGGACCCACACTCCTTTCGAAGCTACATGCCTTTCCTTTCCAGGAAGTATACTCCACAACCATAACCGCACTTATAAGTGCCACTGAGCTAAACTCCACTCTACCGTCCCATTAACACATGCAGAGTCTTCAACATGACTGGACCGCCTTCCCGGCCTTCAGCCTATCTGGACCACTCACGGAACCTTCAGCATGTCTGGACCGCCCTCCCGGGCCTTTAGCCCATCTGGTCCGTCCCCCAACCTTCGGCCGACTCCATCATCATGATCAATACTTGGGGCCAGACCATATCGATTACTCTTGCATCGCGACTCATTCGCTCATTCTCCTCCTACCGATCCATGAACACATACAGAGTCTTCAGCATGACTGGACCGCCTTACCAGGCCTTCAGCCGATCTGGACCACTCTCAGAACCTTCAGCATGTCTGGACCGCCCTCCAGGGCCTTCAGCCTGTCTGAACCATTCTCCGAGCCTTCGGCCTGACTGGTACGCCCACCGGCCTTCAATCTCCCCGGACCGCTCAAACTATCATACATCACCCTGAACTATCCCTCCTGGGAGTCTCTCCCGTATGTACTGTTCTAGCCCTCTAGGGGTTCCGAACTCTAACTCCATTCCATCTACTCAGATCCCGGCCTAATCCTAGGCCTTACAATAACTAATCACCTTTTTCCGAAAACCTTGGTCTGTACCCCGCCCCGTTTGTCTGTCAATTACTCATACCAGCCCACACTCTTGGCTGACTGAAACACTGCTGAACCCCAAACAGCTAATCAACCTCTAATGCTTGTCGATCCTACTGAGAGTTTTCCAATTCTCCCCAGTTGGAGCACTGACTACCATCCATGAACTGATTTCCCCTGAAACGAGCAAACTTCACAACATCACCCTTGATGTGTGTGAAATGCACTGGTTTTAATCCTACTTTTGAGTTATAAATTAAGCATACAAAGGCAGTGAACTTGTCTTTTAGTGGTATAGTTGGGTAAGTAGAGTGTCGAACTCAGGGAACGGTAAATTAAACTAAAGACTAATTTTATCTAAATTAAATAGTAAATATGGGTTTTCTCTAGTTTTACAAGACTAGAAACTTACTAATACTACTTAGGCTAAGAAATAGAAAAACAAAGATTTAACTGAATTTAATAATAAAAGGGACTTCTGTTTAGTTCAACTCAATTGATCCTATGGTTGATATTATGGTAATAGTGCAATGGATTAATTCTTCTATTGGCTACCGATTCAAGTGATTAGTCTTGCGTTCGCTACGATAATCCTTAGAAAACAAACTAACTCAAACAGTGATCAGTTGTCTAATTTAATTTAATTCACTAGATTATTTATTCGGGTTAATTTAGACTTGTAATAGCTAACTAAATTGGTCCTTTAGTTAACCTCTTGCTGATGGTCATCAAACAAGCTCACACATGAATTTACCTAATTTTTCTTATTAATTCTAGTTTCACGTTCGTTAGTCCTAGACATATGATAAAGTGGTCACATAAACATATGGGGTTGATAATTAAAAGATGTTCATACTATTTAATTATCTTCCTATTAACAGAAAATTAGTTATCATTCACACACAAGGTTCTTTAACAAGCTAAAATTAACAAAATCACCAATATTTAATTAATCCTACCATTAATCAAACCATAATATCAATTTTGTATCCCCAAACAGAAGTTTAAGAGTTTTAGCTCATGATTGAGGTAATTAACAGCAATAAAACGAATTCTAATTGTCTAACCATAATTGAGAAACAATAGATTAAGTAGAATGATGAGAATGTGCCTCAAATCTTCTTCGGAATTGGATTCTAGGTTGTATCTTCGTTCTCTAGGGTTCTTCTGGCTCTTCAATCGCAGCTTGCTTCTCCCCAAAGGTTCCAGAAGTCCTTCCATCGGATTAAGACCCGCTATTTATAATTATCACAAAACAGGGGCTACTCGGCGAGTAGGTCGTGGACTCGCCGAGTACTAGTGTGAAATCCGTGTTCGGCAAGGAATCTTGACTTTTCTTTCGGGAACATTCTAATGAACTCGCCGAGTACATGCGTGGACTCGCCGAGTAAGTGTGTAGTTTTCCCTTTTTCTTCATTCTTTGGTCTCTAATTGCTTCTCCTTTTTCCTTTCTGCTTCCAAGCATGTCTTTTGGACTGAAAACACAATATAAGCATTATTAAGTACCTTTTGTCCATATTATGCATATAATTAGCCAAAAATGAATAGAAATATATGTTAAACATATGATTAATTATGCACATATCAAAATACCCCACACTTGACTTTTGCTTGCCCCCAAACAAAACTGAATTTTAACACATTAGAATCACATAGGACAACTCAAGTCGAACCCAACCATTATGCCAAGACCGCAACGCGCACATTTGTGTCTAAAATTCCTAATAACCCCCCATACTCTAAATACTCACAATCCTCATAAACATTCGCCCACTCACCCCGAACTATGCTCATTTTATGCATCCCTCCGAATCCATCCTCAGAAAACCTCTTAACCTCAAGGTGTTTTTGGTTGAGTAACCCAAGCATACATAATCTAGATAATTACAATTTATGATACCACATTGGAGCTCTTTGGAATTCTTCATTTCTTTGGCATTTGATCTTTGATCTCTTTGAATTCACCACTTTGTTGTTTGGTTTTTGGTATCTTCAACTTTTTGAATTTCTTGGAATTTTTGATCTTCTAATTTCATATTTGACTTTGATGCTCCAAAAATTCTTACAACTTTTCTTTTGTAATTCTCTTTTTTTTCATGTAACTCACTTTTTTCTTCACTCAATACCTACATGCTTAAGCAGAGGCACTCAACTTCAACCTTTATTGATTAATGATAACAATTTTCCTGGATACATTTCAAGTACACGATGCTAAACATATTGCATCCTTCGGGCTAAGCGAGGTTGTGTTTTTGTCCCATGATTTCACTAGAATAAGGGGGCCACAAATGCACTATAACGTATATAGGCTCAACTAAACATTTGGGTCTTCATACAATCATCCACACAGTTCTAACATGGAATCCTAATTACTTTTTACCAAATTTTTCTAAATTAAATCCTAAGTAACATTTTTGGTATGCAATAGTGCAAAAAAATTAAAAAAAAAATAGACCTAAATTATGATATTAGGATTGTAAATTTGCTAAGGTTCAACCAACCCCCTACCCCACACTTATTTCATGCAATCCCCGGCAACGGCGCCAAAAACTTGATGTGTGTGAAATGCACTGGTTTTAATCCTACTTTTGAGTTATAAATTAAGCACACAAAGGCAGTGAACCTGTCTTTTAGTGGTATAGTTGGGTAAGTAGAGTGTCGAACTCAGGGAACGGTAAATTAAAACTAAAGACTAATTTTATCTAAATTAAATAGTAAATATGGGTTTTCTCTAGTTTTACAAGACTAGAAACTTACTAATACTACTTAGGCTAAGAAATAGAAAAACAAAGATTTAACTGAATTTAATAATTAAAGGGACTTCTGTTTAGTTCAACTCAATTGATCCTATGGTTGATATTATGGTAATAGTGCAATGGATTAATTCTTCTATTGGCTACCGATTCAAGTGATTAGTCTTGCGTTCGCTACGATAATCCTTAGAAAACAAACTAACTCAAACAGTGATCAGTTGTCTAATTTAATTTAATTCACTAGATTATTTATTCGGGTTAATTTAGACTTGTAATAGCTAACTAAATTGGTCCTTTAGTTAACCTCTTGCTGATGGTCATCAAACAAGCTCACACATGAATTTACCTAATTTTTCTTATTAATTCTAGTTTCACGTTCGTTAGTCCTAGACATATGATAAAGTGGTCACATAAACATATGGGGTTGATAATTAAAAGATGTTCATACTATTTAATTATCTTCCTATTAACAGAAAATTAGTTATCATTCACACACAAGGTTCTTTAACAAGCTAAAATTAACAAAATCACCAATATTTAATTAATCCTACCATTAATCAAACCATAATATCAATTTTGTATCCCCAAACAGAAGTTTAAGAGTTTTAGCTCATGATTGAGGTAATTAACAGCAATAAAACGAATTCTAATTGTCTAACCATAATTGAGAAACAATAGATTAAGTAGAATGATGAGAATGTGCCTCAAATCTTCTTCGGAATTGGATTCTAGGTTGTATCTTCGTTCTCTAGGGTTCTTCTGGCTCTTCAATCGCAGCTTGCTTCTCCCCAAAGGTTCCAGAAGTCCTTCCATCGGATTAAGACCCGCTATTTATAATTATCACAAAACAGGGGCTACTCGGCGAGTAGGTCGTGGACTCGCCGAGTACTAGTGTGAAATCCGTGTTCGGCAAGGAATCTTGACTTTTCTTTCGGGAACATTCTAATGAGCTCGTCGAGTACATGCGTGGACTCGCCGAGTAAGTGTGTAGTTTTCCCTTTTTCTTCATTCTTTGGTCTCTAATTGCTTCTCCTTTTTCCTTTCTGCTTCCACGCATGTCTTTTGGACTGAAAACACAATATAAGCATTATTAAGTACCTTTTGTCCATATTATGCATATAATTAGCCAAAAATGAATAGAAATATATGTTAAACATATGATTAATTATGCACATATCAACCCTCTGGCATCGTACCTCCCGAACTCTAAGGGAGTTCGGCTCTCAACTGAACGCTTCTCACGTCGTCGTTGCTATTCCTAGCAGCGAGATCACGTAACCTGTCTTCCGACCATAAATCCTCCTGGACGCTAACCATCTACAACTCCTAACTACTAAGATCCTCAATCATACTACGAATCATGCGAAAAGTAGACGAACAGGTTTACCATACTATACAATCAACAAGATAACAAAATATCAAACTGGAAACATACCCGCAGCTGCATCCGGCCCTGTCCTGACCTCCTCTGCTGTAAGCTGAAATGCGCGCCCTTGAGCCCTCGGAGGCTCCGCTCCACCCTGACCTCCACCTGTAATCCTCAAGGTGGCCGGTACTGGAGCCTGCACCGGTCCTGTAGCAAGCTGTGGGCAGTTGGCCCTCATGTGACCAACCTGGTGACACTGGTAGTAGATCCTCATATCCTGAACCGGGGCTGACTGACGACAATCCCTCGCGTAATGCCCCTCTCTCCCGCACTTGCGGCACACACCACCGGACCTACAAACTCCGGTGTGACCCTTCCCACACTTCCCACAAGTGTGGCTACCCTGACCTCCCATCCTGGAATCAACGGTCTTGGACCGTTTCGGCGCCGGCTGTGACTGCACCGGGGCCTGTCTCTGCTCTCGCAACTGTAACTCAATCTCCAACTCACGCCGCCAAGCGGCCTCCTGCAACTCCAGCAAGGTCTCGCACCTCTGCGCAGACACAAACTGCCTGATATCCCTCTTGAGCATACTCAGATATCGGGACATCTGAGCCTGCTCCGAAGCAAACTCAGGGCAAAACATCGCCCTCTCGGTGAACATCCTGGTGATCTCCGTCACCGTCTCTGAATCCTGCTTCAGCTCCAGGAACTCCTGAGCCAACCTCTCTCTCTCAACCTGCAGAACGTAACGAGTGCTGAACATCTCTCGGAACTGATCCCAAGTAACCGCAGCCCGCTGCGCATCAGAATAGGATCCCGTAGTCAACCTCCACCAATCCTTCGCCCCGAGCCTCAAAAGGTTCAGAGCGCACCTCACCCTCTGATTCGCAGGGCATGAACACGTGAAGAAACAGCCCTCCACGTCTGACAACCATCTCATAGCAATAATCGGATCCTGTACTCCATCGAAAGTAGGGGGTTTCGTGTTATCGAAATCCCGATACTGAAAGCCCCGACCAGCTCCTCCCCCTGCCGCTGTTACAGTCGTTGTAGCTGCCGCGGCATCCGTCTCAGTAAGAGATGCGTAACGATCATCGAATTACTCCCTCATAGCGGACTTAATAGTCCCAAACAACTCCGGGATCTGACCCCGGACAATCTCGACCACCTCCTCGCGGATGATCTCCCTGACCCGATCCTCTGTCAACATTGGCCCCTCCTGGCCGATAATCTCAGGTGCCACTGGGGCCTCCTGCTCACCCTGTCCTGATCCCAATCCGGATCCAGTCACGACACGCCTCATAATCGCCATACTGCAATACACCAATAAGATCCTCAGATACCTCGCATAAACTCCGAGAACTAACCTCTAACCAACAACCTAGGGGTTGTGACTTCCTTGACACGCGTATGGGTGCTGTGCTTTCAGTAGTACGGGCCCATAGTACCTTCCACACCTACCCATATTTGGCTCAAGTATCACCACAACATCCTAATAGTATACATCACACAACGAATGCTCAATATCTCATAACTGGCCTCATACAACCCACCCATCCATGAAACTTCCACCAACCCTGCAACACTAGTGTATGCTAGCCATACATAACGCTGGACCCTATAGACTTTCGAATATCTAATCCTACCCTAAGCCCCCAATCAGACAAGAACAGAACATAAGGCCAAATCAAACATTCTCAGGCTATAAGATCTTAGTTATGAATAACTGTGATGCATACACAAGACAACTACAGTAATGATGTCAATTTCACATAAAGGAAACCCTAGGCTAGCAGGCATCATGTAATCAGGCAATTCTATCATGCAATTCTATCATGCAATTTCACCCCAAGACTCGTCGAGTCCAACAATCAACGAGTCCCATCCTGCTCAACTCACCGAGTCGTCCATCGACTCACCGATTCACGACTTAACCAGAAAAGGTTAGGGTTCCACGACCAGACTCGCCGAGTCCAAGAACAGACTCGCCGAGTCCAAGGCAATCTTCAACAGACTCGCCGAGTTGTTCTTCCAACTCGCCGAGTTCCTGCCTGTCTTCATGCAACTCGCCGAGTACACCCATGTGACTCGCCGAGTACCTCTAGTTCTTAATCCATACAGTGGCTTTCTAAGCCATGCAGGGGCTCCAATCTATAGATCTACTCTTCTACAACCCATCCATCACGTAAAGTGGCAAACTTTACGTGAATCCAAAGAGATCTAAGCATAAAACACTCTAGGGCTAGGGTTTGGGACAAAAGAACTTCACCAACAACTCAAAGACAGGAACTTTATGATCTTCTGGACCTTCACAAGCTTAGATCTGAAGTAGCATCCTCAGATCCAAGATTCTATCTCGAATTAGATCTCATATCAATCACCAAACATGAATCCATGAAGAAATAGCTTAAGGAAATGGTTCCTTACCCCTGAAATGAGCCCAACCAACTGTAGATTTCTGATCTCCCCAAGCTTTCTGATATAAGCCTCCAACCTTCAAGCTTCAAGCACCAAAGATCCTCCTCCAAGCTCTAATTCACTCAACAATGGGGTCTCCTCACGAATTAAGGTTTCTGGAACTCAAGGGAGGGTAAAGAGGCTGGGGAGAGGGTATTATGTTCCTTATATAGGGCTCAACCCCCGGGATTAGGGTTTTCTCCATACAGCACCAACTCGCCGAGTCCACCCATGCGACTCGCCGAGTTGGTCACTTAACACGTGACCCGTAACGCGACTCGACTCGCCGAGTCTATCCATCGACTCGCCGAGTCGACCTTCTTATTTACACTTTACACCCTCGATTCCTTGCTCTGGAACTTAGGATGTTACAACACTAGCATCAAGGTTGCTCCACTCGAAGCCCTCTATGGCTACAAGTGCAGATCACCGATGTGCTGGGTTGAAGTGGGTGACACGCAACTAGCTAAGGGACAAGTCCCTAACAACACTCTCACTGGCCCGGAGATCATAAGAGAAACTACAGAGAAGATTGTCCAAATCCGAGAGCGACTAAAGGCTTCCAGGGACAGACAGAAGAGTTATGCGGATAACCGACGAAAGCCTTTGGAATTCCAGGTTGGAGATCGAGTTCTGTTAAAGGTCTCACCCTGGAAAGGCTTGATACGTTTCGATAAACGTGGGAAATTGAATCCGAGATATATCGGGTCGTTCGAGATCCTCGCTAGGATTGGCCCGGTAGCATACAAGCTTCGATTACCGCAAGAACTCAAAAATGTACATCCTACCTTACATGTATCCAACTTAAAGAAGTGCTTGTCCGACGAGACTCTTGTTATCCCTCTTGACGAGATTGAAATCAACGAGAGTCTCCACTTCGTGGAGGAAGCGGTAGAAATCATGGGCCGGGAGATCAAAAGAACAAAACAAAGTCGTATTCCCATTGTGAAGGTCCGATGGAACGCTAAACGAGGACCCGAGTTCACCTGGGAACGCGAAGATCATATGAAACAAAAATACCCGCGTCTTTTCCCCAACCCTTGAAATACCAGTCGAAACGCTAATTTCAGGACGAAATTCCCTCTAACGGGGGGATGATGTGACAACCGTCAATTTCTGGTCAAGTCAAAGTCAAACAAAGTCAACGAGTCAAACCGGTAAACTCAGTTAGTGCTCGTATGTTAGGACTTACTCTATGTTTACTAATGTACAACTCTCTATCTTAATACAAAGTATCATTCGGAAGTTTCACATGTTCAGAAATTCTAAAACCTAACCAGGATGAGTGATGTAACGACTCGATAAAACACTAATACATACCCTTCGGGGGCGCATATCACTCATAACGAGGCATAACGGGGTTTACAAACCTTGCATTACGAGGCTAAACTCTAACAAAGGTCGCAAATAAAGTCTCTCTCAATCCCTCTCACTCTATCTCTCTCTCCCAAATCTCTCTCAAAATCTCTTTTAACTTTTTATAATCACTCGGGGCATCCCGACCCTTAACTTAGTCAAAAACCACTCGAAACGGGAAGATTATTTGAAAAACAGTCATATAGGGCCGAAGCCCCTCTTAGAACCGAACCTGACCTTCGGTCCGAGACCCACTTTCGGTTGAGACCACCTTCGGTCCTCGGTTCATCTCGCTTTCGGTTCCCACTCGACAAGGTTCACTTCGCCTCGACAAGCTTCGCCTGCGAGCCTTCTCGGACTGAACCTACCTTCGAGTCTCAGCCTCATGGACCGAACCTTTGCTTCTGACCCTCGGAACTTCGCAGCTTCGCCTCTCTTTCCCGGTTTTCGACCACTTTCGCTTTTTAAGCTCGTTTTTGATGATTTTGACGGGGGATTTTCACCCAAACTCATATTTTAACATATTAGACCCCACAAGTTCATATTTTAATCATATTTTGGGAAAATCTTTACTATAGGTAATATCTTTTGCACAAGATATTATCTAAGAATTGTTGACTTTTCCAAGAAGCTATGACACCATACCCACTTTATGTCACTATTCACACTTTACCTAGTCAAATCATTGTCCTTTTCTACACATCCCCAAAAACTCCATCAGATCTCTTACACCAAATCCACCTAAAAGATCTATATCTCACACACTCCCCAAAAAGAATCATTCACCACATTCTTAAAACAAATACTCTCTCTCTCTCTCTCTCTCTCTCTCTCTCTCTCTCTCTCTTTCCTTCTCAATTATTTCTCCCTAGAACCAAGAACTCTAGGAAGTCATGAGCTCTTCCTCCATTTTTGGTAAGTTCTTCATTTCCACTCTTGAATATTCTACACTCCTTCACTCAAATCATGGATTCCTTATACAAATATCGTCATATTTGTTCTTAGGATCCTTAAATCCTCAAGCATTCTCCAAGTGTTCTTGACTTGGAAACCTCTTTTTTTCAAACATCCATCTCGGGGAATCACTCAAGGTGAGTTCATACCCCCTTATTTTCACATTTTCATATAGTTTTATGGGTGAGAATACAAGTTACAACATCAAAACATGCTTAAACTCAAATGACGGGTTTCAACAGAAAAGTTATGGCTCAATCACGAACTGTTTTTACCATCTTAAACTCCATAACTTTCAAAATTGTTCAATATGAAAATAGTTCAGGTTTTTACCTTTAAAATGACCACTTGCACATGTTCATACGATTTTCTACAATTTATGGTGATTTTTACAAAACTGTCTATCACTGTAGCAAAGATTTCGGACCAGTCAGTGAAAATGGTCATTTTGACACTAGTTAGGAATCATTAAAAATCATAATAAAAATTGTGAGTATACTAGACACATTTTCTGAACTTCCGGAGTTTACGGATTTAGATTTCGACTCACGATTATTTTTCTGTGATTTTTACAAAAACAATGACAGAAAAGTAAAACTAGATACAAACAGTTTACAAGTTATTAACACTTTGTAATGTGTTGAGGAAAGTGTTTATCCATGATGACTAAATTATTTACTTGTGTTTTCGGTTAAGTTACACTTAAATAACAGAAATACTCATTCATTATAAGGGTTACTAGTCATTACAAACATACAAGATGAACTATAATAAGTATAGTTTATGATTTGTTAAATTACTATTCACTATGAGAAGGTACAATTCTCACTACAAACGGGTTTTTCATTATTACGTACATTAATGATAAGCTATAATATGTATAGTTTATGTTACATTAACTCTATGAACTTACTAAGGAAGGTTATACTCCTACTACAAAAAGGTTTTTCAATTACACTACACGTAAACTCGTTAAATCCGGTTGTGAGGCACTACTTCATTGTACTCTTAGAGTACCGGTTAAAATCCTGTAGTTATAACCAGAGTCTCTTGTAGGGAGAGCGTGATACTTGTATATAGATCTATATTGGGATTGACAACCCACACCTTAGCTGCATGCAACAGCTAGACCGGCAGGTATAGGGTGACAAATGTCATAACATTCCGAAGCCTGAAGAACGTCGTCATAGGTTACTATGTCAATCAATATGGTTATAATAACTCACATAGGGAGACAACGACACATATAGTTTATGGGGAATTATTACACTCAAAAGGGGTTTTATTCATTTAAAACTACATACATTCAAAAGGGGTTTTATTTATTTAAGACTACAATTCATTTTATAAGAAAAATATTGGATTTTTCTTGAACTTACACTACATTTACAAAGAAAGATTTTCAACTCTACATACAAAAGCTTATGCACTCACCAACTTAATTGTTGACACTCTTTCAAAATTACTTGTATTCTCAGGTAATCAATGAAATCAGGTAACTACAAGCTTTTGAGGATGGAATGCTACGACTTTTGACAAACTATTTTTGATATCATATTGTAATCGATTTTGAAACATGTAACATTTGAAACCATGTAACCTTTTCGATTATATTTATGATTGGTTGTATGTACTGTGATCACTATTATACTCGTTGTTATGATACTATATATGAAGTCCTCCACCCCCGGACGTTTCCGTCATCCTTGGTTTGGGGGTGTGACACAATCAAGGTAATGTTTCTAACCCTAGTTTATATGTCAATTTGATTGTTGTATGCTAGTTCTTAGGATCATTGCTTTGGTATTCAATGTTATTGTGTTCATAGTAGAAAACCTAGATCAAAGCAATTAGGGTTGCATGTACACCATAGGAATGATGTAATGCCTAAAAGCCATCAGACATATGATCAGTCGCTCCTGAGTCAACATACCAGTCAGGACTAGACGAGGTCACATGGCATTGGGCATGAAAGGCACGCGCAAGGTCAACATCTGAACCAGGAGCAGGGGAGTCGAGACTAAGTGAAGCATATTGGGTAAGTTGATGGCATGCATTTGCATAATGGCCATTCGTGCGACAAAGTTGGTAGTGCGGGGGACGACGACCACGACCCCTACCACCACGAAATTTGCGACCACCACGACCCCGATTGGATGAAGAATCGGTGGATTGGACAGAAAACGCCACAAGTGGTGTTACAGATCCATGAATGGATTTCAGAAACAGTTCATGCCCTTCCACTTGGGCAAGAAGATCACGAAACTGCAGAGGAGTGCGAGAGGCCCTGATGGCAGTGGAGAACGTCTCAAAAGGGGCACCGAGACCACACAAGAACTAGTGTATTTTATCAGAATCAGTGACAGGATGGCCATTGGTCGATAATTGATCACAGAGAGAGCGGAATTTCCTCCCAAATTCAGAGACAGGGGAGGAGCCTTTCGATACCTGTTGGAGTTGATCATGAAGATTTTGGATTCGTTCAACCTAGGAGTTGTTGTAGGCGGCTTCTAGGGCAACCCAAATTTCCTGAGCGGTAGAGAGACCAACGATTTCAGAGAAGGCTTCTTCAGATAGAGATGTGTGAAGAAGTATAACATCCATTTAATCAGCGGATTGCCAAGTCGCAAACTCCAGGTTTGGAGCAAATTTCCCATCCGTGATTATTGCATACGGCGGAGCCGTGGAGGAGCCATCAACGAGAGGCAGAAGATTTTGATAAGAGAGAAGGGGGAGAAGTTGATTCTTCCACAACAAATAATTAGAGGAACTGAGACGATTGGAGATAAGATGAAGAATAGTGTTCATGGAGAGGAAGGAGTCGGATGAAGATGATCCGGCCATTGGAGAGAAGAGAGAAGAGAAAGAGGGTAGGAGAAAATAGGAGAAAGGATTGGCCAGGCATATGATACCATGATAGGAATGACTCTATGATACCCACAAGAGGCAGAGAGATATACAATAAATAGAATAGGAAGTTACACACAGAACCCTATAGAAGAAAAGTATTACAAAAAACACACTAACTACTTGTGTTATGTCTAATACATTTGCTCTTTACAAACAGTTTTTAGTCAAATCTGAAGTAGTTGTTTTTGCTTTTTAAAAACATTGATTATTATGTTCTTTTTACAACATATGCACAAAATAGTAGAACTTGTAGTTGTTAACCATAGGGCTATGGTTTGAAAGCATTGTACGTGGTAGATTGGGTTTTTATAACCATTTGTCTTAGCTAGACAAGCTTAAATTTGTATGTCATAGTTTGTGTAAAGCCATATGTGTCAATTGATCTCTCACTCGAAGGCATACAAAATTAAGTGATACTTTTAAGGATAAGTCACATCACATACTACTTGCATATCTCTTACAATAGAATTGTTTGTATGTACGTATTACAATACTTTATAACTTTCTTTTACCATGTAAACCTTTGAGAACCAGGTAATGTTTGAACAAAAACAAATATAAAATGTATCTATTGAAAGGAAAAAGTATCAAACAACCATTAATAGCTGAAACTAAACAACCCACTCATTACAAGTATAAGATCAAAAATATAATAAGAATTGAAATACATGGAATATAACAAAAGAAAATTAAATGGATCTAATACAAGACAACAAAATATGAAACATAGACAAACATACTAGCTCAAAGAATGGTGCAACAGCCATGTGGATCATCATACCTTGAACTTCTTGGAACACCATATAACTCAGCAGGATGCCCATAAACATAATTTTCAGTTGTAGGAATGAGTGGGGCTGATGGCTTAGTAGTATTTGGCGGAGGTGGTGGCAATGGAGAACCATATTCAAAACCATCATATTTAACATGAACATCATTATGATCATCACGAACATTGTGAATTAAAGATGATCTAGAGGTAGATGGTTGATCATTATCACGATTAGTGAAGTTCATCTTAATAGTATTTGATTGAGTGAATTCCATAGTTTTTAATCCTTTGGCATGTGACATTGTCACAAATGCTTTAGCTATATCATGAACATCAGCAGCAGTACCTAGAGGAGTTACAAAAGAAACAGGACTTTGACGACTGATATTCATCAAATTATCTGGGTTGTTAAAACCAAGCAATTGATTTGGATGTTCTAGTGACAAAATGATATTTTTCTTTCGAAAGGTTTGCGTAAAAGCAAATTTGATTACTTCAGGGTGTTTAGCAGTTAAGATGGTGAATTTCCCCATTTCAGGGTTCATTGCTAACAATTTGACACCTCCAATATCACGGAGTGTCTTCTTCACCTGATGTATGTGTCCTTCACAGTTACAGAACGGATCAATTTGAAGAACAATTGTCATTGGAGTGGTCGTCATTGATGCTTGCTGTAAATATAATAAATTGCATTCAAATCATACGAGGAGTTTCATATCAGAAAATTAAATAACAATCCTCAAACATATAATTAATTAGTCTCTGATCAGAACAATATGATCTGAAGTTTGACTTCCTAAACACACCTCACCCACAAAAAAATAAATACATTTGAATGGATATTATAACTCAACGAATCAAAGTTATGGAAACAAGTTATAATGAATGATTATCAACATTGATAAAAGAGACGATTAAACACTGTTTTCCTATAAATTAAGCACCAATTGACACCAAAACCATTAAACGTTAGATAAACAAATTACAAGTGATTGATTAAGAAAGGCATAGATGAAGATAATTAGCTGTTAATCAGTTGACAACAAATTATATTGAGATTATGCCACAGATCATAGAATAAATAAAAAAATCTATTATAACTTGGAGTCCCATAATAACTATATATAAAATGAATGGATAAATAAATAAAAGAAATATTGAAGTGAAAAAGATTAAAAGATGAGTTCTTGATCAAACCGGAAAACTAAGTACTCAATGCTAATCGACGAAGGATGAAGATGAAATTTCTGCACGGTTTTGAAATGTTATATATTAATAGGAATATTAATTTAAAAACAATAATTAAATGTAAATATGTGTATGAAAAATCAAGAAAAAGATAAAAATGTAATGAAATAAAGTGATAAGATGATCTAAAAGTATTAAGAATACTTACAAATATCTATGTAGCCAGCAACGGAGAGAGGTTTTCGACGAAGAAAGAAGATCTATTTTGGTGTGAGGGAAAAAGATAAGAAATGATCGAAGAAATGTGCAGTTTATATAGGGAAGAAGTGAATAGATTGGTCCTTACGTGTTAGCTATGGTCAACATTTTTAATTATTTTATAACTTGGTATCATCATAAGAGATGTTGATTCTTTTTAGAAAATTAACGGTTAACCTAGTTCTAAAGGGTCTTGATGTATTTATCAATAACGCCAAGGATTTAAAAGGAAAATTATCTAAAAAGAAAATTAGTTCACATTAAAATCCAATATGTTGAAGAAAGTGGACAAGAAAAATAAAGAGGCTTCAAAGGAAAAATGCTTTGTGGAGGTAACCCCGTAGGAGAAAATATTGATAATTAAGGGTTAATTATATTAAACTAGTTTAAATTGTTTAATGAAATGGCATTATAGTAATTAGTGTTTTAAGTAAGGCAATTGTTTCCAAAACCGATATATATATATATATATATATATATATATATATATATATATATATATATATATATATATATATATATATATATATATATATATATATATATATATATATATATATATATATATATATATAGAGGAGGGTTCAATTGAGAAAAAAAAAAGTTGAGAATGGGGGAATCATTCTCAACCAATCATTTAATTAGCATCTTAACTTAAAATACACGGTGGCAAAATTGTAAATATGATATGATATCCTTCAATCACAGATACATAACTGTGGATAATTTGATAACAATTCAAATTCATTACTACTCGACCGTTCATCATCCAAATTTCTTCTTCAACCTTCAACGATCATTCAGATTTCTTCAATTAAATCATCGATCAACATCATCCAGTGTTAATCAATCATCCATCTTCATCAAAAACACGTTCATCAACATCATTCACCAGTAGACAAAAAAAAATCGTTTTTGGTTCTTTCAATCCAACCTTCAATTATGCTTGAATTCGAGTATATCTTCGACATCTACGATTAATTATACTCCCAGTGTCATTAGATCAACATCATTGATAATCAACAACAATTTCACTTCATATCATTCATTCAACATCGATCATCAAACAAAACTTCTAAATTAAGGTTAGAAAAACGTCAAATCATTTTTTTTTTGAAAAATTTCATATAATTCTCTATCAATCTACTATTTTGTAAGTTTTAAATAGTCAAAGTATCATGTTTTTAGCATTTTTAAAAAAACTTACTTGTATGCACTCCAACTGTTTGATGAAATGCATAAACTAAATTACCACGTTATATTCACATATGAATATGTTTTCGCACCTTAATCAGTATATGATTATTAAAACACAAAACAAATATACAATTTTATATGTTATTCATATGTGAATAACATATAAAAATTATATATATTTGTGAATATACCTTGTAATATTCGTATGTTAATATCCTGTGTAATATTCATATATGAATAAACTGTGTAATATTCACATATGAATATATCATCTAATATTCATAAGTGAATATATCATCTAATACTTACAAGTGAAAATACTATGTAATATTCACAAGTGAATGCATCATTTAATATTTAAATATGAATATAGTGTATCATATTCACAAGTGTATATACTATATATTATTCATATGTGAATATACTGTGTAATATTCATGAATGAATATACCATGCAATATTTAGATGTGACTAGAATGTGTAATATTCACAAGTAAATATACCATATACTATTCACATGTGAATCTACCATATAATATTCATATGTGAATATACTATGTAATATTCATTTGTGAATATACCATGTAATATCACATGTAAATATACAATATAAACAACATATATCATATAATATTCACATATGATTATACATTCATGTGTGAATATACCATATGATAATTAGAATGTGATAAATCGTTATTATTATGAACTAAAAGTATATTTTTAACATTTTTTATGTGTATTCACATGTTTTTCAGGCATCGTTATAACTCAATAAAAGAATAACATTTCAATCAATGGTTGGTTCATATCCCGGTGGTTGACGATTGGTTGACGAAATTGAGAAGATATCATTGACGAAGACAATATGTTTTTATATTCACGTGTAAATGTTATACAATTTAATATATTCTTCATTTTGATCGTGTTAAATTCAAATGCAAATGATATTCATTAACCAATACAATGTTGTTTGTCTTAGTATAATGTTGATTTTACATGTAAAATAATATTGTTACAATATACAAAAAAACTATTCACAAACCAATTCTTATAGTGTATTATTTATTTTTATATATAAAGGTTGTATTTACAAAATAAATAAATCAACATGTATAGTTTATTCACATAAATAAAAATAACAGATTACAATGATGTTTTTACTAGTATGATTGAAGTTAGTAACATCATCAGTAAATATGTCGTAATGATTTCTAAACATTATTAATATATGAATAAATAGCATGTCATGATGATGTCATCACTAGTAGGAATGAAAATTTAGTGACATCATCAAAACAATTTGCCGCAATGAAGTTTAGTCTCGGAATTGGACGAAATTCGCATATTTGATGTAAAATGGTGCGATTTACAAAACTCACTGCTTCGCCGTGACGTACGGTGTTTTTCAGCCATTCGGGACTGTTTAGGGCCTCAAAATGACGTTTTTCTATTTTTATAATTTTCCGAAAAAAATTATCATTTATTCACAAATGAATATAACATTAATAAAAATATATATGCTTATATAATTATTTTATTAACCTAAAAAGATTAGTTATATGTGAATAAATATATATTCTTATCAAATACTTTTTTTATCTTTAATTTTATATATTTTGTAGTCATTGGTTTTATTGACAGTTTTATTCATTTGTGAATAATACATACATATTCACATTTGATTATTACATATATATTCATTTGTGAATATTACATATGTTCACATGCGGATATAATTCTTATATGTTATTCACATATGAATTACAAACTTGCTTAGGACCTCAAAACAATGTTTTTTTTTCGAAAAAAATACATTATCACTTATGAATAAAAAGTATGATTAATTTTTTTATAATTTAAATATCATTCATATATAAATATAGCATATAATAAACATAGTATATTCATATTTAAATATTAGACGATGCATTCAATTGTGAATATTACATAGTATATTCACTTGTGAATATTAGATGATATATTCACTTATGAATATTATATGATATTTTCATATGTGAATATTACATAGTATTACATGGTATATCACATGTGAATTTTACATAGTATATTCACTTGTGAATATAATATGATATATTCACTTATAAATATTACACAGTATATTCACATATGAATATTACAATGTGTTTTCACAAATATATATAATTTTTATACGTTATTCACATATGAATAACATACAGACTTGCATATTTGTTTTTTTTTTAATAATCATATACTGATTCAGGTCGGAAAACATATTCATATGTGAATATAACGTGGTAATTTAGTTTATGCATTTCATCAAACAGTTAGAGTGCATACAAGTTAACTTTTTTAAAAATGTTAAAAACATGATACTTGCAATTCAAGTTATCAATTCCAAATCATCATATACTTCCGATTTCGACTTTGAAGCGTGTAATTCCGATTTTCATTTCATTCCAAAAAAAATCCGATTTCAATTTTGAAACCTTGAAATCTCGATTCCAGATTTCTTTGTAATACTAATAATCAAGACGCGAACTGTTCCGATTAGAATATATGTTCCAATTTCAAAAGCTTCCGACTTCAGATGCGACATCCTATGTCTGATCGATTTCACATTTTGATTTTGATTTCTGAAAATCCAATTAGGAACCTGTGAGTACCGATTCCGAGTCCTTCAATGTCGACTGTGACTGCGAGTCCAGAACTCCAATTCCAATTTCATGAACAACAAAGAAATTCCGATTCCAACTGAGTTCGTTTGCGAATCTGGGAAATTCAAATTCGGAGTATTCAACAAAGAAATCGATGTTACGTATTTGAGATTGAAGGTTATTATCATATTTACAAGTTTGCCACCGTGTCTTTTATGCTTAGATTAAATGAGTGGCTGAGAATGATTCCCCCATTCTCAACTTTTTTTATTTTCTCAATTGAATTTACCTCTCTCTCTCTCTCTCTCTCTCTCTCTCTCTCTCTCTCTCTCTCTCTCTCTCTCTCTCTCTCTCTCTCTCTCTCTCTCTCTCTCTCTATATATATATATATATATATATATATATATATATATATATATATATATATATATATATATATAAATGAAGATCGTACACTACTTGCAAACATGTATTTAGGGTTTGATTGATTGATTTTTGATCGAGTGTGTGTCCCACGACTATAAGTATTACTTATGGTAACTAGGTTGGTCCGTAGTTTTTTTAAAGCCTTTACGAACAGTAAAAATGTATACCTAAAGTTTTGTATTAAAAAAGAAAAAGAATGGTAAACAATGTCATTTATGCAGCCCACGTCAACTCACCTTAATGCCTACATGGAAGGTCAATCGCAAAATCGCAAAACACTAACGATTTTTTAGGCATGACAAAGTCGTGTGTTGAATCCACTCTTCAATGGCCATGCTTCAATTGTGGGGATAGCAATGGATTAGCAACAGATAGCAAATGATTAATGACAGATTAATATTTGTGGGCCCTTTCACATCACAGAC
Organism: Lactuca virosa; assembly: GCF_052849685.1. NCBI lineage: Eukaryota > Viridiplantae > Streptophyta > Magnoliopsida > Asterales > Asteraceae > Lactuca > Lactuca virosa. The sequence continues at coordinate 285,807,313 of NC_136427.1, read as the reverse complement.
TTTGTGCGTGTACCCCTGCTTGAGGTTCAACCCTGACTCTTATCGACGTGATAGAAGTGCTTAACATCCTATATGATAAGCCTTTGTGATTATTGTCATCTGAATGACAAACTCGCATGGTGGACTACTATGTTCCACACATAGAAATATATAACGGGAATATATCTATTTGTTTTTTTTTTATAACCTTTTTCATGTGATATACTACCAAGATGATGGACAATTATATTTTATTTGAGATACAGACTTATTTGCAATTATATAAATTTATTTAAATGTCTAGTACAAAGTCGTTATGTGATCTTCTTGAAATGCATAAGAGTGTGAAATCACATAGGACCTTAAGAAGTTCTTTCAACAAACACAGAACATGATGAAATTAAATTTTATTGTTGATATATTCTATGTTATTTTAAGCTAATATAATTATTTTATGGGGGTGCATTTAGTTGCAACAATTAGTTCTAATTTAGATAATACGAGTTTGCTTATATTACTTAATTTTATTATACACTTACTACACTTTCTAAAATAATTAGAATATACTATAACATAATTAAAAACGATTATTAAATAGCAACATTGTCTCTTAAACAGTGTTGTAGTTTATTCAACTATTTTTAGTTTGATTGTAAATTATAAATATTACATAATCATCAAGATCTCCGTAATTATAACGCACATATTTCGATGTTTTTTTTTCATAATGGTGGCATTCTATATGCAAATGTAAAATAAGATTCAATTACTTTGACTTAAGAAAATGAACATTAATGTGGTTTTGTTTAAAATTAATAAAAACTCTTCAGCCATTTGTGCAAATACCTCAAAGTATAAGGGGCGCAAGCAATATAGATGAAGTAGCCAAGAACGTTCCAGAACCAGAAGTATGATCCTAAACGCGGTATGTTCGTGAGTATTCCAGACGACGCGTATTCTGCTTCTGCAGCGCGTCAGCGCGTGCTATTTCCCAAAATTCAACAGTTAGCGAGATTCGCGGTCAAGACAATGAGTTTTTAACCACTCTCATTTTGGGCTTGACTACTTTTATAATTCATAGCTGGTTTATCTTTGCGCACCTTTTTCAATTGCAATCCAAACTATTCTACTTCTACAGCACAGGCGCACAAAACAATTTTTTCGTCCAGATCAGTTTTAAAACCGCTTCGAATTAGATCAACAAAAGTCAATATTTGACCAGCCCAACCCTTTTTTATTCCCTTTAAGTGAATGTTTTGCGGATAAACTAAAAGCATACATTATATTTATTTTATTTTTATACATAAAAGCTATTAAATATCATTTTTAATGTTCGATTTCAAAAATTTTAATTAATACATCTTAGTACAACAAATGAGAATCGGCTTTTATGATAAAACCGATTCTTTTGAAGACTACATCCATAGATCTAGGGGATATACCAAATAAAAGTATATGACTATTTTATCTTATGATTTAAACTCTTTTTCATAATATTTATCAATATTAATAACATCCATCAATTTTACCATGAGATGAGTTGTAAGAAAAAAATGACAAATAGATAGGTGGTTGGTGTTTTAATGCATCAAAACGTGATGTTTAAAATTAATTTGTTAAGACATTAGGTAAAAAGAAAGCAATTATATATAATTTAAAAAAAATTAATACTTATCATAAAGTAATAAAAATATATTTAAAAGCTTACATCCTTTATGCATCCCAAATCACAAGTATAAGAACAATAAGATAAAATAAATAGAAATCAAAACTATAATACATGATAAAAGGAAACCCAAACACTATATTTATTCTTGAAGATATTATAGAAACTCTTTTGAGAGAATTCTCATGAACTTGATGTATTTTGAGTTGTGGGACTGATGAAGTTCATGGCTTGGTATTCCCACCTTGTCAAAGTAATGCTTGTCATTCCTTAGTCGAGATGGTTGTTGTGGAGGTGATGCCATTGCAATTATTTGTAGAGGTCATGCATGCATGTCTTGTATTTTTTGGTTTCAATGGTGGAGTAACATTGTTGATTGCATGTCTTGATCTAAGGCTTGGTCGGTTCTCAAAGTTGTTGAAGTTGAGCTTCATATGTGTGATCTCCACACTTTGTAGTCCTTTAGCATGAGTTGTTGTCGCCAACACTTTAGCCACATCATATGCATTGGTAGTAATCGAAGAAGGTACTTGATAAATATGGTTATGATTAATTATCACATTTTGATGGTTGTGGATAGGAGGTTGACATGGATGCTTAGGGTTTTCAAAGAGAATGACTTTTTTCTTTGAAAATGTACGCTCTAAAGCGTATTTGATCACATCTGAGTGTTTAGTAGTCGAGATGATGAATTTACCTATCTCTGGGTTCATTTCTAACAATTTGACACCACCAAGTTCACAAAACGTATTCTTCACCTTTTGTATGCATCCGTCACAATTACAAAACTGATCGATTTGCAGAATGATTGTCTTTGGAATGACCATTGTTGATGTTGGTGAATATGTTCTGCAGTCGAAATATACAAGGAACTTTTGTGTCAAGAAAGTAAAAAATAAAAGTGCCCAGTTACACATTATGAAATAAATCATTCACAAAAAAAACATAAAGGAAACATGTATTAACAGATTATTAAAGAAATCAACATGGATAAAAAAAATAACAAATTAAAATCTGTTTTGTTATAACTTAAATTCAAATTCTTACCAATTACATTAAACATCAACTAAAGAAATTATAATTAAATGAGATGTAAATGAAAAAATGAATAAAAGAATGGGTGAAGTAAAATAGGTTAAAGAAGGAGTTATTGATGCCATGAATCATGAAACTAAGGTAATCCTAATCGACTAAGGACGAACATGAAGTTTCTACATCATTTTAAACCATTTTTTGTTATTAAATTAATAATCGCAAGTAAATCTATTGGTATCATATGTGAAGAAAAAGAGTTAAACGCAATAATAATAATAAACTAATGAACGATCTAAAATATTAAAATCCTTACAAGTTACAACTTTTTGTTTGAGCCCGCCTAGAAAAAGAGGTATTGGTTGGAGAAATAAAAGCCTCTTTGATGCGAAGGAGGAAAATGAGGAGGTGTGGTTTATATAGGAAATACCCCAACAGATGCTCTTTAGTCTTTACATTCTTTTTTATTTTTATAATATATTATTCTCATACTATAACTTTAATTCCATTTTTAATGTAATCTTATCTTTAAGGGTTTTGATGCATTAATGAATACAACCGGGGATTTGTAAGTAAATTTTACATGAAACAAATATGTTTCCTTATAAAATCTTATATGTCGAAGAAACGCAGAAAGACAAAAGAGGCTTCAGAAGAGGAAATTTTTTGTCTCGCAGACAGTATTGATGATTAAGAACCTTTAACATATTCACTTTTATGTATGATGAAATTGTATTGTCATATAGTGTTTTTTTTTTTTTTAATATATATATATATATATATATATATATATATATATATATATATATAGAACTGACCGATCTTTCAATCTATGATTTTTAGTTATGCAAGACATTAAATCAAAATAGCCAGCTATACCATTCGTGACGGAGTGTAGAGATGTACAAACCGACTGCAACATATCCAAATCGGATATATTTGATCCACTGGATACAAGTTGGATTCCAGAAAACCTTGCCCCCTGATTTTTTCCGGATAAATATACAAAAACCAGATATAGCCATTGGGGAAAATTGGAATTTAAAAAAATTAATATTGTTGTTAAACTGGCTATTTGGACAGTTCAAAATAACCATTTTGACCCTCTAGAGTTAATCATCTTACAAAGGTTTAGTTCTAGTGATTATTCATTTTAGAAATAAAATAAGATAAACAGTTATTAAATTAAATAAAACATAAATAAGAGATCCAAATATATATATATATATATATATATATATATATATATATATATATATCAAATCCAAGATTCTGAGTAATCTATGATAAAAATATAAAGAGTTTGTAGATATGGGTTATAGATATAAGTTGTATTTGTTATAATAGATAATGTATTGGGCCGAAATTGGAGTTGATAGGATTCCAAAATTTATTTTCGACGATTATGTTAGTTTTCATGTCATTTGCATGATCGAAAACAAATCTTAGTAGTAGTATCATCATTTTTTATTTTTAGGTGTGTTAGATATAAAAAAATATTTTATATTATAGATATCAATCTCAATGGTAATATAGTACATACCAATAATCGAAACCAAATTGTGCAAGTATGTAAAAGATTAAGGGGATTAAGCGTAAGAATATGAAGTAGAAAGTACCAAGTATTTGGAAATTGGCTAAATAATGCAGAATAGTCGACCAAAGACCAAAAGACCACTTAAATCGACGTCACTTGATTCGGTACGTAACATAGTTGGGTTATGTGGGCAAGTGAAAACGACAGCGTATGAGCAAATAAAGCATAAATGATATTTCCTGCCACATGCGGAATTGATACGTGGCCGGATAAACCCTTGGTTTCTTCTACCATGTCGTTACCAAATACCAATCGTTTTAGCCATTGACGGACTATTGACGCATCTTTCTAGAAAAAAAAAAAAAAGTAAATAAATAAATAAATAAGAGGAGGGGGAGAGAGAAAGAGAGAGTAAATTACGTTTTGGGATAAATCATAAATGGCGAGTATGTGGGACTACGGAGAAGTTACGTGAGGTAAGTATTCCGATTAATGGATTGTTAATGGTAACCTGGATTTTGGACCAGACCTGGGCTATAATTGTAAATCGGATGTTGGTTGGGCCTTAGTTCCGAACGCACAAAATGGAGTGATGGAGCCCATATCAATTTATAACCTCTCTAATCCTTTCTAATAATTAGGTTATTAATTTTTTTTTATTTGTCACATTCTTATTTAATTTAACAAATGTTATTTTATGATTATTTTGAATTAATTTTTTTTCACATGATTATTTTATGATTATTTTGAATTAATTTTTTTTCACATGTCATTTTATTATTTTTTCTATTTTATTAAATTTCACATAATATTTTAATTTAATAATTGCAGTAAATATAGTAATAAAATGATATCAACTTCATTAATCAACTTACTTCTTAATTTTAAAAATCTCAAAATTAAAGCCCATTAGTTTTTTTTGTTTATTTATTTAAATTATTTGTTTAAATTTAAAAGATAAAAAATATTTTCATTATAATAATTCATTATTTATCTTATTTTCTTATAAATTTAAAGTTCTCAAATATTTTGACATTTATCTTTTTTTTTTTAAATTAACTCATGTAACTAGTTTATAACAAATCACGTGCGAGTCATGCCAACTGTTGAAACCATCTTTTATTGAATTCAGAGCATAATGTAGGGGTTCAAAAGGGCGTTCGAAATAATGTGGTACATACGCTAGGGAATCTAACTTATTATTATTATTATTATTTTGTGAATAATCGTTGTAAATTATTATGTTTATTGTTTTTGTGATTAATCACGGTTAATGGTTATGTTTACTTCTTTATGTGTATGGTTAATTTTTTTATTATAGTTATCGATTAAGCAAATATCTGTTATGGAGTGTCATGTTTAAATGAAAAGATAAAGTGATCTTTTTATTTAGACTAAAAGTATAGATTCAGAATATATAATAATTACTCCATAGTCCTACATGCAAAGATGATTATCCATTCAAAAAATTTATCAATAAAGGAATAAAAACAAATTGTGTACTTTATCAAGTAGTATAAAAAATAGGCCGCGAATAAGTTAATATTGTATATTTGATGTACAGCAAATTAAAATGGGCTTAAAAATACAGATTTAACAAAGTCCACATGAGCAAAATTAATTAATCAATTTGTATATCGGAACATCAACACGGCATAAAATTCGAAGAGCTTAGATGTTAAATAGTAAGTTAGAATTTAACACATTAATTAACCCTTCATATATTTCACATTCACATAGATGGAGGCGTAGGTTTTATATGATAGGTTATATATTTTACCAAAAAAAATTATGTGATTGCGAGTTTCATGTTTGTTTGTCTTCCGATATAGATATTCAAGCTTTCATTAACACAACTTTCTCTTCTTCGGTCCAACCATGACCAACTTCTTTAGCATTTCCTTTCCTTTTTCTTCTTTTAGGTGGTGGTTGAGTTTCTTGGACCTTTTCGTTGTCGTTGCCATCTTTGAGGTTTGAAAAAATTAGACTTGAGTTTGGGGTTGAGATGGTTGTGTTTGAAATTGTTGAGGCTGAGAAAGTTGTTGTAAAGCTTGAAATTGGGAATGATAGAATTGTTATGGTATAGGTTGTTGGAAGTAATTTGTCGTGTATGGATGGTTGGTGAATATAGATTGTTGAATTGGTGATGTTAACATATGCATATATATCCACTCTTGGATTAATTAGTTAGTTAATAAGGAAAGTTTATTATATTATGATAACTTTGATTCTAGAAGGTTGTTTTTCCAAATTTTAGTATTAGAGGAGGATTCTAGTTTTATTAGTATAAACATGATTAATGTTTAGGATGTTTAAGTTAATTTTTCCCAACAATAAAGTTCACCAAGTAATTCCCCGTTCTTATTATTTTCTTCTTCTTTATTCAGTTCATACATTGGGCACCAAGATAATATAAGGTGGTATACCTACACTTGGTATCGGAGCCTATGGCTCGTGAAGGCGTAGGGGGCCGGTTTGAGAGTCGGTTTCAAGAAAAATGTAGCCCTTCGTTGCGGGGCAGACGCAAGCGGGGTGTGGATTGTTTTTTAGTGCGTGTTGAAACATCTCAACAGCAACCCCAATTTTTCTTGATCGGACTTGTTCTAAGGTAGAAAGAGACTAACCGAGGCGCATAATAAACAGACGGGAAGATGTCAAAGTGGGTGGCTTTGATTCGGTTCGTTTTGCGAGTGACGAAAGACGGTAAAAGTAGTTGTGAACTTGTCTTGTTGTTCGGTGGAAAAGTGCTCTCGGAACAATTTTGATTAGGTCGGGGTTGTCAAAAAAGAGAATAAGATGTTAATCGGTTGAAACCAAAAGGCAGAAAAAATCAAAGGGTTGTGTCTACATTAATCGGACAACAATGATTAGTGAGGAAGTAAGTTCGACTTGTTCATGATAAGGGGATACTGACGTAGGTACATGAAAAGCGGACATGAAGGATCCGTCAAAGTAGGTGGCTTTGGATTGGAGAAAAGGTGATCGGAACAAAGGAAAAGATTGGAGAAACAACACGGTGTGAACATTATGGCAGTGGAAGTTCAAATCGGGTGACTTTGGATCTGGCGGGGGAGAGGTCGTGAATCCAGGAAAAGTCTAGATGGTAATAAACGTATTCAACGGGATGTCATGTTACATGTTACGTGTGGTGTGAACAATCAAAAGGGTATGGAGGACTTTGGATGTGACCGAGATGGAGGTCGTGCGTCCGGGAAAAGTCAGGATGGTTCGGGAAGAAGGTGATTAAAAACTACTGTGAACGAGTGGTATGACTAAACCGATTAAGGGGTGATTGTTGGATTAATCGGTTAGTTAATAAGGAAAGTTTTATTATATTATGATAACTTTGATTCTAGATTAATGTTGTTTTTCCAAGTTTTAGTATCATAGGATGATTCTAGTTTTATTAATATAAATATGGTTAATGTTTAGGATGTTTAAGTTAATTTTTTTCAACAATAAAGTTCACCAAATAATTCATGGTTCTTCTTCTTTATTCAGTTCATACATTGGGCACCAAGGTAATATAAGGCGGTATACCTACATCCACCAACATGCGCGTACGAATCATTTGAGTATTTGGAGTATTTTGATTTTGATCCCTAATAACTTGATAAAAATTTGAGAGTATAGAAAAAAATGGATGTTTTTGTAGTAGGGAAAATGATATAAAAGACCTTAAGTTTTCGAAAAATGTTTGGTTTTACCCTTTGATGACTTTTAGGTTCATTAAAGCCGAAACTTTTGGTAAAATTTTGCAGCTTTGCCCTTTTAGCAGGTTTCCGGGTGACCAGCCGGTTACCTGCACAGTTGAGGAGCCACGTCAGGGCTGATTGGGCCGGTTCGGATGACATGGCGCTGGCAAGTATTTGAACCCTGGACGTTGTACAACCAAGAGAAACGCCTTACCACTCGGCTAAGTAGTTTTTTGTGTAACCTATCCAGAATCTTAAAATATATTGTGTGATACTGATTATTTATTCGATTATTATTTTGAATATTATTATTATTTTCATTATTATTATTATATTATCATTACTATATACGTATATTTTTAAATATATAAAATGTGTTTTTGATGAATATAAAATATGATTTTTGATGTATAAATACGTTCTTAAATGTATAAAATATTTTTTTATGTAAAATATGTGCTTAAATATATAAATATTACTAAAAAAATAAAAATATTTATTTTAAGGTATTTGAAAAAAAAATACATATTAAAATGATAGAATACACATACTATATGTATTTATACATAACGTTATATATATATATATATATATATATATATATATATATATATATATATATATATATATATATATATATATATATATATATAACGTTTTAATACATTATTTATACGTATAAAAACCTTTTTATACTTAATGTTATATATAAATACGTTAAAAAAGGTTTTAAAAAACATATTTATTTTTATTTAGTATTTATATATATTCGAAAGCCTATTTATGTTTTTAAAAATGTATTTATTTGTATCTACTAGTTATAATTATATATTTATTTCAAACAAATATATATTTATTTCATATTTATATGTATGTAAAACTTATACATATTTATATTGTTGTTTGCTTTTTTTAGTTCAACTTTTATATATATATATATATATATATATATATATATATATATATATATATATATATATATATTATACACGTTTTTTAATGTATATATAAATAGGTACTTAAATGTATAAATATGTTTTTAAACTTTGCTTTTCTTTAGTTCAATATATATATATATATATATATATATATATATATATATATATATATATATATATATATATAGATATAGGTTTAGTTTCTATGGAAAACAAAAAACCCTAAAAATCATAAATATACATAAAAAAATACTTAGAGATCACAAAACTTTTTTTTGAATTTTTTTATGAAAAAATCGCATGTTTTTATATAAATTCGCTGATTTTTTTTTTGAAAAAATTTTTTTTTTAATTTTTTTTTTAATTTTGATTTTTTTTTCAGAGAATTTTTTAAAAAACCTGCGATTTTTTTATAAAAAAATTAAAAAAAAGTTTTGTAATCTCTAAGTATTTTTTTTATGCATTTGTATGATTTTTAGCGTTTTTTTAAGGTTTTTTTGTTTTCCAAATAACTCTTCCCTATATATATATATATATATATATATATATATATATATATATATATATATATATATATATATATATATATATATATATATATATATACACACACACACGTTTTTTAATGTATATATAAATAAGTACTTAAATGTATAAATATGTTTTTAAACGTATAAATACCTTTAAAATATAGAGTAAATTACACGAATGGTCCCTATGGTTTGGGGTAATTTGCGCGCTTGGTCCCTAACTTATTTTTTTAACTCGGAAGGTCTCTACTGTTTCTTTTTGTTACACGTTTGGTCCCTACTGTTTGTTTTTGTTACACGCTTGGTCTCTGTCTTACCTAAAAAGACTATTATTTAAATAGAGAAAAATGGTGGGGTAGGTAAGGTAAGGTAAGGGGGTGGAGTTTGGGGTGTGTTTATTTAAATAAATTAAAAAATGAAGGGAAAAATAGTATTTTTAGGTAAGACAGGGACCAAACGCGTAACAAAAAGAAACAGTAGGGACCTTCCGAGTCAAAAAAAATAAGTTAGGAATCAAGCGCGCAAATTACCCCAAACCATAGGGACCATTCGTGTAATTTACTCTAAAATATATTATATTTTTAAAAATATATTTTTTACATTTAAAAACATATTTATATATCTAAAATCATATTTTATATATTGAAAAATGTATTTATAATTATATGTATAATTTCAATAATAATAATAATAATAATAATATTATTATTATTATTATTATTATTATTATTATTATTGTTGTTGTTGTTATTATCATCTCTAAATTCTATCAGGGTTATATATTATATATTAAATATCTGGATTTAAGATATATAGAAAGTCTAGTGGTAAGTTAGTGTATTTGTGAATGGAAGGTAGCCGGTTCTATTTTTGGCAGTCTCCATTTCCCTAACTCCTGCGTTATTTTTAATATGAAGGAATGCTGACGTCAACGTCGATGTGACGCAACGTAAGAGGAATCGCTATCCAATCAGCGCCATGTGTCTCGCCAACTCATGCATGTAACTGGCTGTGACTGTCTCAAGTTGTTAAAATGCAAGAATGAACAAATTAAACAAAAGTTGAGGCGATATTGAACCTAAAACTCCGGATAAATCCAAATATTTCTGGAAAACTTAAGAGCTTTTATGACATTAATCTTTTGTAGTACCGTGAAATATGTATAAATATGTTAGTATTTATAAGTAATCATGGTTTGTTAATTTTAAATTTAAAATATTAATAATTTTTTCTTAAATATGTAACATATACATCCCAGCAGTCAAAATAGTGCTCATTCTTTCCTAGCCAAAGCGTTCGTAACCATCCATGAATAGCCTTACACCACAAGACACATACGCATGTACGGGACGGTGTTCAATCATGGAATGATACATGAGTTGGAGACGTCGGATTCTACGTGTCTTCTTCCCATAATACCGAATAGAGCCTAATTAGGAATTTTGTATTTTTAACCGGCTCGGCATAAAGTATAAGCAAGAGCTTGGCCGGGACCCACTAAAGGGACTAATAGAACAAGAAAACGAGAAAAAAATTAAAGAAACTAAGGGAGTTTAAAGTTTATGGGATACAAAGTATGAATGACTTATTATTTATTTTTTAACACACTGAAGCACTCAGGATCAGTAGAATTACAAGTATACAACTTTACAAGATCAAAATTACCGAAAAAAAAAAAGAAGAATATAAATAAATTCAAAGGCTTCAATTCACATAATTCTGCAACACCCATCTGGCCGATGATCATGGCTATGATCAGTTGCAGAGTATCCATAATAAAACTCAGGTGGATAACCATAAACCTCTTCTTCTTCCGTTGATATCAGTGGTGCCGATGGCTGCACGACTGGCCATGGTGGCGCTCGTGGTGTTGGTCGTCGAGGTGCATGCTCAAAAGCGACATCTTCAATATGAACATCACCGTAGCTTGAAATATTGCGACGGGGTTCCACCCTAACAACCGGTGGGTTCTCACGGTGGATGAAGTTGACTCTTAACGTATCCGAACGTGTGATCTCCACACCATCCAAAACCTGGAACATGCCGAGCATGGCTTCTCCTAAACCTTGAAGATCAAAAGTACGCTGTGCAGGTATTATAGAAGATACAGTAGAACTAGGGTTTTGATTTATAGAGACGATGACAACTGGTTTCTTCATTTGGCGTTCAAGAGCGTACCGAATAACTTCAGGGTGGTGTTCAGCAATCGAGACTACTGTCACAATCCCACTTTCCCGGTCTAAAGTTACCAATTGGAGACCATGAAATCTGCGCAGTGCGTTTCTGACCTTTCTTGTACAACCGTCGCAGTTATGAAACCCAACGATCCTGAAACTGAAAACAGTTGTCATTGCAGTCGTCCGTGGATGATCCAGATTTTTTTGTGGCTGCTGAAATAATATAACTGTACGATCGAATCTTATATAAAATGTGCGTTAAGTTGATATTATTTTCAAACTGAAGATAATTAATTATTTAGAAGTTAGGACATATGTTCCGAAGAAATTACCTACGGATTACGGGTTCGTCAACATTTGAAAAACAGTTTCTTCAATTGGCCGTCTAAAGGAAATCCTTCCTTCTTCGCTCGCTGACGTTGCATGTTGTTGTGTTTGCAGTTCAATTTCCTGGGCGTGTAACGTGTTTCGATTAACAAAATAATAATATCACGAGTCACGACTTACTTCTGATAATTTTTAATTGTATAGCATAATATAAAAAAGAAGTTTATTAATAGTATGCATGCGTTGTTAGAATCTTTTGGATATCCTAATAAGTTCATATAGCTTAATTTTAAAGTGCAAGGAAAATTCATCTATTGGACAACTAACAACATAATAAATTAAATATAAAATAGATATAGTGATTGTTGTATTTATGTATATATTTTTAATTACATATTAGAAGCTGTTATATTTATATATGTAATCATTAATAAAACATGACGGACATCCAATTTTAAGGTTACCTATCTGAGTATAAGTAGTTGAGTTTCGGTCCGATCTTTCTTGGGACCGGTCTCGGTATTTTACGGTCCAGTCTTGCAGTCTTTCCGTGCACCTTTTTAAGTTCGGTTTTCGGGTTTTTCGGTCGGTTTTAGGGTTTTTTGGCACAGTTTCGGTATTTGTTGGTTTTTTAGTTTCGGTTTCAAGTTTTTCCCTTAACAAATGTGTGATTAACACCAAAATGATAGATTACACTTTATAAAAAATGATACACTAGAGTTTAATGAAAAAAAAATGAAGTTAGATAGTGTGTGATTAAAAATTGTGTGATTAACACAAAAATGATATATTTATAAACGTTAGTTTCCGGTCCTTTTTTTAGATCGGTCTCAGACCGTTCTCTCTCGGACCGATCTTGTGTCCGTCTCGGAATGGTCTGATCTTATTTGGGACTAGTCTCAAAACGGTCCTGTTTTTCTCGGACCAATCTTGGACAGTCTCGAGTCAGTCTTTTTTCGATCCGGTCTTTTTTAGGTCGATCTTTTTTTGGTCTGGTCTTTTTTCGGTCCGGTCTCGTTATAGACCGGTCCAATCTCGGGCTTTTTCAAGTTCGGTCCGAGACTGGTCCTTTTGTGCAGGTTAGAATCTCAACCGATCTCGGGTTCTGATCCATCAAAATTTTTAAAATAAGCATAAGGCTTAAAGTCTTAAACGTGGCTGGGCACACACAAAGTATGATTTCATTTTCAGAACATCCACACACACAAAGTTTTCATCTTGATGTTTACATGTCAATAGGGATTGAATAGTCTCATATCTTTCAACTTGAGGAATGAGGAAGATCATTTCTATCTTCATACGACATTTAAAATTATGAGAAAAGAAAATTAAAGTTAGTTGATTTTATTCCTTAATTATTAACCCATCAATTTAAATTAAGGCTATGATCCATATTTTTCTATTCGAACTTTGATGAGAAATGTCATAATCAAATTCGAATCTATTTTAGGTAGATAAGGCTTTTACCAATTTCAATCTTACGAAACTCCTAGATATTTTGAGATTCATTGAATCTTATCAATGAAATATTTAATCTCAGATTATGCTCACTTTTGTGACTGAGATGCCGAGGATCACAAACGAGATGTCACTACAAATAAAATTACATTTAGTGGCACAAAGTTTTAGTGGCATTTTTGTTTTTTGTGACACTATAGCCTATTTTTAGTGGCACTTTTGTTTGTTCCACTATAAGTTTTAACAAATACAAAGACATACAATGTCACACTAGCATTTTACATTCTATGAGACTAATAGCTTACTTTTAGTAGCACTATAAAAATTATCACACTTAATAACAATTATGATTTTGTAATGCTTGTTATTTATATTTAATTAAATTTAAAAAAATTAAAAAAAGAGTAAATTGCAAATTTGGTCCCTATGGTTATTAAAAAAGTGTGGATGGAGTCCAAAAAGTTTCCAACTTGCACCACAGGTCCAAAATCACAAACTTTTTACGGATTTGGTCCCTGAACAATTTGAAATGACATCTTTACCCTTTTAATTTTTTTTTTACATTTTTTATATTTATTTTAATCTTTTTTAGTTTAAAAATTAATAAAAAAAAAAGAAAAGAAATAGTCAACCAACCTACTCACCCCTCAACTGTACCCCCTCCCACACTCACCTCTCTCTCTCTCTCTCTCTCAAGATTAAAAAATTACAGTCGATCAAACCCAACATCTTCTTCCTCAGGCACACCTTCTTCCTCTGACGTCCCCACTGTCTTCGTCACCCACCTAGAACACAAGTTGGTTTTCGAAAACGAGAAGAAAATGGTAAAGCTCGTCGGAGTCGTTGATCCAGGCGGCTTGAATCTGATGAGTTTGTGGTAAAAATCCCCTTTTGCATTACCTAGGATCGTGTGTGTTTCTTTGATTCGCATATCTGACTGAAGGGTGGCATTCTAAGATATGAAAATGCTAGCTTAGAGTAAACTACAAAAGAGAAAAGGCCATCAGAACCCTAGAAGTATTTGGCGCCGTCTTCACCGGAGAAAACCATCAGATCTGGGTTTAGATAAGAGTTCCTGGTTTGAGCACATGATTCTCTCTCGCTGCCTTTATCATCTACGTGCTATGACGAATTCAAAATTTGATTGCTCTTGTGTGTATGTGTGTGTCTGTTTTTAGTGGATCCCGATGAAGATGAAGATGCATATGTTCTTCAACCCATTAAATCTCCAATAAGTTTGTTGTTTTTATTAATTTTTAAACTAAAAAATAATTAAAATAAATACGAAAAATGTAAAAAAGGATTTAAAAGGGTAAAAGAGCCATTTAATATTGTTCAGGAACCAAATCCACGGAAAGTTTTTGATTTTGGACCTGCGGTGCAAGTTGGAAACTTTTTGGACTCCATCCATACTTTTTTGATAACCATGGGACCAAATTTGCAATTTACTCTTAAAAAAAAGAGATTGCATGCATCAAAAATCTTAATACCTCAAAAGTGAAAAGTGAAAGCAAAATACTTTTCCGCCTTCCTCCTTGGACTGGAGGGTATGGGAGGGAAGCTTCCCTCACTTTTTGTGGGTCATACCCCCATTTCCCTACTTCTCTTTCCCTCACTTAAAACTCAATGAATGGGTGGGAAGCCCTTCACTCACTTTTTTTTATTATTATTAAATAAAATTAATTTTTTTTATGATTTATAACTTTTAAATTAATACTAAACATAAAATTTAATTAAAAATAAAAAACATTTCATTAATTAAAATAAAAATTACATTAAACCTAATATTTAAATAAGTAGAAAAATAAAAAAAACGCAAAAAAATAAAACAACCAACAACATAGAAAACATAATTAATATCCTAATTTTATTTAAACCAAAATACGTCACTCGGAATCATCGTCTTCGTCATCGCCCTCATCGCCCTCGTCATCGCCTTGATCGTCTTCATCATTCTCCCCAGCGTCACTCTCGTCGTCGGAATCTTCACTCTCGACGAACATATCAGAATCCTCGTCTGATTCGTCAAACAAATCATCGTGAGAAAACTCTAATGGGGGCTGAATATGAGCCCTATAAATGTGTTCCACCAAATCAGCACGAAGGGCGTGATGAATGTCACGATTGTGTACTTCTCTTCTATTCACCCTATACTCTTGTGTACCAACGGCTACTCCTTCGACATTTGGCAAAACTTCATTTTCGTTATACCGGCATATCGCTCTTCCTTCGTCTTCAATAATCATATTATGCAATATGATACATGCATACATTACGTGCTGTAACCTTTTCACCTCATATGACCTTGCCCCGACCGTTAGTACTTGCCAACGTCTCTTAAGTACACCAAATGTTCGCTCCACATCCTTCCTAGCTGACTCTTGCGCCTCTTTAAACTTTTTCCTTTTCTGGTCGTTAGGACATGTAAACGATTTCACAAAAACTGACAAGGGAGGATATAAACTGTCAGTAAGATAGTATCCACGCTTATATTCTACCGCATTTGCTTGAAAAGGTACATCGTGCGACTTTCCAAGGTAGATATCGTTGAATATCGGCGACTGGTCTAGCACATTGATGTCATTGTTTGCACCAGCTGGACCAAAGAATGCATGCCATATCCAAAGATCATGTGATGCGATAGCCTCTAGAATGATCGTCGGCTCTTTGTGGTCGCCTCTCATGTACTGACCACGCCATGCGTTGGGGCATAATGACCAACTCCAATGCATGCAATTGATACTACCTAGCATTCCAGGGAATCCATGCTTGCCTTCATGCAGCGTGTACAATTGGTGGATATCGTTGATAGTTGGTTTGTGCAAATATCGTTGCCCATAAACCAAACAGATAGCTTTGCAGAACTTGTACACATACTCCCGCACGGTACGCTCTGATATCCTAAAATACTCGTCCCATTTGTCTGCGCTCATGCCGTATGCTAGATGACGAATTGCAGTCGTGCATTTTTTAATGGGAGGGAAACCTTTTTTCCGCCTTGCATCCATTTTCCATTGGAAATATGGAAAGCGGCCTTCCAAATCGCCAACAATACGTAAGAATAGTTTCTTCCTCATCCGGAACCGACGTCGAAACTTTACATCGTAGATGGCGTCATCTGCAAAATAATCTTCTATAGGGCGATCGTGTCCGGCTTCGTGATTTCTACGCAACGACGGCTTTCTTGGGTTAGATCATGCACGTGATGTTTCGGCTAGTCGGTTTTGATAGTATGCAACCGTTTTCGCCATGACGGAACCGATAAACTTAGCCTCCTCTACAGCCGTCGAATCGGATGATGAAGATGATTACATTTTGAATAATATTTTTTGGAGAGAAATATAGGTTATGGGTTAAAAAAGATAGAATGTTTTAGCATTTATAGGTTAAGAAAAGGGAAAGAATATATATATATATATATATATATATATATAGCCGTTTGGAATCAAAAAAAGAAAAAAAAAATAAACAGCCAATCATGTGAAGAGAGAGAGTGCGGGACTCCCTCCCCCCACCTTTTTCCCGCGTTTCCTTTCCCGCACCCCCGGTGCGGTGTTTCTTCGTGCGGGATCGTTTCCCGCGGCTTCCCGCTCACCACTCCGTCCGGCCTTAGTCCTTCATAGTTTTCAGCGGGAAAACGAAAATTAGTCAAAAAAAAAAAAATTAAAACCCCGCTTCCCAAAATCCATAGAAAGAATGAATGATCGAGAGAGGGGAAAACAAAGAGAAACAAAAAAAATATTTGTGTGTGTGTGTTTTCTCTGCGATAGGAAGAAAGGAGCTACATTTTGCTCACACAATGTGTGTATGCATTCCATCGACTAAATCGGAGAGGCATCGAGATATCACAGATATAAGGATGACGAGAGTAGGAGAGTAGGAGAGCAGGAGCAGAGCTGTTAGGGGTTGGTCATCAATGACTGAGATTGATTCGAGATAGCTCTACCCAGTTCTCTGTTATGCTAATTTGAAATAAACTATGATGTAATTTCTAAACCCTAACTAAGTTGATTGATGATGTTTGATTTCTATATGAATTGTTATCCGAGCATCATTAATTGGGCAAAGGGTGAAGTTCGGCCCGTAACTTGACGGAGAAACCCGGGTGGTATGTTAGAGGAGGAAATAAATGCTTTTGTGTCTTTTTTTTCTTCCCGTGCAACCGGTGTTGCAGCCATGGCGGTGTCCGATCCCTTTGTTTGACTTCAACTTACAGATCTGAGCTTAATCCTCTTCACATGAATTTTTAAATGTTTTAATTTGTTAATTATGTTATTAGGTACATCCATTTGCTCCATCCATGTCGGTGTCCGATCCCTTGGTGTTGCTTATTGTAATTACAATGTAAGTCTCTCTCCAACTTGGTGATGTGATTCTATTTCCAATAGTTTTAAAATCATAACCCTCTTCTCTAATGAGATAATTTTGGTCATAATTGGTTATATGTCAAACGTATTGTAGGATGATATACACCCTAAAGTAAAAAAGAAGAACTCCAATATGGTAATCCCTCCCTTGTACAGTAATGTTAAAGAAATGGTTCACACTTTGGTTTTCTTCAAGTTATTTGCTTTTTGACTCATTTACACTTATCTTTTTGTTTCAGTTCTGGTAATAGACTGCAACCCGTTTATATGTGTTGACTGCAATTTATAAAGACATAGAAGGAAGTATGTTGCCGTTATACTATGACTAATTTTAAAATGGCAATATTTTTTTTGGAAGCTATACAAGTCATTAGTGTTTTGTGCTTCTAATTGCACACCAGGTTTAAAATGGGAAACATTGATCAAAATTTGATATATTTCATTTCATTTTAATTTTAGGCGGGTTATTTGTATTTTTCTTTATTATCAAACTTTGGGTTTATTTCTTTTAATAAAAGATCATACTCATACATGAAGTTTTCATTTCTTTTTTATTGTAATTTTTGCTGTTTTACAGAGCTAAGTTTGATGGTTATTATGAAGGTAAGCTAGGAAAGGTATGTAGATTTATTAGATTTTCACTATTTTTCATATATTTTTAGGATTGCTATTATGTGAAGTAGATAACTAGATATTAGAGTAAATTACTAAATTACATAAATGGTCCCTCGAGTATTAGGCTATTAGTTAACTATCACCTTTGGGACATTTTCAATTTGTTATGCATCTGTGGTTCTTAAAGTGAAAACTTAAAACATTTGATTCCATCTGGTCATCATCGTCATATGATAACTATTAAAAGCCCCATATTTAAGCACCTTATAAAGGGCATTTTATGTACTTCAACTCCATTTCCATGAAGAGCTTTGATAAACAACTTTAATTATATATGAAATGATTAGGTCATGCTCTCTACAAATCAGCAACTTGTACGCACATAAATTACCACGCTAGGCTGCAATAGAATTAGGGCCAGAATTGAGTAATATTGTTTAATTTTATGTTTTGGTATTAATTATACATTTTTTATTAAATATTGTAGAATCTATTTCTATATCTATAACTCATAACATGCAAATACGATATTTATTATTGTAAATGATCAATGTGGCAGTAACTTGTTACAATATGAAGACAAGAGAAAAGTTCCCTTGCACAAAACAGAGGATATGTATTCCATTGTTTGTTAAGGTAAATGCAAATTACAAGGTTGGAAGTTCTCTTATTAATTTATACTTGTTCATAACTTGTTTTGTTTTGTAGTCTCCCTTACAAGCTGTTTCATGTGACTCTACAAACATAAAAGGGATAGAAGATGATTAATCGATAATTTTATGTTTTGAGTCTTGGCATAACATTTATATTTAGTAAACTTCTTTTGAATACATTTATGTTTAAAATATTGAGAATATTGTTGTTAGACAAGTTTGAATTTATGTAATAATATTGTGTTTTCAATTTATTATCTTAATTGTTTTACTATTATTTTATATTCCATTTAAAAAAAAATCGGACCTAAATTATTAATATAATTTTTTTGTGTTAAAAAAATGTCACTAAAAGCATGAAAATAATATTTATTTTAACATGTAAATAGTTGCATAAAAATAGTGTTACTAAAACCTATAAGTTTTTTTTAGTGGCATAGTAGAAAAGTGCTGCTAAAACCTAATAAAATTATAGCGGCACAACCAAAAAGTGTCACTAAAAGTCTTTAGTGGCAGCATTTTTAGTGACGTTTTTTTTGTGCCGCTGATTGTCCAGTGGGCCTTTAGTGGCAGTTTTTTGGTTTTTAGTGGCACTTTTTCTGTGCCACTAAATTTAATTTTATTTGTAGTGTGAATAACCATGCAAACCAGTTTGACAACCTCGATGTCATTTATCATCTCACATTGATATGTCGGTTAACCACATACGCTCCATCAACATTAATAATTTTCAAGATGCCCATCATATCTCTTTATAGTCTCTATTAGCGTGTTGGTTAACCACACACGCTCCACTAACGACATATAAATTATGATGTGCATTTTCATTGATTAGCATATTTTTCACATTTTTCCTAAAGTTACTAGAGTGGGATTTTAAAAGAAAGTTCTAGTTACTTTATATCATTATACTTATTAATGAGATTATGTTCAATCAAACCCGTTCGGCTAACGATCATCCACCATACAAGAGAGCAGTGGGTAAGAATGGATACCCAGTGACGGTCATTTTATAGGACGCTTCCTTAAACTCACATTATAGTATGGCTTCGTGAATAAGGTTTACTATTGATTTGACTGATTTTTTCTTATACATATAGTAAATTAAACTTTTAATTATAGTAGAAGGTGTATTTTAAAACTTTTCTAAAATACTAGGTTTAGATTTAAATTATTTTCTCGAAATTAATAATATTAATTTAATTTAAAAATAAACCATTTTGGATTTAATCTATATCTTTTAATTAAATAATTAATGAAATTAATTAAATCATTATGGATTAAATAATTATTTACAATTAACCAATTAATAAAACAATTCAAATTTAATCATAATCCTAAGCCTTCTAATTTTCAAAAATAGGCTAAGGTTTATCAGGTTTTAATTGTTCTAATTTTAAGGCTTTTAAAATAACAAATAAGGAAATAAGGTAAACCCAAACGGGGCACCTCAATTTTCGAAAATGGGAAAAGGAGGCTAAGGTTTTTAAAACCCTTGCTAAAATCAAAAATGTCAGAGTGGAGGCTAGGGTTTTAAGAACCCCAAGGATTTTCGAAAATTGTCTCCTTAGGGTTTAGTTTCAATAAACCCTAATTTTAACATATTTAACTTTGTGCAATATCAACGAGAACAATGACTCTGATATCACTAATGGGTTTTATAGGTTACAAAAATCTTATGTAACACCCAAAATCCAGAAGGCTAATTAAAGGATGAAAAACCCTAAGTCAAAGAAGGTCTACTCATCGGGTCCAAGGAGTGTAACTCGACAAGTAGAAGCAAGATTAGGACGTGGGTGGAAGGACCTACTCGACAAGTCGGGGAGACCTACTCGACGAGTTGTTCTGGGTTTGAGAAACCCTAAATCCGGGTTTTGTACCCTATTTAAGCATCCTTAACCCACACCCCCTAGCCTCATTTACAGCCTCCATTGTCCAAACCCTAAGCCATGAAACCCTACAGCCTCGTGTGAGTCTATGAGCCATTTTGAGTAAACTTTGTGTGATTTGAAGTTTGTAGAAGAAGAAGAAGTTAGAGGACTCCAAGAGTATATTGTAGATCCAGAAACAACATTTCATCCTCTTCATTTTTTGGTAATCAAGTCTCTAACTTGACCATTGGTTTCTTAGATCTCTTTATTTCATCTTTATGAGGGTTTTTATCCAAGAAGCTTGATCTATGGGACATGGACGTCCCAAGTAAGGATCTCTTCAGATCTGGAACCAGAAAGGGTTGTTATGGCATAAAGGTGCAAACTTTATGCCATTAGATCCCCATGCAAGCTATACAGATGTCATTTTGGCCCTTTTGAGCCCAAAGGGTCGTGCATGTAGGAAAATGCAGAAGCTTTATGTGTCCAAACGATGTCTAAGGCCTAGATCTATGTTAGTATGCTTTAGTTTGGAATTCTATGGCTTTTGGACATGAATCTATGTCTTAAGGAGTTAGGGTTTGAGCTTAATCCTATTAGGAAAGGTATTAATGGGTAAAGTTGGAAACTTTACCCCTCTAATAGCATTTCCAGAGTGTATACGAAGTTTGGGGATTAGATTTGCAGTGGAAGGACTTAATCTGTTAAGATGGCCCAAACATACTGAGGGACCCGACGAGCTGATCCGCTAAATCGGGACCATGAGTAGCCAGGGAACTCGGCGAGTCAGGGGGTGACTCGACGAGTTGGATCGCGATTTCAGGATTTTGATTTATAGAACTCGGCGAGTTGATGGAGCAACTCAACGAGTTGAGTCAACTCGGAGCGTTGACTTTGACTTTGACCAAGGGTGACCTAGTTTAACTTTTGAGGGCATTTTTGTGACATCCCCATTTTCACGGCCAGAAAAGACCGATTTTGTTTATGCTTTATAAAAATCAGAGTACCCTTTTGAAGAAATGTGTTGCGGAATTTGTTCCCGGAAAAACATGATAAATACGTTATCAAAGCATTTTCGAAGAAATGTATTTTTATTCATTTTCAAAACATTTGGGATGTCATCGTCAATACAGAAACATAAGCATAAACAGAACTTACATTCATTTACACTAGTGTTCTACATCTCTTTTAAATCTATCAGTGTAAAGTAGCTTCATATCGACACCTGTGATAGAAATAAGCTGGAGTGGGTCAGGTTGGGAAACCTGGTGAGTACATAGGGTTTTCAACCCTTAATAATATAATTATTATGTTTAATCATCAAACAATTAACCCAATTACCCATCCCCATTATCTTCTTTACTCTTAAGGATTTACCCTAAGAATTGGCTATTCCTCGTTCATTCTTTCCTAAGGATTATCCTAAGGAATAGGCACGAAATCCATCGTTGCCAGGATTTACTCAACAGACACTAAATCCATAGTTGCCAGGGTTTGCTCATCAGGCACTAAATCCATAGCCGCCAGGGTTATCTCGTTTATCGACAGTATCGTTTCTGAGAATCCACTCGCAATACATGTCAATGGGTTTTTATCTCGTTTATCGACAGTATCGTTTCCGAGAATCCACTCGCAATACATGTCAATGGGTTTTTAGAGTACAGCTGGTGAATACACAGTTCAAAACACCTACAGGTTGCGAGCCTGCTAGTGTCCACTGGACTGTCTAGAATAGTCTGTGGTTGTCATCTATACTCTGCTGAATGACGGGGCCAACACATGGGTAAAAGGCTTCTCTCATGGTTTACCTCTCACCCTTATCTCATGGTCTATATCACCTCTCATCATTTTGTTTTTGTCACACAACAACTATTTCATCTACCCATGTTTTACCCAACACATTTTGTAGATATAAAATACATATACAGTTTAAATTATTTAAAACATGTATAAAAATCTTTCACCCAGCATAGACGGTAAGTATACAGACAATATGCACACATAGCATGTAATTCATATTAAATACTTCATATCTATGTGTAAGATGAAAGTAACTATGCACTCACCTGATAAGGTGGTGACTCGGTACTCGGACAACGCTTCGTTACTCTTAAAACAATTTTCCTTTGACAAAACCTAGTATCATTACCACTAGAGTTTAGTCTAATATTCACCGAGACTAATTAATAGTCTAGCTATTATTACTATTATATAAGCGTTAAATAATACTCTTCACCCACTATGTACAGACAGGGGCCAGACATGGAACACCGGAGGGCAAGATCATTTTGGCATATAGCACTTCTGAATCCAGCAACCCAAGCGGCCCTCCAAACCAGATTCCCCGTACCGCGAGTGGTTAAAAAGATATTATAACGACACTTATATAACCCATAATAATAGTCCAAATAATTATTATAAGGTCCTAATAACATTACTATATTTAAATAAAATCTATATTAAATATAGTATAGGCGTAGCTCACTTACAGCGAGTTTTTATTAAAAACCGGGCTTCGCTGGAGCAGCGTTTCCGAGCCAAAATCTTTTCTTCTCGGAGCCGTCGGGCGCTCCGTGGCTTCCTTCTCGTGCTAGGAAGGTTCCCTAGACTTGGGAGGGGTTTAGGGAGGCTAGAGAGAAGTTAAAGAGAGAAAGAAAGGTTTATGGTGTGAAGACATTATGAAGAGTTCATCTCTTATTTATAGGAATTTTATAGTAAAGTAGCCTCCAAGCTTTGTCCGTATCTTTCGCGTACGAGCTCTGTTTTCTATGTTATTTATATCCACGCATTGGTATTTACGAGTACTACAACTTTCATTTAGACCCCGTCGGCTAATTCTCCTTCTGTCTCAGATTTACAAAAACTGTATCGTATTTATCGCGTACGAAGAGTAGCGACTAAGCTTCGTCCATATCTTTCGCATACGAGCTCCGTTTCCGACGTTATTTATATCCACGCATTGGTATTTACGAGTACTACAACTTTCATTTAGACTTCGTTGGCTAATTCTCATTCTATCTCGGATTTACAAAACTGTATCGAATTCGCCGCGCTCGAAAAGTAGAGACTAAGCTTCGTCCATAACTTGCGCATACGAGCTTCGTTTTGACGTTATTTATATCCACGCGTAGGTAAAAATAAAATTTACAACTTTCATTTTTACTCCGTCGGCTAATTCTCGACCGATCTTAAATTTAACAGTAGGAGGTGATTACACTGTTAAATGTCCGCGTAAAATTCATAACTTTTACATACGGACTCCGTTTTCGTCTGTCTTTTTGTCGTTGAGTTCCTATTAATGAACTCTCATTTAGGTCGCGTAAGCCAAAAACCGCTCGAACTAAAATTCGAGTTTCGGACCGTGCACTGCTATGCCAAATCTTAGAAAAATCATAACTTCCTCATACGAAGTTAGATTTGGGCGTTCTTTTTATGGACGCTCTTGGTTTAATGTTTTCTACGACTTTTGTTTAGATAACTAAGGCTAAAAGTCGATCTATCGTAAATTCACTATTTACGCTTCCCGGTGCCATGTCGGTTTTGCCGAAAAACTTCGACGGGCCATAACTTCTTCGTTATAACTCGGATTTTGGCGTTCTTTATATGTACGGAACCCTTGAGACATATTCTACAACTCGGTTAAGATTATTTGTTCTAAATAATCTTTTGTCGAAAAGTCATTTTCGACCCCTATTATCTCTAAATTGACTAGCCCGGATCTACGGGCGTTACAATTTTGGACTAAGTGTCATTTTGGTATTGATAGACCGGGGAGCCGAAGGATCAACAGTTCGGGGAATTTCCAGTTAGCAGCCAGAGGAGTATCAGCAGGTCTTCAGCAATGCAATGTGAGTCTCCTTACTGTGTGCATGGGTCTACGGCCACAATGGCAGGCCATTTAGTTTATGTATAGCAGGAAGACCCGGGGGTTAGCCCTAGGCATTGTATGATAGTATGATTCTGGACCACGGTCCGATGCCGGGCGGGGCCCGAGGAATGATTATGTGTAGGATTTTCGGACTAAGGTCCGATGTCGGGGCAAGCCCGAGGAATATTTGCATGATAGATTATACTTGTTTTCTTTGTGATACTTGTATGTGCCTAGTAGGGAGGTGAGTGTGGGCAAGGTCCCGTATCTCATCACTATTTGAGTATGGACGGAGTTCCATATCTCATTATTAGTATAGTAGGGGTGGGGCTCGTGATAGGAGAGAAGTGAGTGTGGGCGGGGGCCCGTATCTCACTATCAGCAGGAGTGTATACGGGGTTCGACGACTCATCAGTAGCAGACCGGGGGCGAGGCCCAAGTTAGGTGAGGCCTTAGAACAGGAATACAGTTAGAGTATGTTTTCTTTATGTACTAGTAATCTATGTGATTGTATGTGTATAGCGGGAGAGGCCCAAAGACAGGAAAGGCCTAAGAGAAAAAAAAAATGTATACCGAGCGGGGCTCGATGCCAGGCAGGGCCTGATGCCAGGCGGGTCCCGATGCCGGAGAGAGTCCGATGTCGGGCTAGTCCCGATGTAGCGGGCAGGGGCCCAGTATATGTGCTTATGTTTATGGTATGTGGTAGTATGGGGAACTCACTAAGCTTCGTGCTTACGGTTTTCAGTTTTGGTTTTAGGTACTTCCAGTAGCGGAGGGAAGAGCTCGGGATAACTGTATTGCACACACCATCCGTTTTAGCCTAGGATGTTTTACTCTGATATGATATGTGTTTTGACATGATACTCTGATTTTATATGATTTTGAATGAATGATTTGATAACTATGATTTTACTTAATGATTTAAAATGAAATTTTTGGTTATGATTTTTGGGATGTTACATTTTATTTTGGCGGAAAAACTTAAACCATAAGTTCACATGAAACCTAAATGATCTATGTTCTCATTATGATTTGCAACAAGCAATTAAATATCAAAAACCCTAAAATTATGTTGCTATTTTCAAAATTAAGAAAGGGTTATTAGAAAAATACATACCTTTAGTTTATTATAGCAAATAAACTAGTATTCCTTCTTGATTGGTTTTTAGAAAGCAAGTACTAAAAGGCTTGTGCCTCTAATGGCTCACACCTAAACCCTAGCAAGTTGGAAGCGAAAGAGGAGAGAGGAGGAGAAGGAAGAATTTTGAATTCAACGCTCTTAGAATGACGATTTTGAAATTCTAAGCCCTTAGGGGTTTATATAGGTGCTAGGAAGGTTGTATATGGGTGTGAACTGAGTTAGCAAATGTCGAACCTCACTCGGTTCACTCTTAGAAAATATATGTACGCAAGTTGAGCTTGAATCTATGAGCGTTAATTCTTCATCTGTTGTAGTTTTAATTTTGAATTTTGACCAGGGGCGTAGGTAGGTATTGACAAGGTGGGTCTTAGGACCTACTTTTTTTTAATAGAACAATGATATATAAAAAACAAGAAACTATCTAATTTTTATCAAAGGACGTACCTAATTATTTTTGGCGAAACAAAATTCATCATCAGTCCATAAATTTTATATTTACCAACCCAACATCTTAATCCATTTTCATTAATTAAAAGTCCAATTTAGTTATTTTTGAAAAAAAAAATAGAAACGGAACGTCGGAAAGTATACTCGCACGTACCCTCGACCCTCTCTACATCGTTTCCTGTTTAAAAATCAAAATTGATCATTGCAAACGACGTCATTGGTTCCCCCGCTCCGTTTGCCTTCCGGCCAGACCACCGCCTATCCGCCCACCGTCGGACATCGTCTTTCTCTATGTCACACCCTGTTCTGAATTGTTTCCTAATTCGAGGTTGTGACATGAATATCGGTTATCATAAGGTTTAGGTCCTTTGGGAAAGAGAGATTTAGACCCATTTGGGTGTGGGTGATGTAGATTTGATGACCCGGGAGTTCGATTTGTGTTTTGGGGCCAAAGGGTATATCGGTAAAGTGTCAGTTCGGGCTTTTTATGAATTTTGTATTTTACTCAGAAAGTTTTAAGGCAAGGATGAGTTGATATAACTGTAGAGATTCTCGTTACCTTTTCGTGGATATAAGGATCGTCGAAATTGGACTTAAAATGAAGAAGATATGACATTCGGAAGTTTGAAGGTTTAAGGGTCAGCCTAGTGCGCGAGGCGTACTTGGGAAGTACGTTGGGCGTACTAGGCAGGCAATTTTTGGGTGCCCTTTGGAGTACGTTGGGCGTACCAAGTGTACGTTGTACGTACTCCAATCAAATCCAAACCCTAATTTAGGGTCTTGGACCCTATTTAAGCTCCTTAACTCAGCACCAAAGCCTCTTATCTTCAGCCTTCATCCTATTAAACCCTATAATCGAAACCCTAGCCCACATTGGTGTGGTTCTTGAGCTTTTGGTGGTATTTCATGCATTTTGGTGCTCATAAAAGAAGCAGGAGTTTCTTGGAGAAGTGTGGGATTGATTGAAGCTTTTGGATCCAAGCTTTGTGCATCTTGATCTACCTTCTGGAGATATAAAGTTTCTAACTTAATGACTCTAGGTGTTAGATCTAGTCTAAGGAATGTTTTGGGTTTATTTTGGTCCTTAGAGTTATTCATGTGAGTATGAGCTACTCCACGAGCTTAGAATGCTGGATCTTGGCATTTGTAAGGCCCCATTGTTCATAAAAATGTCATTTTGATGAGTTATTTTGGACCATGCATGAGTTTGGGTTTTTATTATGTATTGTATTGAGGATTTGGTCCCATTAAGTCATGCAAAAGAGTAAATTTGCCAACTTTATGTATTAAGACATCATTTAGGGTCAAGATAAGTGTTTGGATGCTTTTGTCTTAACAATTAAGAGCTTATTTCATATTTTTGGGCCCCTGATGAGTACGATGGGTGTACGTAGGAAGTACGCTCAGTGTAATGATGGTTTCGCGCATAGACAACTTGTACCTTGTGCTTCGGGGGGGGTACACTTCTGGTATGTGGGGCGTACTCCCTAGGATGTCAACTTTAGGCATTTTAAGGTTTAGACCTTGTTGGGCCATTGGACTTCTGACTTTGGGCCATGGATAGACTAAGGGCTTTCTTGGAATTAGGTCCATGATAGTGTTGGGCCTAGTTAGGAAAATGGGCCATATTGGGCCTTAGGATGCCATTTGGGGATTTGGGTTTTTTGAGCAAATTGGATGGGCCTTGGTTTTGGGCCAAGTAAGAAAAGGGTAAAATGGTCTTTTACCCTTTAGGAAGTTGGATTATGGAGTGGGCCTCTGATTTTGGGTTATCGGGTTAATTATTAATTAAGGTTGTATTTATTGTTAGTTGGTGCGAGGTTATCCGGTTCAGCGACCGAAGCACTTATTTAATTATCAACGAATTAAGGTGAGTCTCCTCATTGTACTCGTGGGTCGAAGGCACCAATGTCGGCCCACTAGGATATTTTATGCTA
The DNA here is from genome assembly GCF_052849685.1 of Lactuca virosa. Lineage (NCBI taxonomy): Eukaryota > Viridiplantae > Streptophyta > Magnoliopsida > Asterales > Asteraceae > Lactuca > Lactuca virosa. The sequence goes on along the minus strand of NC_136427.1, from coordinate 285,779,075 downwards.
GTTGTCATTGTGACTCTTGCATGGTATGTTGGGCTATGCCCATTTGTATGTTGGGTTAGGCCTATTGTATGATCGGGTTAGGCCCGTTTGTGTGTTGGGCTAGGCCCATGGATCAGGAAGGGCTAGGCCCATTGTATGTTATGTAGGGTGCTAACAGTCTTTGTGACTTTTGCATTTGTATGATCGGGCTAGGCCCTTTGGTTTGGCAAGGATAGGCCCATTATGGTGGGTTGGGCCTAACATACGAGTTGGGCCCAATTTGAGGGCTATGCCTAATGGTATGTATGGTATGTAGTATTTTTGGGAACTCACTAAGCTTTATGCTTACAGTTTTTATGGTTATGGTTTCAGGTACTTCCGGTTCGAAAGGGAAAGGTCTGGGGTGATCGCAGCGCATCCACCCATGTTTCCGCATTGTGATGATTTTGGGATTGTACTCTGATGACTGTTTTATTATGAAATACTTTTGGATGTTTGAATAAAAGATGATTAGTGTCTTGATTGAATTAAAAATGAAATTTTTACCTCATAGTTTTTGGGACGTTACACTCCAATCGTCCAAACTCCAACAATAACAGCCAATGAGTCAAGTAGACTCCAGTGACAACAGCCAAGTGATCAACATGTTTGTAACTTTATATGAATTATGATTTTATGATTCATTGTATAAATCTCCACAACAAGAAACTTATTCTTAGAGAAAGAAGTGAATAGCACATCGAAGAGGATCATAGGTTAGTAATGTTTGTTATTACCAACTACCACATTGATTTATAAATTTAGTGTTATATATATATATATATATATATATATATATATATATATATATATATATATATATTCAGGTTAAAAACTTGCACCACTATCAAGTTGATGTATTTAGGGAGGTGATTGATATGCAACTTCAAGAGATGAACCATCGCTTTAATGAAGTAAACATGAATTTACTTCTTTGTATTGCTTGTTTGTGCCCAAGTGAATCTTTCAAAGCCTTTGATTTAGATAAAATAATGAAAATGGCTAAACTTTATCCGGAAGAGTTTCCAACAGAATATGATCTTTGAGTTCTTGAAGTGGAACTTGGAAACTACATTAAAGATGTACGAGAAGATGAACAATTTAATGATTTGAAGAGAATTGGAGACCATGCCAAAAAGATGGTCGAAGAAAAGAAGCATATAATATTCCTAAGATTTATCTTCTTAGGAAACTTGCATTGTTCTTACCCGTAGCAACAACAAGTGTGGAACGTGCATTTTCAGCAATGAAGTTGATAAAGACTGATATACGCAACAAACTGAGTGATCAATTTTTGAGTGATAGTTTAGTGTCGTATATTGAAAAAATTATTTTAAAATGTATCGGTAACGACGCAATTGTGAATATGTTTCAAGATATAAGATCTCGTAGAGTTCAATTGTAAGAAATTTCATATTTTTTAGTTTTATTTACATAAGGAACCATATGGTTTTTGGTTCTAGATTCGCTACTGATTTGGACAATGGGCTAATGGAACCATAATCTCAAGAACTTAAGTGGAGACGAGTTGAATCTGTAGAGAGGAGTATTTCGCTTGTTACACTCACCGTCATCCTCACACTAAACACCAAGAAATTCCCAATCCCCACCATCAGTTAGTGCTCTTCACCCCCTCACTATTATTATCACCCTCACCCACTCCCGGTGAACTAATGAATTTGTCGCCCCGCTCTGCACCATATCTTTCGGTCATTGCACTGCCATCGCAACCACCCTTTAGCCATCATGAAAGTATGTATTTGCTAAATTCTTGTTTTACCTTCTATTTTTCGTTTTTTTATTCTTGCTGAATTATTTTTTTCTTTTTTTTATATTGAATAATGATAATTTTTTGCTGAAATATAATTATTTTTTGCTGAAATATCATTATTTGTTGCTGAAATATCATAAAATTTTGCTGAAATGTCATACATTATTAAATTTTCGGTATATAAAATCAGTTTATTTTAATTTTTTAATATCTGCAACAGCATGCAGATATTAAAAAACAAACACGTTTCTTATTACAGTCTGCAGCCGTTTTGTCCACCTCTTCTGCTGCTGTAGAAGACTGCAGAGGTGGTCCCAAGACTTAATGTAATTTTGTTTCAAAAAAACAAACAGCACCTTAGTGCTCTTCAGCCCTCACTGTTATTATCACCCTCTCCCTCTCCCAGTGAACTAATGAATTTGTCGCCCCGCTCTGCACCATATATTTCGGTCGCTCCACTGCCATCGCAACCACCCTTTAGCCCTCATCAAAATATGTATGTGCTCCTTCGTCATCTCCATGATTTCTTTCGAGAATCCAAAGTAGATCTTTCTTCATACACTTTACTTTTTCAACTGACAAGCCTCAAATCATGTTGGCAAGTGGATGCATCAAGGCATACTTGATTAGTTGGCTTCAATGTCTGATAAGCCTCATAAGATTCAAAGACAATGTTATTCTTGGTTTATTCCTCTCACTTGTTTTCTTTTCTAGAATATGTAGGCGATGGTGGGTTTTCTTTGTGTTTAGAGAGAAAATGAGGAAAAAGATAGAGACGATAACAGAGAAAATCAAAGATAGCGAAGAAGGGTAAAAAGACGTTGACTATGTCTAGGCATGGGGAGTGGGAGTATAGGTTATTATTTTATTTCTTTTGATATAGTATTAGTTAAAAGAAAATAAAATGGTATAATAGTCTTTTATGTGGTTTAGGAACCATCTATTCAAGTTTTGGAAAGCATGGAATCGTCAAAAATAAATAAATAAATAAAAGAAAATTAAAAATTATGGCTTTTGGTAAACCACAGGACCATTTATATAATTTTGTCTAAAATAAAATAAAAAGCAAACATCAACAAAAGACTAAAGTTCATTACCGTATACATGAATTATGAATTTTTGAGATATGATGAGAACTTGATTCCAAATATAAAACGACTAAAATTCGTTACATACTTTACATTGCTTTCTTTTGCTACAACACCAACAAATAATCAAATAATATACATAAACAAAAAAGTTTATACATGACGTCCACCTCCACATAAATGTCTATGTGAACTGGTTTAATCTAATATGCTCAAGATATTCTAACACTACAAAATAAAGTTGAAGTAAAAGAAAAATATAAAAAAATTAAGGATTTACAAGATATTGTTACAAAATATTTTTACAAAAGATTACCAATTTACAACAATAATCGTTCATATATGAATATATGATATATATATGCCATATAAGTAAAAGGTGTTTCATTGGGTAGACTTCAAATAAATACCCAGTCCATCTATATAAAGGCCAGAACGACCAAAAAACCCCGCAAAGGAACCTAAATCCCAAGGTACAGAAAAACGAGTCCCCACCTCTGGACCAAAAGGCCCATTCTTCTTTTTGTTTGTTATAAAACACAACGATGAGATTAGTGTAAGAGTTGAATGCATTCCCATGTTCTCTCCAACGGTTCCATCAATCCCAATTATTTCTTCGTCAACATCAAAATCAACCTATAAATTAAGTATAAAACCAATATTAACAATCATAAATAACAGATTATTTTTAGGCACAGCACAACCTTTGGAAAATAATACTAATGTTTTTAACTATTCAAGATTTATCACCTTCGATATTGTGAGACCCCTGCGGGCTTTGCCATAATGTTGAGAAGAATCTAACGAACCACTAAAATCTTCAGTCGTAAAACCAATTTCATAAATCCACTGCTTGTGAGCTATCGTTATCTTCCTAAGCTTTTGATTGCTATCAAGCAGGAACGACCATGGATCTCCACCCGTTCTCGATCCCCATAATCCGATCCGAGTAATTCTCCTGCAACTCTAACATAAAATTAACACAAAGTTTGTAGTAATCAGTTGAAATTCTCTTGAGATGACCATAGAACTTCAACCCAATTTCACGATGACAATGACTTACAATCTGTAATTCCAAAGAGATTTGTAGTTGTTCGATGATCACTGCCATCGTCGGACGTCGCTTCCGATCTATGTTCAGGCATTGATAAGCAATTCTGGAGAATGTCTGCAACGAATTTGGTTTAATTTGTTTCCGGATACTGGGAAAAATGATTTCGTCTAGTTTTCCCTCTTCATAACGATGTTTGACCAAGTGAGATAAAAACCGTTGCTCTTCGTCATATTTTCCGATCATTGCTCGCCTTCCACATAAGACTTCAAAGAGCACCACACCAAAAGAATAAACGTCGGATTCTTTTGTAAGTACCCCGGTGGCTACATACAGTGGATCAACGTAGCCGAATGTGCCAGCTAATTTCGTTACAAGAAAAGTGATATCCTGATTCATAGGGCCGATTTTAGACAACCCAAAATCGGAAATCTTAGCTTCCCAATTCTGATCCAACAAAACGTTGGAACTCTTTATATCACGATGTAACACCCTGTGACCCTCTCCAACGCCGCTATGTAGATAATTCAGTCCTCGAGCAGCACCAAGACATATCTGAAGCCGTTGCACCCATGTAAGATAATCTGTGGCTAGATAATTATCCAGGCTTCCACGAACCTCATGCTCATAAACAATGATCTTCTCTTCACCTTCCTCACAGAATCCAACAAGAGAGACGAGATTATCGTGTTTGTAACTAGAGAGCATGACGATCTCCATCAGGAACTCGTGTTGTCCTTGACCGCCTTTCACATCTAACCGTTTTACAGCGACTGTGGTGGCTGTCCTGCCGGAGGTGGTGGCAGAGGTGGAGTCGCCCAGTTGGCCCTTGTACACCCTCCCAAATCCACCCTCACCGATGAAATTATCATCGGAAAAGTTGTTTGTCGCCAATTTGATGTCTTCAATTGGAATTTTAAGGTGGGCGAGTTCTTGAATAAGAGACATGATGCAGATAAGATTAAGCGAGAATTGAATGGCAATCATTCCATGGATTTCTGTTGGATATCACTGAATTATTAAATCATTAAAGTATGCCAGATTTGAATAGTCATTAACGTCTTTTTCAACCTTTTTGTTTTATTAAGACAAAACTGCAAAATTGGTCCTTGTGGTTTACGAAAATCTATGGATAGGGTCCAAAAAGTTTCCAACTTGCATGGAACGTCCAAAATCGAATACTTTCCGTGGTTTTAGTCCTAAAATTAAGAAATTTCTGTGTTTTTGGTCCTAGGGAAACCTGAAAGGACGATTTTACCCTTCTAATTTCCTTTTTGTATTTTTTGTATTTTTATTTTAATCTTTTTATCAATTAAAAATAGAAAGGAAAAGAATTGACCCACTTCACACACACACACTCTCTCTTACTCTCTATCTCTTTCTCTCCGATGACCAAGAAGATCACGACTCAGACTCTTCCTCTCCTTTCGTATACTCCTCCCTAAACCCAATGACACCACCATGATCCTCTAAACCCGTGGTCATCGGCACCATCCTCGGCCATCGTCGCAGCCCCATTTGGTTCGCAATTTGTCCCGATTAGCCCTCCAATGCCATAACTCACCAGAATCGATTCAATCCACGACTGTGGGTGTTGGCGTTATTCCATCTTTCCAATTTGAATCTGGCGGCGATTCTGAACCCAGATAAACCTATTCATCTCATGCTCAAATCGATTCAATCTATGAATTCATTATGGATAGACCAGATTCTGAATCTTTTCATCTGATTAATCCGGTTGGGTTTCTTGGTCAAGAAGAAGATAGGAGAGCATGGAAGTCTTACCCTTCAATCACAAGTTCAAAGTCCAATTGAACCAGATGAATCGATTTGAATCGATTCAACATGGGTCTTGTAAATTCTAGGGTTGACTGCCATGGATATTGCAAATCTAGGGCTTGTAAAGTTAAGATTCAAACGTGCAAATTGATTGTAGAGTGTTTGTGTGCGTGTATCTATGCATGTGTGTTTATTAGTGTATATGAGTTTTGAATCAGGAAGATGTTGATAGAGAAATGGAAGATGATGCAGATTAAAGTAAGATTTTGCATGTGAAAGGGAGAGGGGAAGATTGCAGAGGTGATCTTGGAGTTTCGGTGCTCATCGGAGTTCTGGTGTTCGCCGGAGATCTTGGTTTCTAACGAAGCACACACACATACAATTTTTTTGTTCTGGATTTTTTCTTGAGTTGTAGGTTTTATATAAGAGAGAGAAAGAGAGGGACAAAGAGAAAGTCAAATGGAAGAACGATGGGGTTATGGATTGCTCTTTTTTTTCAATTTGCAGGTGAAGAAGAGAGAGAGAGAGAGAGAGAGAGAGAGAGAGAGAGAGGGGGGAGAAGGGGGTACGGTGGGTGGAGTCGTGGAGAGGGGTAGGGTGATATTTTTTTTATTTTTTATTTTTTTATAATTTTTTAAATACTAAACTCAATAAAAAATGGAAAAAAGAAATAATAAGGGTAAAATGGACATTTCAATATTTTCAGGACCAAAACCAAAGAAAAACCTTGATTTTGGACCATCCATACAAGTTGGAAACTTTTTGGACCCTATCCAAAGTTTTGTGAATACCACAAGGACCAATTTTTTAGTTTTGTCTTTTATTAACATCAAATTGCATTAAAAATTTAGACGTTCAATTGATAGTCCTGCAAACGTCATCGGTGGCTTCCAACTCATTAATAATCTGAACTAGGTAAGTAACATCGCGTTGCGGGGTCAGATGTGAGATTTTTTGTTTGGTTTATTCTCTGTGAATATTCTTTCATGAATTATTTGTTTATACTTTGAACACAACATTAGAGGGTGTTATTATTTGAGCATCGTTCTTGAAGGAGATTTTTGATGATTTGACAATGTTTTATTTAGGGGAATCACTTAGGTCTCGTTTGATAGTTTCTGTCTGGTAAAGTGCTGTCTGAGAAAGTTTTCTGACTGGGAAAGAAATCATGTTGTTTGATTGTACATCTGATTGACTGTGCTGAATGATGAAAAAAAGTAATAATTCAATAAAAAATAAATTTAAAAAAAGTTATTTAAAAAAATTAATAATCCAATAAAGAAAGAAAAAGGAGGGGTTTGGTGTATAATTGTCTTTCCAGCCCATTCAGCCAGAAAGATATGATTTTGGGGCTTTCTGGGAAAGAAATATCTTACCAGGAAAGACCCCTTCTTTTGTGCAAATCAAACAGTCTTTCCGGTCCATTCAGCCAGAAAGATCTGTTTGGACCTGGAAGATGCGTATCAAACGGGGTCTTACTATCTTTCTTGTTTGTTCTTTCACTATTGTTTTTATTAAATACATTTCCATGTTACAGTGTGTATGGTTGCAAATAGATGGAATAGCATCTGACCATCTGGTTGACCTCATAAAAAAGTATATAAATATATAATAACCAAAATGTTAAAAAAAACAAATATATATATATATATATATATATATATATATATATATATATATATATTATACCTCAAATAAACGAACATCAAGTCCCCTCACATGATAAAAAATTTAAGCCAAAAATTCCAATACTAAATAAATGATACACTGTTTGTGAAAAGTGATATGAAACTACTAATTGTTTGATAAAAAAACTAAAACGGATAAAAAGCTCACACTTAATATAGTACTAAAATATCAATGAAAGATCCGTAAATGACCACATACTTGTCTCCATCCCCCAACCTACAAAACAAATTAACTTAATTAACCCCTTTTTGTATAAAAAAGAATAACCACACTCTAATAAATAAATGAAAAACAAATTTTTAGAAAGTTAGTATTGAACTAATTAAACAGGTTGTCATCAAAGCATACCATGTGTTTTGGAAATACTAACAGACTGTTGAAATACCACAGTTATTAGAATACTCATTTCACATGTTTTAAAACAACATCAAATTGCAAGGATTAAGTATTAAAGATTGTAGCTTTTGCAGAACAAAAGTCATAGGACTGTCAATATTTCAACTTTAACTATTCAATGAATTTATTTTCAGAAAAAACGGAACTTCCCTTGTAAAGAATGCCACTTTCAGCCTTCTATGCATGATAACTTTGTAAAGACTTGTACAAAGCCATAAAGCAACATGAAAATGATTTGAAAATATATAATACTATTCCTAAAGTAAACAAATCATGCCCTCACAATGTATCTTTCATGAAATGAGAACTTTATGCTATTTCTTTGCTGAATTCAGAATTTTTATGCAGAAAGCATAATTGTAATGTTGTTTCTTTGCCGAAATCAAAATTTTTATACAAAAAATTTTGGGTTTATATGAGATCCTCTTCTCACTTAACTATTTTCTAGGCGAAAATAACTTTTATTAGATATACCCTGTAATTGTACAGACAATGTCACACCCCAAAACCAAGAACGGCGGAAACGTTCTGGGGTGGAGGACGTCATGTACAGTATCACAACCGTGCATAATAGTAAAGACAAGCAACAACATCCATTGCATTAATATAATAATTGTAATACAAGCGTATTCTGTATAGTTTGTAAGACACCAAAAGTATAATCAAAATAAAAGATGAGTCTTGTATGTGCTCCATCTTCTCAAAAGTTTCATCTGTACCTGTCTACTGATGACCTGAGAATACAAGTTATTTTGAAAGCGAGTATCAGCATAAAGCTGGTGAGTTCATAAGTATTTAGTGTCGTTGCTTGCATAAAAATGTTAGTAACAATGTAATGTAGTAATCGATTTCAAATGTTTTGTAAATAGTATACTCCCTAGGAAGCCCTATGTTTTCCAGTAAAAAGGTAGTCTTCTACCAAGACCCGATTGTTTGTACAATTGTTCTTTTGTAAATATAAGGGTTTTTCCCCAGTGAAAACTATTAGTATAAAATATAGTTTTCTTAAACGAGTAGGTGACAAAGTCACAAGGTAATGAAATACAGACTCCAGGTGGTACTGAATGCACAGCACGCCTCGGAAAGTCCAAAGTAAAAATATGTAGACTCTAGGTTGTGTTATGTGAACACTACGCCTCGAAAAGTCTAGTTTTGCCTTAAATCCTTATTTAGTTAATTTAAGGTTTGAATGTGAACTCGTATGTAACCATGATGATCGACGGCTGAATAACTGATGACCATCCAGGTCACACGTAGTATGGTGACATTTTGTCACCCCTGGGCCTTGTCGGCTTGGACTGTAGCTAGCAGTCGGGATGTGGGAGTGTCTGTCCCGTATAGATCTATACACATAATGTCCGCTCTCCCTCCAGGAGACTCTGGTTACACGGTGATAGCACAATGAAGTGTCGTATCGAGAAGTAGTATGTCACATTATGTATTAGTATTTAATGTTTGTATAGTGTATAGTATGTTCTCTTGTATAGTGTATAGTATGTTCTCTTGTATAGTGGATATCATGTATTGATACTCAATGTAGTACTTAAGTAGTGACTCACAAAAGTATCGACTCTTGTATGGGTCGTTGTAATAGTAGTAGTGAGTGGTAATCCCTTAACTATACCTATAATAGTTAAATAGTAAGGTTGTCTAGATGCCTTTGTTACACAAAGGTACTGAATCGAAGTGAAAGCTTTTATATCCAACACATATATAGGATATATAACTAAGAGTTCAACGACCTTCGGACAGATAACAGGATACCCTAAGTCCACAACCAAACAAGGAACAGGAAATAAGGTGAGCTATCAGTCCTAAGTCCTTCAAGCCTTACTTATATAAATATACTGGCGTAGATATGGATTTGAAAATATTACAAGTATAAAAGAGTTTGAAAACAGTTTTAGCATCAAAAGAGTTTAATGAAAAGGTTTGAAAGCTTGAAAATCCATAAGTTTGATAGCAATTTGAAAGCAGTAGAGAATCTTTCTGTTTGTTCTAGTTATCAATCACATGTGATTAAAGCAATAACTAGAAATGTTCAACTTGTATTCCCCCCCCCCCCCATAAAAGCATTTAAAATCATTTAAAATGTTAATTAAGGGGTATGAACTCACCTGCAGTGAGTAACTCAGATGAAAGGTCGATGTAGGATCGTCGGGTGTCAACTGAAATCTTAAGCACACACGAATCCTATTTTCCATGTAATAACACTTATATGAATACACTAGTAGATATAACCACTAATGGTGACAGGGACATGTCTTAAGGACATAAAAACACTTAGAATTAAGTGTTACCAACTCATATGGTTGCACATAAGGAGTGTATGGCCCTGTATTGGGGGTGTAAGGCCACAAAAGCATGGGTTTTGTGTGTGTGCGGCCAGAGTGTGCGGCCGCACACTCACTATGGAGTGTGTCAAAACGTGGTTCCAAGCCTTTGGGATGTTCTAGTGAAGGTGTTTTAACTATTGCTTAACCGGATTGGGAGTTTGTGGCCACCTTGGACCCTTAAAAGGGTGTGTGCGGTTGCACATGGCGTGTGCGGCCAGGTGTGTGCGGCCAAGCCTATGTGCGGTCGTACACACTCCTACAAATGTGCCCAAATCGATTTTCCAAGGCTTTGTGATGATCCTAAGAAGGTGTTTTGGTCGATGCTAAGCTTGGATGAGTATTTAAGCCCATTTTAGGACCAAAATATGTGTGTGCGGTCACACATGATGTGTGCGGCCGTACACACATGAAGATCGTCTAGAATGATGATTTCATGGATCAAACTCGAGGAAAAGGCGTTATAATGTGTTGTAGTAATGATCTAAGGATGTTTACTTACTTGTTTTGATGATTGGAGAGGAAAACTTGAAGAACTCTTGAGAGAAAATGTTGCAGCTTTAAAGGAGTGTGAAAAAGGGTGTATGGTTGACTTAGGGTCCTTTATATAGGCTGGAGTGTGAGGCTAGGAGGGTGTGCGGTTGGCTGTGTGCGGCTGGCTGGCCGCACACTCGGGTGTGCGGCCGCACACACCTTGCTAGGTGTGTTTGGCCCGTTTTAGTGATGCTACACACATTCTCACCCTTCCTAAGACTCATATCAAGGTTATATTAAGTCTCAATCACTCATATAGACCCAAAACTTCATTACAAAATAGCGAAACGAGGCTAACTTTGATGAAAATGAAGAATGTACACGTTAGAAATTTCGGGTTGTCACAGACAAAAAAAATGAGAAAATGACCATGTTACCCTTCTTTCTAGAATTGATATTGAAAAATACTTTATTGCTAGTTTTCGGATTAGACCACATTAGTGATACCCATGGCAAGTTCAACTCATATTAAGAATACCCATTTCAGTTTAGATCAAAGTAATGATGATCGTGTGAAATTGAGATGAAGTACTAAAAGATTTTGGTGGATTAGTTTGAGACTTACAGTTTCTAAGGCCAGGGTTAACTCTGTGTATGCGAGATCGAATGGTGTTGATGATACATGAATTCCAAAGAATGTTCCCCAATTGTGGAAATTGAATTCGATTGTAGTATTTATAATCACCATTTCTGTAGCAACTCATGCATCAGGTCCAGCGTTGACCATAAATTGACCAGACAAAATACTCTAAAAAATGATCAAATTGCAAATCCTCAATTCAATTTTTGCATAAATGAATCATACCAATGTCAGATTTAAGAAATGGCTTAATGGAAAAGAAAAGAATGTGACCTTTACCGTCGTTGTGATGATGATGTTGAAAAATAACCTATATTTGTTACGGTACTAGTTGTGAGACGTTGATTAAATTTAATATAAAGGTATGTAAACAATAAACATTTTAAAAGTAAATCCATGAATTCCATGTTATGATCATAAACCTAATATCTTCACGATATTTGTAGAATCCTTGTATATTAATCCATAAAATAACAACCAAATCCATCCAAGTAATGGTTACCATGACCAAAAAACCCTGCAAATGAACCTACATCACATGTTTCTGAGAAACAAGTCCCCGTCTCTTCGCCAAAAGGCTCGTACCTCTTTTTGTTAGTCAGGGAGGAGCGAGTCATTCCCTCCCAACGCACTGCCACATCAGTTTTTCATTCTTTTTTTTGTTCATCTTTTCCAACCCACAACACACAGAATCCTATCTTTCTCAATCCACTCAACTCACTCAATTAAAAAAAATACAAAACAACTAAGATACAAGTCTTAAAACACATGGTACAAGAGCAAAGTAGAGAAAGAAAGTAGAGAGATATGATGAAGCAAGTTAATGAAACCAATTAAACAACCCACCACTCCAACCCTCCCAACCCACTGAAGAGGGAGTGGTATCTTGGAGGTACCAGCGATAACTCTATTGCTAATTAAGACTTGTATCTTAGTTGTTTTGTATTATTTTAATTGAGTGGGATGAGAAAGATAGGATTTCTGTGTGTTGTGGGTTGGAAAGATGAACAGAAAAAAGAACGAAAAACTGATGTGGCAGTGGGTTGAGACGTTGAGTGGGTTGGGAGGGAATGACTCCCTCCTCCCTAAAAGACAAGGATGTGATCACTCTGTAACCTGGGTACCAAAATCCAACTGTTGCCTCTATTCTAGTTATCTCTTCGTCAACATCAAAGATAACCTACAAACATCAGCAATAATCAAGTTGCCAAGAAGACAATCACATAATATCGGATTACTTGTTGCATGCATATGCACGATCATTTGAATTTTCAATATTGTCACCTCAGAAATTCTGCCACTACTCGGGCGAGCAACACCGCCATGACGTTGAGAAAAAGACGGCAAACTAGTAGAATCTTCAGTCGTAAAATCAATATAATAGATCCAATCTTCATGATCTATCGTTATTTTCCTAAGCTTTTGATTGCTCTCTAGGTACAACGACCATGGGATTCCCCCCGGTGTTTAATCCCCACAACTCGGTCATTCTCCCACAACCCTATATATAACATTAAATAACACAATCTTCGTGATTTCATAAGATTATAACAGATCTTAATTAATTTCACTAGAACAATTGTTGGAAATTGATTCAAAATTCCTAGTTGTAATCTTCATTTAGGAATAGAGTGAAACAAAGAAAGCCAAGTTTAATTACAGCCTCTGTTTCTAGCTTCTATTCTTTTCTTATATATCTTTGTTCCAAGTTTAACAAGAATAAATTACGATCTGAAATTTCAACAAATCTTGTAGTTGTTGGATGATCCATGTCATGGCAGCGCGTTCGAATCGATTTGTTTTCAGGCATTTGATAAGCAATCGTGGAGAAAGTTTGCAAAGAATATGGCTTTATTTGGTTCTGTATACTAGGAGTGATGATTTGTACAGTGTTCCCTCTTCATAATGGAGTTTAGCCAAGTGCGATAAGAACTTACTCTCGTCATTGTATCTTTCGAACATTACTGGCCCAAATCAAACAAACAAACACATTACAGGTTGAATTTTTGTCTCAAAACATGACATTTTTGCCCAAATCAAACAAACAGAACCAAATTAAACAAACACAATAAATATAACCAAAAGGTAATTAAGTAAATCAAAAAATGTTTGTTTAATATTAAAAATGTTTGTTTATTAAAATAAAGTAATTAAATTAAATTAGAAAAAGAAAGAAAAAATGGAATGCTAGGAGTGTTACCACTCCCTACCAAATGTTAAGATTAGGTGTTAAATGGAGAACAATGAGATGTCACTCAAAAATCTGACATGGCAAAGTGTTACCACTCCCCTTAGCCTAAGGGAGGAAGGAGTCATTCTCATCCACATCAGTTTTTTCTCTCTCCTCTATCTTCAATATTTTCCAACCCGCAACACATTAAAACCTTCCAACTGTCACACCCCCGAACCAGGCGGCGGAAACGTCTGGGGGTTGAGTGACTTCATCTTGTAATATCATCACAATGAATATAAATGAAACATGACAAACACCATCATCATACATACCAAATACAACCATCATTGTTTATTGTATTAAATATTACATGCCCAAATAGTTAATGTATGATGATACAAAATATGACAATTTCCATATGTTCCTGTCGACCTTTCTGCTTAACGATTTCCTCAGAATACAAGTTAATTTGAAAACGTCAACACATATAATGTTGGTGAGTTCATAAGCATGTTTGAGTAAAATGTTTTGTATTACTTTGTAAACACCAGAAAATCCGATATTTTCTGAAAAACGATTTGAAATGTTTGTGTCTGATCTTGTATTAATGCATATGTGTTAATGTTTGAAAATGTATAAAGTGAATGGTCCCATACAATCCGATATTGTTTGTTTATAAAACGTTGTGGTCTTATCACCCTAAGACTAAGTACCAGTGTATATTTCCGTGTTACCAAACTGTAAATGTATTCCGTAAATTTTTATAATGGAGTTAAATTTCTCTGTGAGTCGCTATAACCATACTTGCTAATGACTGATCCGCTCGTCATGACGTTTTTCAGACGCCGACTTGTTTAAGGTAAGGTTTGTCACCCTAGACTGGCCTAGTCTAACTGTAGCGAACAGCTCAGGTGTGGGGTGTCAACCCCGTATAGATCTATACACAAACTCTCGCTCTCCCTCCAGGAGACTCTGGTTATAACTACAAGTTACGGTTGTACACTAGATAGGTGTCAAGCGAAATGTCTTACACAAGCCTTAACTGAATTTACGCGGATATGGAATTGCACAGTATATATTGTTTCCATGAATGTATTTAGTTTTCAAGTCCCAACGAGTATGTATGTGAATGTACAAAGTCACAAGCATGTAAATGGATTACAAGGGCCCAAATAAACATGTAATGTAAGTTCCAAGCCCAATAGCATGTAAAAATGTAACGCCCCGACTCTCAGGTATTAATTTTATGGCTTTAATTTTCATGAATTGCAAGGCCTACTCGACGAATTGGATGCCCTGACTCTTCGAGTAGGAGCGGGTTTGGCCACGTGTTTAAGTGACCTACTCGCCGAGTCCAGGATAGGACTCGCCGAGTAGGAGCTGGAGGATGAAACCCTAATTTCCGGGGTTTTGCACCCTATTTAAAGGGTCATTAGCCTCACTTACAGCCTCTTGAGAGTCCAGCAAACCCTAATCCGTGTGTGTGCTCCATTCTTGTGTATTTGCAAGCTTTAGAAGGTGGATCTTAGTGAGAGGAGCTTGAAGATCAAGTAGCTAGCAGCAAGGAACGTGTGTGGATCTGGAATCTACCTCAGTTAGCATCACTTAAAGGTATCAAGTCGTTACCTTGACCTCATTTCCTTCTAGATCTCATTTGGTTAAAGATTAGGGCTTTTCTAGCATGATAGGAAGCTATTCATGGGTATGAGCTACGATCTGAAGTTGCAAATTCAGATCTGAACTCTCTTTGGTTTCTAAGCCCATAAAGTTTCCAGCTTTAGCAAGTGTAAACCTCTCTTTAGGTGAAAAACTCCATTACAAGCTTGGATTTGACATTCTAAGCCTTTAGAGCCTTGCATGCACGTAAAGTTTGCAACTTTACGTGATAAACATGTCTTGGGAAACTTGATCTGCAATATGGAACCTTAAAATGGCTTAAAAAACATCTGAATGGATAAAGGACTGAAGGGACTCGGCGAGTTGCATGGTTAACTCGGCAAGTCCCATGAAGATTGTCGTGCAAGGACTTTTGCATGGACTCGGCGAGTCAGTGGTGTGAGTCGGCAAGTCAACTAGGGTTTTCCCGATATTTGGACACGCATGAACTCGGCGAGTTGCAGGGAAACTCGACGAGTCAGTGGGGGGATTTCACGACTACTCGAGTTCTGGAAGGACTCGACGAGTCAGTGATTGCACTCGACGAGTCGGGTCAACATGGACTGTTGCCCTTGACCGTTGACTTTGACTATTGACCAAGGGTTGACTAATTGCCTTCTGGGGCATTTTGGGAAATTGGAAATTTACGAGTATGGTTCTATTATCACGTAAAGCCACAAGCTTTACATCCATGCATGGCACTTAGGGCTTGAAATGCCAAAACATAATCCATTAAGGGTTTCTCACTCAAAAGTTCTATTATGGTTGAATAAAGCTGGGACCTTTGGACTCTAGGGACCTCACAAGGTCCAGATCTTAAGTCCAAATCTCTAGATGAACTCAATACACTCAAAGTCCCAATATTAGAAGGAAAAAAGCCTTAAACTCCATAAACATGAGATCTAACCAACATAATGAGAAAGGTGTGGACTTTTTACCTTTCACTAAAGCTCTGGACGAAATAGCAACGAATCTAACAGCCCCTTCTTGTTCCTTGCTCGAAATCCTTCCCTTATCTTCAAAAGATGCACCAAAACACTCAAGTATTAGCTCACACACTCTCTCTTAGCTCAAAGGCCGATTAGGGTTTCACACAGGGGAGTTGGGCAGCTGGTGAGGCGAAAATGAGAACATAAGTTCTCTTAAATAGGCCCCAACCCCAGAGATTAGGGTTTTCATCTCACAGCGCCTACTCGGCGAGTCGGTCATTAAACCCACGTGGCCAATCACGACTCTACTCGATGAGTTGAGGCTCCAACTCGTCGAGTTACTCAATAAACCCCAAAAATAAATATATAAATAATATGCCTGGGAGTTCGGATGTTACAAATTATTATTCCATTTATTTCTTCATAAGCATCAAAATGAACCTACAAGAATTTACAATATTCAAGTCACTAAAAGACATCAGATGATAATCGATTACTTTTAAGCATAATTTTTGAAAACAATACGTATCACTTATTTGGTAAATATGTTCGATAAAGTTTTGGCCATGTTATTAATATTTAAGAATTTTCACCTTGGTAATTTTGCCAGGGCTGAGGCCATTGTCACCTCCATACCGTTGAGTAGAATGTAACGAGCAGCTTAGATCTTCGTTTGTAAATCTAATAGAAAAAGTACAATCATGGTGATCCGAGGCGGTTCCGGTTCCGAAAGTAGGTACCCGCTTCCGTTGCTCATCCCTAGAAGGGGTGGGTTGCCTATGAAGGGGTGGGTCGCCGGAAATGGGGTGGGTCGCCAGTGTGTTGGACGTCAGTGGAAGCCTTGGACGGTTCGAGGTCGCAGGTCGCAACGATTTCTCCCGAAAAATGAAAATGGGACGTACATTGAACTGGGACAGAACGAAAGGGGTATAATATGCGACAAGTATTAGCGGTGACACGTATTAGCAGCAATGTATACTAATTGCGGCGACGAAAGATTAATAGCGGAGACATGTGTTGGAGGGAATCTTTGGCGGTAATTTTTTGAGCATTAGCGGCGACGTTGTCGCCGCTAAAGATATTAAACGAAATGAATTTCCTGGCGTTGGATTAGGGCTAAATCAATGGTTATCAGTTCACCTCAGCAGTTGACACGGATCGATGACGTGTTCCCATTAGCGGCGACAAACAATGCAAAATTTGGTTGTCGCCGCTAATGGTGTGTGTCACCACTAATGCTCACATTTCTTATAGTGTTTGGTTTATGTGAAGACAATTACCAAAAAAATTACTTGCTTCGATATGTGGTTTTAACTTCTTGTATGATTAGTGATTCACCTAGGTAAAAGAATTTTTTTTACATTTTTTTTAAATTCTTTTAGATGTTATTTTATATCTTTCTTCAAAACCATTGTCGCTCCCTTCTCCAGCATTGCTTTTCTCTCTCTCTCTCTCTCTCTCTGTGTGTGTGTGTGTGTGTGTGTGTGTTTCTCTACACTATCGTTGGAGGAACACAAGAAACAAAACCCTAATTCTTGGTTTTGAATTGACGGTAGTTTGTGGATTGGGTTTGGGTGAATTGAGGGTGGTTTATGGCTGAAGTTGGTGGTGGTGTCGAAGGGTTAAAGTGGTTGTGGTGGTTGAAAGTGGTGATTGAAGATGGTGGTGGTGGTAGCGTTGGCTGAAGTTGGTGGTAGTAGTGGTGGAGGAAGCTGGAACATCCCTTTCAATATTGCTCCACAGTCTGAGCTTTTGTTTTAATATTTGTAGTTTCTTACTAAAAGACATCATCGTATTCGCCTCCGAGACGCCATCAGTTTTCCAGGAAACCTCGACCAACTTTGTGTTAGAATTTTGGGGTATGAGAGCACTTTGAATTCTGAGAATCGTGATGACACTTTCAAATTGAAGTATTTCGATGGTACTCCAGAAATCAACAATTGGATAAGACTCGGAAATGAGATGCAAGAACAAAGAGTGTTTTTTTATGAATTTCGTATGTAACAAAAATAATGACCAAAAAGTGGTTATAAACCTCTATGTCTGAAAACCGTCACAAAGCAGTTTTCTATGTCTGGAAACTGCACAAATTGTCACAAGACAGTTTCCAACAGTCACAAAACCGGATTTTCAATAAGAGTCAAGACAAAATCAAAAACGGCTCACTTTTATAAAAACTGTTCCCCTTGGACCCCGCCAAGGGATGTCGTCCCTTGGACCCCGCTTCCAGGGACGTTGCTCCCGGACCCCCGTTCGTTCATGGCCTTTGCCCCCAAATGACAATCTACTTTGAATCTTGAACAAAATTACACAAGTGTGCACTCCGCACCACCATCACTTGTTTAGTATTTATCAAGATTGTTTTGGGTCAACAAATTAATCCATTGCACTTAAATACCATTAATGAAACAAATCACCAACACTTTATGAACTCGTCATGCTAAAACAAAGAGTGAAAAGACAGAACGAAGTTGGGCTAAAATTCATGACTGCTCTCTCAAAAGAATAAGCCAGTTATCGCGGTCAAGAATCAATCACTTTGGTTCCTTTTAAATAAAGTTTTTCTTCTTTTAGAAAAATTGTATTTCTGCTTACAACATTGTCTTATATTCTTTATCAATGTTCTATTACCTCGTCCTAGACACCATTGATTGAAACCCTCAGAATTTGAACTTGGACTTCTCCTATAAAAAAATCATTGTCTTACCAAGTGAGTTATAAGATGATGGTTAAAAAATATTTATTATTTATTCAGAAATTCAAACCTTTATTAGTTTTACTCCTTTTCAAAAAAATCTCTATATTAATTGTAAATTTTAATGAAACACAATCAGATACACATGTTCTCTACAAATATGCATATACAAAATTGTGTTTAAAAGCAAATGTATAATCTTTACCGATGTTCTAAATAACGTTAGGCGTGACTTAGCGGCAATGTCAAGCCTCAAACTTTTGTGAGTTGTGGCTTGTTTGTACGACGTGACTTAAGACGGCAACTTTGTATATATTCAATTATTCTATATATTTTTCTATTATTATTCATTTCTATATACATATATGTCTTAAGACGATATTTTGTTAAATCTTGGCGTCAAGTACAAGCCTTAGAGCCATGACGAAACCATATCGAGCTTTTTAGAACCTTGATCTTCACCTATGCTACTTCTAAACTCTAATTTTTTTATATAAAAAATATTGTGATGTATGCATTTTTTTAAATTATAATGCTTATGTAAGATTGATGATGATATGAATGCAATATGAGACAACTTTGTATGTAAATTAATATATAACTTGTGAAAAGTAAAGTCGATCATAAGGAATTAATGATTGGCATCTAAGTTGACATATTCAAAAGAAATTATCTATTGGTTAGAAGTAGTTAGGCTTTAGTGGCTTTCAAGCAATGCCAAAAACCTATGAAGCCATGTTTAACAGGTTATAAATCTTTTATTCAATAAAAATCAATATGGCAATGGTACTGTATTTTTCCATAGAAAAACCTGATAGATGTGATATCCTAAATGATAGATAGCTAGCTGTATCAAGTAATTTTAATCAATGTATGCTGTTCTGAAAGTCTATTTCTTGATGCTTATAATCATTAGGCTTGGACAAAATTTCACAAAGAACAAAATAAATTAATCTAAATATATACAACAACAAAAATGAGTATACATGTTTTCCACTTCGGGTAACTCATTTATCCTGATATATTCACGATATTGGTAGACTAAAATCACTAAACTAAACTAAAGTTGATGGACATTAAGCGAAAAGAAGTAGGTTAGGGATTCTATGAGATGTTCTTTCCAATAGTAGATTGGCATTTTACAATATTAGCCCTTCATATATGTTATATGTACCTATAAGGAGTCATATAAGAAGAAGGCTTTCATATTGTAGCCTTCAAGTAACAACCCAATCCATCTAAGTAAAAACCAGCGCGACCATAAAGCCCTGCAAACGTACCTTCATCCCATGGCACTGAAAAACGAGTCCCTGTCTCTTTACCAAAAGGCCCACACGTCTTTTTGGTTGTCTTAAAACACAATGATGAGATTACTATATAATTTGCATAACGTCCGGTCGTTTTCCCAACTGTTCCTTGCATCTCGGTTATCTCCTCATCAACATCAAAGTTAACCTACAAAAACCAACAATAATCATATTGCTAAAAAGACAATAATCACATAGTTATGGTGTTAGAGTATTATTATATTATTATATTAACATTAACAAATAATATTGAGGTTCTCTGTTTTAGCTTTCAAATGGATCATTTTGACTTTTCACTTTTTACTTTTTAAGCACTATCATATAATTTGGTAGATATGTTCAATGAATAGACTGTTGCAATTTTTTTTTTCATTCTTTTTTAATATTAAAGATTTGTCACCTCAGAAATTCTGCCACCGCTAGGGCCGCCGCTGCCACCATGACGTTGAGAAGAATCCAACGTCCCACTAAAATCTTGAGTTGTAAAACCAATAGAATAAAGCCAATCCTCGTGATCTATCGTTATCTTCCGAAGCTTCTGATTGCTATCAAGCTGCAACGACCATGGGGATCCACCTGTGCTCGATCCCCATAACCCAATTCGTACGATTTTCCGACAACCCTAGCATTAAATAACACAAAGTTTATGATCGACTATCAGTTCAAGCTCTTTACAAGATTACACCAGATCTTTGACCTATTTCACAAGTACAGTAACTTACGATTTGAAATTCCAACGAGGTTTGTAGCTGTTCGATGACCATTGCCATCGTCGGACGTTGTTTCCTATCTATTTTCAGGCATTGATTAGCGATTCTGGAGAATACTCGCAACGAATCGGGCTTTATTTGTTTCAGAATACCGGGAAAAATGATTTCGTCTAGTTTCCCCTCTTCATAACGGAGTTGAGCCAAGTGAGATAAGAACCGACGTTCATCGTCATATTTTCCGATCATCGCTAGCCTTCCACACAAGACTTCAAACAAAATCACACCAAAAGAATACACATCCGACTCTTTTGTAAGAACTCCGGTCGATACGTATAGCGGATCAACATAGCCAAATGTTCCAGCGGCATTTGTAACAAGAAAAGTGAACTCCTGATTCGTTGGACCTATTTTTGACAACCCAAAATCGGAAATTTTTGCTTCCCAGTTCTCATCCAATAAGACATTAGAGCTTTTAATGTCACGATGTAAAACCCTGTGCCCCTCTCCGACACCGGTATGTAGATAATTTAGTCCACGAGCAGCACCAAGACATATCAGAAGCCGTTGCACCCATGTAAGATGATCGGTGGCCAGATACTTATCGAGGCTTCCGCGACCCTCGTGCTCGTAAACAATGATTTTCTCGTCACCTTCTTCGCAGAATCCAACAAGAGTGACGAGATTTTCGTGTTTGTAACTAGAGAGCATGAAGATCTCCATCAAGAACTCATTTTGTCCTTGCCCACCCTTCACGTCCAGCCGCTTTACAGCGACGGTGGTGGATGGTCTAGTGGATCTGGTGGCAGTGGCAGAGGCAGATGCAGAGACGGGGAGTTGACCTTTATACACACTCCCAAATCCACCCTGACCGATGAAATTGCCGTCGGAGAAGTTGTCGGTGGCCAATTTGATGTCTTCAACTGGAATTTTAAGGTGGTCGAGTTCTTGGATTAGGGACATGAGATAACAAAAATTTTAGGGTAACCGGGTAAGTGGGGTGTTGTTGTGAATTGTGATAGACATCCGGTAAATTCTCTACTAATCTACTTATTTGTATAATTCTAATATATATATATATATATATATATATATATATATATATATATATATATATATATATATATATATATATATATATTAAATTCTAAATTATATTTTACGATTTGGTTTAAGCACTTAAATTAGTAACAGGAATATTATAGTGGAAAATTGGAAAATAAAATTTGTGAAACGTGAAAGTTATGAAAATTGAAAGACGGTGTCATTATCAATAATATGTGGGAAGGTGAATGAGAACATGAGATTGTGATAAGAACGATAGAAGTATTGTATAGAACTATTTAGCAAGAAACACATAAAGGTGTGTTTGTTATTTTATTTGTATTGTATTTAAGTACTTAGCAAAACTATTTGTAATTTTTTGAAATGTTTAAAGTTATATAAATTTTCAAAATTAAAACACAGTGATAAATAACCTATTGTTTAAGCTATAACTTTTCAAAATTGAGAAATTTTTCAAAAGTATGTTCTATTAAAAAAACAAGTCATGGCATATAAAAAATCTAATAATAAAATCATTGACGTCGAGCTGATGCAATTCATATTATCATATCTTTCGTATAAATCTCCAATACTTTTGTCATTACCACAAGCATCACAAAATTCATCATGTGGTATGTAATACGATTTATTTTCTCTAACTATGATACACGAAACATTTGTCAAAAAATTTGCATGAATGATTCTCAAAACGTTAATAAACCACGAATCCAACAACTTAAGATAACATGCCACCAGTTGAGCTGGTGAATATTAACTCCTTGTATATTTAATTTTTTTTACAAATGTTTGCTTCTATCCTCTAATTTAATTTTGCATATGTATTTATGGATAACAAAAATTAAATGAAGTGGAGGGTCATCCATATGAGGATGATGGATGATGGTGAAGATGTTAGTAATGAGGGTATTGGTGATGACCAAGACATCAAGAATGAGGGTGCTCACTAACAACATGAAAGGGAATAAGTGATGATATAGGAAATGAGGTTGATGATGAAGGGCAGCAGGATGGCCCCAAGAAGAGGAGAACGAAACCTTGTAAAGAATAATCAAACAAAAAAAGAAATTTGTTTTTGATAAAGATGGTGGTGGTTAGTAATAGGGTTAGGTAGTGGGGATAGTTTACATGGGCTTATGGTACATCTTTTTTTATACATCTTTTATTTTCGATGGTACATTATTCTGATACACCTACTAAATCTAATCACGTTTTTTTATGTTACCATTTGGGTTGCCTTTTCATATACTTGTTTGGGCTTTTTGGTACAAATGGGTGGATGCTACTGGCTACAAGTTGGTCATATTAAACCTTATGTAATGTAATGCTTCCCCCAATCAATCTTTTATGTGATTGTGTGCCTTACATTACCAATGGTGCAAATGATCAATGTTAATTTCCTTATTTGTATATTACATTTATACTTTCAGCACGTTACATTAATTGAAGTGTGAGTAATAGAATTTAGAGTCGGAAGATATGAGATAGAAATAGGAAGTTGGTAAAGGTTTGTGCTGTTGGACTGTAGCATCTGGTAACATTCTCTATACCTAATTTACTTTAATTTCAGTTGTAGGATATGGTTTGTGAGTTTAGTTGGTGATGAAACTGTACAATGGGGATTACGAATAAACCATTGTAAAGCTTTTACATGCAAAGATGGATTGGACTGGACTAGTTGGTTAGAGCAGTCAGTCAGTCTAGTTTTATTTTCCACATAACAAACCAAACTATAATTGTTCATTCAAGCTAATTAAGCTCTCCATTTAAAAAAAAAAAAAAAAAAAAAAAAAAAAAAAAAGCACAAAGAAATGTAAAAACAATTTAGTTGGGCAAAGTTTTAACCATTCAATCCCAATCCCTATCCCTCCAGGTGCTCTTAAAGTTAATCCATCGGAAACACAATTAACATTAGACCCGGCCTCCTAATACGGGTTGTAGCGTCGTCCTCCTCCTCCTCGACCTCCACTGTCATTACCCCGCCTATGACCACCACCCGAGCCACCTCCTCCGCCACTCCGGCCACCACCACCTCTTGGCTGTTGTGGCATGGCCTGTGGTGAGTGTGGCTGCATACCTGGTTGTTGCCTGTTTTTGCAAATAAAAGTGAATAGTGAAAAAAGACAAATATTTAAACACAAAAACCGTTTAAATCTTCCTCTTCAACTTACAGGACGTATCCAATCCTTCCGTCAGGCAAAAGCATTGGCATCATGGCCATACCAGCTGTTGAAGGTCCCCTTCCGTATATAAGTGGTGGCTGCAGTAACCCATAAATAATACTTTCATTTTTTTTTTTAATTAAAAAAAAAAAAAAAAAAAAAAAAGATAGATAAGATGAAGAAATGTGTTGCCTGTCCATAGGCGGCTGCACCATATCCTGCACCCAAACCACCATATGCACCACCTACCAAGCCGCCATAACCAACACGAGGAGGGTGGTGGTTTGGAAGTAAAGCGGCCTTATTCTGGTTGTTTGAAGATCCTCCAGATGATTTCTGGTCTGCTTGTGGCTTAGCAAGCGAGCACTCCAATACTTGACCTATATTATATTATATATAAACCATCTCAATCAAAGTACATAAAATTGTGTTTGATCATGAGAGATGTATTACCATCTAACTCATACTTCTCGGTGTTCTTAAGAGCCTTCATGACACTTGATCTATCTGCAAAATGAACAAAACCAAATCTACTTCTCTCGTGGCCTGCTTTTGCAGGAGGGAGAACCACTTTTATGATCTTTCCATGGTGCTCGAATATCTTTTCTAACTCATCTTGCGTCACATTCTTTGGTAGATTCTTCACATACACTGCCTTCACCTATATATTATTATACAACTTGACTAGTCAACAACTTTACTTTAATATATTATTATTATATATATAAAAATCTATGCACCTTCACCTACCTGAGAAGAAGCTGAAGACTCTGCATTTTTGGGGTCAGCCCAGCTGACAGTTGGAGCATTATCATCAAGTTTAAATTTAGGGTTCAGCATTTTTTGTCTCGAATACTCTGCACATGCATGGTTATAATACTCAATGAAAGCAAATCCACGGTTCCTCCTAGAGTTTTGTGGATCCTGTAATACAATACAAAAAAAATGTTGGTTTTTGAGAACCACATTATATTATATATAATTAATATATCCAACAAACAACCAATTAGTGATACCTTTAGCAGCTCAACAGAATTGATCCCTGGTCCAACCTTTCGCACAACTTTTTCCATGTCTTCCAATGTCCAACTTTTAGGAACATTACCAATAAATAACTTATGTTTTGCTTGAGATGTTGAACACCTCACCCTTTTACCCTGAGATATTAATTAACAAACAAACAACAATAACTCCTAAGCAAATAGCAACCAACAGCTAATAGCTTCATGTAGTATTATTTGATGTTTATAAAAAGAATTATAATGATAATTGTAGCAAGCAATACCTTCAACTCCTTAGTATTAAGCTCCTTGATGGCAGTAGAAGCCAACTCTTTGGTCCTGAAGGTCACAAAAGCATACCCCTTATTCTCGGATGCATCTTTGCCCCTCATTATCCGAACCTGTTTGTTTCTTATTTATTAATTATATATATATATTTATTTATAATGTAGTGAGAGAACGAGAAAAAGAAAAGGTTACCTCTGTGACTTCTCCAATGGATTCACAAAACTTTTTGACATCATCTTCAGAAACATCTAGAGGAATTCCACCAAGATATACTTCTGAACCATAAGGAGGAAGGGCAAGAAGTTCTGCATATTTTTTCTCTTCATCATCATCAGCATTTTCCATTTCTTCATCCTCCCCCGCTTTCTGTCTGTCTGTTTCATCATCAGCATCTTCCTCCTCCTCCTCCTCCTCTTCTTCTTCTTCTTCTTCTTCATCTTCCTCAACTTCTTCTTCTTCAACCTCTTCCTCTTCTTCTTCCTCCACTTCTTCCTCTACTTCCTCATATTCAACCTCCTCTTCAACAGCCTCCTCTTCAAAGTCCACCTGCTCTTCTGTTTCAGATGCTGCTTTTTCCACTACCTTCGGAGATTCCTCAGCCTTGGAAGCTGCCCCTGCCCCTGCCCTTGCCCGGGTGGTCCTTGGCATCTTATTCTTATGTATCTAGGAATAAAAGCTTGAACAGCAACTGGGATAGATACACAGAAGCCAGAAGAAGCATTTACAGAAGAAAGAAGAGAGCAATGGGAACAAGATTCAAAAGGAGAAAAGGAGTGGCAAAGTGAGAACAACAGTGATAGAAACAGAATCTGTGCCATTAGATATGATATGATATGGTTTTGCTCAAGGAGAGTTCAAAAATGGCAAATCATACGTGAAAGAGACAACTGTGAATGAGTGAATTCTCAAAATGATATGTGGAAATTTGTATCTAGCTTTCTACCATCAACAATGCAGCAATAATGAGAAAGGTGGAAGAGCAGACAATAAGGTTTGAGATATCAAAAAATAATATATGTTCATGCACAGCAAAGTCAAATAAAAGATGGGAAACTATGTCCAGGCAGGCATGGTCAAAGGAGAGCTAAATGGGTTCAAAAACAAATTATAGCATCAAAATTTATCAAGAAAGATGGGATTAATTTTCCTGTTTCCTGCAGCAAGTTAATGCACAGGGGCTGAGAATATACTCTCCAATGAGCAATTCAAAAATGCACAAAAGCAGTGCTTAATAGGACTATCATATAAGCCAACTCACTCACATAACAATGCGCATGAGGGTACTTGTCCCCTTTATATAACTTTTATACATCTTTTACACAACAAAGAACGCAAATATATAAAAATTGCCACAGAAAACAGAAATGTGATTCATTAGAGAAAGCAATTAAGCAAAAAAGGCTGCTGCTGCTAAATCATTGGTCATCTAATGCTTCTACTAATACAATTTACAGTCACCAACATGCCACACAAAAAAACTCAACCATGTTCTCATTGCCATGCAAAAACGATAAGCTCTAGCCCACAGGTGCTTAACAGCTGCATGTTGCAACTTCATCAAAGGATTAAGTCTAGCTTAAGATATTAGGAGCATGGGGACTACTGCCATTAAGATTTAAGATGTTTATAAGCCTAAGATTCTCTAACAACACAAGTGGCAAGTCTTTTGTGTTTCCATCATCTCAGATTATTGACCTACTGCATAGATAGGAAATACAAATATAAGACATCTAGCTTTAGTTAGAGTAGTCAATGGCTAAAATATAGTTGAGGTATCTACTATCTAGGAGTTCCAGTTGAGGTTATCTTATCTTATCTATTCAGCCCCTGCATGACTCCATCTACCAATTTCATCTCAAGTAAACTCTGAAAGAGGGAATTTGCATAAACTACACAACTACATTCATTCCTGGCTCCAAAAGACACTCCACTTTATGTTTTACTTGATCATTCTACCTTTAAATAAAGGTTTGTCCCATTTTCAGTCATGTTTCTTACTCAGATTTGTCATTACAAATACTTAGAATATTCCTCATGTCTTTGGAGCCTGAATACAAGCTACTTCCATAAACTGCAATCATAAGGCAGGGTAGATGGCTTTTAAACTCTTTTACTAAAATAAGACAAACACCGATAGTCCATAGGCTTCACATAACTTAGATATACTCTGACAGATGATATCTCCCTCCATAACATCACCAATTCAGGACCAAAACTCTTTCCTATTGTATATGATCTTCTTCCATGTGTCAACTTAATTAACACCTCAAAGAATCATATATTATGCTACTCACAGTTGTTTGTTGGGTTTCCCTGTAACTTCATTTATTGCTGAAACTTAGTTACTTGCCCGATTCCGCAAGGCTTATATACAATACCCTAAGACATATTTGCAGCTTTTCTTTTGCTCGTTGTTTTCATTTTTTTTTTCTTTTTATCATCTGAAGGGTGGTTTATAATCTACAGAGTACATAAAGAATAGTGGGATTCATATTTGTCTCAACTTTGCGACAACTATTCATGAAAATGAAATACAAGATGTCTACTCGGCCCTTTTTTATCATCTTGGTTCAACTGATGAGAGCCTTCATGTACGTTTAAATTTTCTTTGCTTCTTGCCTATTCTTCCCAGGAGACCTTCGCATGTGCTTTGTATAACACTAGCAGAAACACATGTGACTAGCATCTCTCACATTTAGCAGTAGCCCTAGCATCTCTCACATTTTCAACAAGCGAGGTGGGAAATCCAAGCCTTCTATCTACACTTTGGATATATCATTGCATCATGTGAGGGTTCTCTAGATGCTTCAGTGGATAGGTTTAAGGTTGTACGAGTGAAATGAATACATATAGTAAGAGGTTAAGAACTAATCCTACATTCTTTGGGGATAAGATTATGGATTGGAATAACAAGAAATGAGAGGTTTCTTTTTTAGGCCAAGTTAAATTATCTTGCTGTGATAAAATAATAAAAGAAAAAGACATTAAAGATGAACAGCATGGGAAGAGCTGTCTTTGGTTGATGAAGATTTAGAGACTTCTGAAGCAACCATGCACATAGTTGAGATTCAAATCTTCAATTACTGCATAAGGGTACCTAGAGCATTGAAATGAGGTGCAACTTTGTCCTAACAAGGTGGTTGATACTTCTCACTAACCTCCTTCCATTGTCAAACGTGTTAATGGAACTAGACAACTAGACAACAGTTTCACAAAAGTCTCTTCAAAGAACACAATGATTCGATAGCCTTGTAAACATGTTTAAAATGTATGTATAAGGTTAATGGGGAGTGCTATCATTAAAAAATGTATCACTACTCGCTAGTTATGTCATTTTGGTAAACTAATTGTCTTTAAGGTCTTCCCAGGGTTTCACACTTTCAACAAATTGGCCAATTTGTATTCTGTATACCCTTATCTTGATCAATGATACAATCATGCTTTCTCCACCCAAACCTCATTAGCCGAAATAAATGCATTCCTTTTATCTCCCCCAACGAATTTTACTTGATCAAAGCTCAAATGTGTAAAATGTAAGTCGATTCATACGAGCAAAGCAGATCTAAGCTTCCAAACCTAGTGTGATCAAGAACTAATAGATTCAAAAATATATTGAAAAATTAACATAGGAACCTATTCTTAGTGAAAGTTCTCAATTGTTCTTCTAGGATAGAGACTTCAAGAAATCATTCCAAAAAAACGAGAAATGTAGAGCTGCATCATGCTTAACTAAGCCGCCAAAAGAGTATATTATATTTGCATACAACAATGTGTCGTCTACATTTCTCTATTGCTTTTCAGTATTGTTCCTATATATCTAGTTCTACAATTTTCAAGGATCCATGCAAGTGAGAATCACAATTGACTGTAAGTGCTAGAAGCCTCACTTAAACGTGTGAAAATAAAGAAACCTTAAAACTTCAAAAGATTTGAACTGAGGTGCAACTTTGGATGACTCATGTAGGTATCCTAAGTAGTTGGGTAGACCACAAGTGAGAATGAAACCCAATCCATATTAAAACAATAGTTCATGAAGGGAATGGAAGAAGCATACAGTGATTCAAACCACCTAACAGTTAATGAATCCTAATGCTCACTTATCTTTGCTTGATAAATATAAAGTTCTACATTTACAACCCTTCACCCGTGTTGGCTAACTGATACCAAGAAACTGGTCCCTACTCCCTACTTATATGTTATCAGACTAACTATAGCAACACATAGTCTTAGGCACTGACATCTATTATGATAGATAGGTGTCCATATACACCTAGCATCATTAATATGCTACTACATAACTTCAAAGTGCCCTTAAATCAACATTATGCAAAGCGGATTTGAATTAAATAATATACTATTATTTAATTCGCTTCTATTATTGAAAACATTAATAACCCGTATGTGTAAAAAGTCAAAACATACATGCCATTACCATAGGCACGGTTAACGGGTTAAGTAGAAGACAGATTACTAAATTAAATATGTTCTTGAAGACTACAGATAACCCTAAAACAGCCGGAATTAACCTAAAATTGAACACGATGACCGGAATACTCTCAAATCTCGAAAAATATAACAAAGAATAATAGGAGTTTACACTGCCCAGCAATAAGCTCAGCTGTAAAAATTAACACTTACAATGTAAAATGCAGTGTCAATTTCCATCATAGGCCTAACGGTTTCTAGTTTCTATGTTCTCTTAGTACACGAATCCGAAGCCCGGCATGTCAAATTGATCAATAATGAAAAGAATAATCATACTTGACCGGATAACTATACAATTTTTTTACAATATTTTCCTTATCTTCGTATAATATAAACCCGTATGTCAGAGAAATAATAAAGGTTGATTATGTCTTACCTGTATGCGGAGGTAGATGACTGATCTCGAATGACGACGATGGTAAAATATATGCCGGTCGGAGATGATGGTGTCGGAAGAAAGGAGGAGCGGCGCTGAAGCCTGAAATGTTGCAGGTTAGGTTTAGTTTTACCCTCTTTCAATCCCTTCTATATTTATTTCAGAATTACGGAGATATTTTTTTCGAATAGAAAAAAGAAAATTTGGCTGGCAAAACATTTTCATCCTTATTTTATTCTCGCTTCATTTATAGAAACGCAAATATATTTTCATAACTCAATAAGTTTGTTAGAAAACGAGAGTAGGTCGGAGAATCCCTTTTGGAATATGTCTTGTTCATGTAAAACATCTCATGTTATTTGGGATAATGTCTTGAAAGATAATAAAAGTTCTATTTGTGTTTATATTTAGTTATTGAATTATTATTTATGTATTTGATTTATTTTTGAATTATTTCAAAGTATTCATATTTTACTTTTAAGATAGGTTTAACTGATTATAAAAGGTAAAATATAAACAATTTTAAATAATTTAAGGATAAATTAAACACAAAAAAAATTAATGATTAAATATGAACAAAATTAAATTTTTGTTACCATTTCAAGTCATTATCCATTTTTATAATCATCTCTTAGTTTATTTTGCTTATTGGTAGCAATGATTTATATTAATAATTTTAATTTCAGTCACTATATTTTCATGACTATAATCATAATCTATAAGATTAACTTTTAACAACAGTTTATTTATTTATTTATGTTTATGTTTCTATTTATAATTACAATTTATGCCATAATAGGACATCATTTACAAAGCACATATTACAATAATTCTTGTACTTTATATATATTACAAACTATTATGCTATTTACGATAAAGTGTTGTGAACGCAACACTATTTGTGCATTATATACAAAACATATGTTTCAAGCTATATCACGAGATATAAGGATGGGAGAGTTCCAACGAAGCATTATCAATGACATATTAGTCGTGACATGTCACCAATAAAAATAATAATTGTGGCTACTCTTTATACCTTTAGCGACAACATATGTAGCTCATTATACTCATTAATCTTGTAGTGAAAACAAATATACTTTTTAAATGGACAATGACTTAAAATGGTAATATATTTTTTGATTTGTACATATTTGGCCACTGAGTTTTTTTCGTCCACATTTGCCCCTTCAACTTGTTTAACTGTACACATTAAGTCTTTATGACCGGTTACTCCAGGTAAATCGGAAAAATTAACTTAATATGGTAATATATTTCTCACTTTCTACACATTTAGTCATTAATATTTTTTGCACGTTTAGTCCGTAATATTTTTTTGTTGCAAAATAAGTCTTTGTTGTTTTGTATACATTCAATACTTATGAACGGTTTCTTTAGGCTTTTCTCACGACATTTTACATAAGACAATCATTATGAGGTGTTCGGGGTTGTTCATGTTTATAGTCACTGCGGCCTCGATTGCTTGTTGCTTAGGTTTTCTGTTATGAACGTCGTAACTTATTCATACGATCTCAGATTTTAACGATCTTTATATTCATGCGTTCGTATTTGAGTCTACAACAATTTTCATTTAGATTATCCCGTTAAAAAGTAATATATTTCTACTTACGATATTATAAAAAAACATTCATACATGCATTCATAAAGAACGCATGTATATAAAGATTGTAAGTAGAAATATATTACTTTTTAACGGGAGTAATCTAAACGAAAGTTGTAGGCGACCTAAATACAAACATGTAGATATAAAGATCGTTAAAATCTGAGATCGTGTGAAGAAGTTACAACATTCAGAACACAAGACCTAAGCTAAACCACAAGACCTAAACAACTAAGCAACTTAGATTACTATTCTTAAAAGGTTTTATAAAAAAACGTATATACATATATTCATAAAGAACGCATTTATATAAAGATCGTAAGTAAATATATTATTTTTTAACGGAAGTAATCTAAACGAAAGTTATAGTAGACTCAAATATGGACACGTGGAAATAAATATCGTTAAAATCCGAGATCGTATGAAGAACTTACGTCGTTTAGATCACAAGACATAAGCGAAGCATAAGACCTAAGCAACCAAGTAGTTGAGTTATGGTGGTCATAAGCATCAACAGCCCCGAACACAATGGCGGATTTACTATATATCTCGGGGTAGCCCGGGATACCCCTAAAAAAAATTGTAATGTAATTTTTTTCGGAATTTTTTTTTCTTATGGTGTATTACGCGATTTTTTTATGTCATGATACCTCTTTACTTGTCGGGGATACCCCTTTACTTTGATCATGGATCCGCCACTGCCCGAACATCTCATTAATGATTGTCCCACGTAGGTTGTCGTGAGAAAAACCTAAAGAAATCGGTCATAAGTATTGAATGTATACAAAAACAACAGAGACTTATTTTGCAACAAACAAATATTAAGGACTATGTAACGTCTCCATTTTCAACCCAAAATTTTCATTTTTATTTATTAAAATATAATAGAGTATAATTACATTATGCGAAAACATGTTGTGAATGCGCATGTGTACAGTCGAACATTTCCCTTCTCACGAATTAGTGAAGTACCTTAAAACATTTATATTCACTCAGTAAGCAAGAAGCTTAGTGACTTCCCCAAAATACTATATACCACAATACATATACAATGCATACACATAATGGCCTTCAACATAACGATGGTCCGCCCTTGGCCTTCAGCACGAAGTTGGTCCGCCTTTTTTGCCTAAAGCGGGTCCGATACTGTTGGATTAGTGTCTAAGCCTGTAACCAAATGTGGTAAGTATTTGATCCGGTTGTGCATGGTCCTTTTGGGTTGCCTTCGCCAAAGCAACTTGACTGAAGAAATAATAGAGAAAGAGGTTATTATGGTTTATTAATAATATATTAAAAGAGAAATCATATTTATTTAGTTAACATTGGTCAAAAATTAATTAAGAATTAATTTTGTGATCAAAATAAGTTAATTGAACTAGGGGGACTGAACTGTAATTATGTGATAGTTGCAAAGTAGGGCAAAGGATACCCTATATGATAGGGTGGACGAATTCAAGGGGATAAGGCCTTAGAATTCGTCCATGATAAGGTTTCTAGGGTTATCCTTTGGGCTGCTTGGTGGCTAAGTAACCAGATAAGGATAAGGACTGAAACCCTAATTCCTACACCTATATAAAGACCCATTGGCATAAGAAATTCGGCCACTTGATACCTAGGGTTCCTAGAGCCGAATTTCATACCTCCCATCTCTCTCTCTTGCCTCTCCATTTGCTCTTGGTGTTTGTGAGCCATTAGAGGTACTACACTTGTGGTACTTGCTTTCAAAGACAAGAAGATTCATGTTACAAGTTGTTATTACAACATAACAACAAGAGGTATGTATTACATTCTCCTTTATGATTTTCGAAATTACCTAGGAGCATGTTAGGTTTCTTTTTTTGTTCATAATGTTGTATAACTAATAGTGAAAACATAGATCTGTATCTAGGGTTGCATGCACACATAGGATTGTTTGTATAAAACCCATCAGTGGTATCAGAGCTTTTTGGTTTTGTTTTCAATTAGATTTTATACAAAATTATGATTTTGACATATTAGGGTTTATAGCAAATAAACCCTAAGGGCTTGATTTTCGAAATTAGGGTTCCTAAACCATAAATTTCGAAATTTTGATAGGGTTTCCCAAACCCTTTTCTTAGCCTCCAAGATTTCGAATTTTAGGGTTATCCAACCCTAGGGTTTTCGAAATTGCCTCCTCCCCAAGATAAGATTCCTAAATTTTAGGGATTTGGATAATGCTATATATTGTAATTATCCCTTTAATTGTTTAATATGGTAATTAAAGATTTTGAATTATCTCATCCCAATTTTCGAATTTTAGGGGATTTAAGGGATTAGGTTAAATTAATTGTTTATTTAATAGATAATCCTTCATGATTTGATAATTCAAATTAATTGTTTAACTTTGGGATAATTATTAAATCAAAGTTTTTAATATTTAAAATTTCAAATTAAAAGATTTTAATTTTCAGAAATTTTAAATTTGATTAAAACCCTAATGATTTGAAATGTTTCAAAACTTGCCCTCAAGTTTTGGAATTTAAATTTTAATTAAAAGTTTAATTTTAAAAATGTTAAATTCTAAAACCCTAATTTTTGAAAAGTTCAAATTGTACCCTTATGGTTTTATTAAATTAATTAAGTGTATAATTAAAGAGAGTTAATAAATCCATAATGATATGATTTACATTTAATTAAATTAAAAGTGTAAAATTAGACCACATAGTATTTTAAAAGTGTAAAATACACCCTTATACTATATATAAAATTAAAAAGTCTAATATTATATATGTATAACTTAAATGTCAGTCTTACCGTTAGTAGGCCTCATTCACGAAGTTGGTCTATAAGGGGTGTTTAAGGAAGCGACCTATAAAATGACCGTCATTAGGTATCCACTCTTACCCACCGCACTCTTGACTAGTGGAGGGTCGTTAGCCGAACGGGTAGGATAGGGCAAACCTTTTCCATTAAAAGTATAATGAATTATAAAATAACTAAATGTTTTATAAAATTCCAAATCTTAGTTACTTTAGGCAAAAGTGAATTTGATGCAATTCCATGAAATTACACTTTGTACCCTTGCTAAGACGTTAGTGGAGCGTGTGTGGTTAACCGGCACACTAAATGGGTTCTAAGCAAAGGTAGTGAAGGGTGACTCGATGTTTGTCATAGTTCGGTGGAGCGTGTGTGGTTAACCGGCACATCGAATAGGTGATTGTAACATTGGGGGCACCATGTATATTTGCATGGTTATTCACACCCTGTTTTGTGATCCTCGGCATCCCAGTCACAAATCGAGGGGCATATCGAGATTTAAACATGTCATTGAAAAGTTCAATGAATCTAAAAGGATCTAAGAGTTTTCAATACATTTAAAACTTAATCTCTTTTTCGTTTTTCATGGTGGAAAATTAGTGAATCGTCATTCACTTACCTTCAAATGTTCTGCAGTTTGGGTTACGACATCCCTCTCCCAAGTTGCAGAGTATTGTGTTGGGTCCTAGCCTTAATATCTCGTTTGGGTGTTTTATTAAGGACTCAATCAACTGACTTGAATTTTCTCCCGTTTTGTAGATGTCTGATTCTAACTATGGTCTTCCCGAATCCCTTGGAACAAGATTTCCACATGAAGATGATATTCCATGATTCGATCAAGGAACAAGATATCATGCTTCACTTCCTCCACCTCCTTTTATTGTTCTCCCTAACCCACAAGTTCAAAGGCTTGAAAAGTTCAAGCTTACTTAAGCCTTTTTAGCAAGTAAACATGAAGAAGGAAAGTTAGTGTGTGCACACGTCTTAGAGATGAAGTCACACATTGATAGGTTAAGAATGTTGGGAGTCATTTTCTATGAGAAGCTAGCTGTTGACTGGGTTCTTCAATCGCTTCCTAACTCATATAGTGAGTTCGTAAGAGAGTACTATATGATGGACCACGACGTGACCCTCATCGATCTCACCTATTTGCTTGTTTCTGCTGAATCAACAATGATTTGGTGCACTGGAGAAGCAAAGTTGATTGGTGGATCTGCCTTCCAAACCTCCATGGACATAGGCAATGGCAACAAAAGGCATGTCATGGTCGAAAAGTTTGATCATAAGAGAAAGGCTAAGTCTGAGGTAGTTCCGTGTGCTGTTCCAAAAGAGTCAATTTGCTTTTATTGCCAAGATAAGGGGCATTAGAGACGAATGGCTCTACTTCAGGTAAAATCCATTAACTAACTCTATAAGTTCCTATTTTTGATTTTTGATACATTATGTGATAAGATTACATTTTTGATGTTTTGTAGAATCGAAGAAAAGAAAGGAAGCTTAAAGGAAGAAGTGAGCTGAGTCTGATCGCAAAGAAATGGATTTCGATCGCATGGATTCGAAGATCGGATTTTTGAGCTGCTACTTTTAGAGTTATGATAGATTGCTTAGGAATATGTAATAGTGTAGTTTTTCATTTGAATTGCAATGTAAGGACAAGTTTTTCCGCACCTTTTATAAATAAAATAAATTTTGGTTTTGTCTTATTTATATATTTCCTTACAATGGCATGTATGAAAAATTGACTTTTGTATATTTCTAGTTGTAGCAATGTTGAAATGGATATGATTCTTAGTTATATTATTTGTGGTAATGTCGAGAATTGTGACAACTCGAAATTTCTATATTGTACAGTCTTTCAAATTTAATCACAGTCAGACTCGTTTTTGCTATCTTTTAGCATTGTTCAGGGTCTGTTTGAGTGTTCTAAGCCTAGTACATTCAAAGTTGGGGTTTAAGGATGAGTTAACTTAAGTTCATAGTATAGCATCCGGGCCAAACACTCCATCTAAAGGAGTGTACGGCCGTACACATGTGTACAACCGTACACCCAAGAATGGCCGTGAACCCAAACATATATATATGTTTTCCCTTCATTCTTTCTCATTTCTCACAATTTCACCTCAAGAAAATCCGATTCTCTCTCAACTATCATCAAGATTTACACCTTGATCTTCAAATAAGTAAGTGTTCCTTCCATTTAAGTGTTGATACATGGCTTTATCTAGTGAAGATCCATGTGTTTCATCTATGAAAACTTCTCTTTTGGTTAGATCTTCAAATCTTCATCCATTTCACCAAGAACACACACTTGTTCGTGAGCCTTGAACTCCTTAGAAGACCCTCAAAAGCGTGAGTATTCCTTCTATCATCTAGTTAGACATGTTAAACACTTGATTCAAAGCCTTAAAACATCATCTGACTCAAGATCATCAAGGGTGTACGGTCGTACACACTTGGTGTGGCCATACACACCTCAAAACCTTCCAAAATGATAGTTTTGTCCATCCTCTTGTTGTGCAATTGTCACACTAGTTTCCCCAAGGATCAAACACCCATTTTTGCATGTTTTCCCATGTATGTACGACCGTACACTCCATGGTCGTACACATCATGGCCGTACACATCAAGGGTCGTACACATCAAGGGCGTACACATCATGGCCGTACACTCCCTTAAATGACCATAAACCCCTTTAATGCAATCACATGTGATTGATACACTTCAATCTAAGTGATTCCTAGTCCCTAAGGTGGTTTCTTAGCATAATTAGTTGTATAACCACTAATTATATTCATATATGTGTCATTATATGCTATTAGGATCCGTTTGTGCTCAAGACTTCACTTGACACTTAGCATCCTACACCGATCTTATCTTTGAATAACTTACTACAGGTGAGTTCATACCCCCGTATTTTCATAGTTTTTACTATTTTAAGGGGGGAAATACAAGTCTAACACAAAGATATTGTGTTATAAACAAATGGTTTCAAATATCTTATCAAAATGGATTTCAGTTATCATCAAATCAAATGGTTTTCAATGATTACATCAAAATGACATCAAGTCACCAAAATGAATTTCAAAATATCAAACTTCGTTAAAAAAATTTTATAAACTTATATTTCTCCCAAAAATCATACTAGTATACATATATTTATATAAATAAGATTTAAAAGGCTTAGGACAGATAACCCACTTTGGTTCCTTTTCCTTGTTTGGATGTGGGATTACAAGTATCAGTTGTTTGTCCGAGTGTCATTTAAATTTTACTTATATATACTTGTATATGTATACAAGTTTAAAATTTAGTTCATTAAGTTCAGTTACCCTTTGTAACATGTTGAGCAAGGGGTTACATTCATGAATACTCTTTATCAAATCAGAAAGTACATATAAATTATAATTGGTATAATTTATGATTCACAGAACATTAACTCACTATTCAAGTATACTAAAGTACATTATTTTACGAGAACAAAGGTTTGATTAAAAAATATTCAAGGGTATACATCTTTCAGATACCTGTTAAGAATACTAATTCAAGAACATACTATCAATCATTTATTTCAGAATAATTGGGTTTTTTCATAACTATTATACATGTAACGTTTTATATGCTTTTTATGAGTCAAGTAGTACAGGTTGTTTAATTCATTAAAACAATATAGTTAAAGTCCTGACATTATAATCAGAATCTCCAGCGGGGGATCGAAACAATATGTGTATAGATCTATATTGGGATTGACAACCCCGCACTCGGACTGCTAGCTACAGTCAGGCATACACGCCTGTGAGTGACAAATTGTTATCAACAGCTTTCCGCGCATTCATAGCGTTGGGTCAGGCCATCTAGTCAGTATGGTTATAATAACTCATAAAAGATATTAACAATACGTTAGTGTATAATTAACTAAACTTAAGTACATTTTCAAAGTACTAGTTTACAAGATACAAGTTTACAAAAGGATTACAAATACAGAACATTGGTTTACAAATCGAACAGTTTTATGTAACTAAAACTACTTTTCATATACATCAGAAAATATAGGATTTTCTGGAACAGTTTACATATTAAAGAAACAGAAAACATTCTTTCAAACATAAATACTTATGCACTCACTCAACTTTATGTTGATACTCTCTTTTTAAATTACTTGTATTCTCAGGGAACCAGTAGACAGGTACTCCCCGAGCTTTTAAGAAGATGGAGCTATTTATGTCATGTCTTCTTATTTTGTATAACTACTTGCTTTCAGTATACAATGATGAAACACATGTAAATACTTATACTTTTTAAATACAATGGTTGTTTGTACTCTGATTAATATAATGCATGTGTTGTGATACTACAAATGAAGTCCTCCACCCTCGGACGTTTCCGCCGTCTGGTTTGGGGGTGTGACACGAATTTACCAAATAAGGAAAGATTCTTGTCACCCGAGTTTCAATTGGACAGAAACTTGGAATCGTACAACCTGTGTTGTATGATGAATGAGAACCTTCATATTTGGAAAATTAAGACTAATTCCTTGACAAATAGTCAAGTGAAGGACTAGGAGAACTAGTACACAATGTTGTGAACTGGTCAAATCCACCACAAAGAACAATAACATTATTCGTCATGATTTACTAAAAGTCTAGTAAAGGTGATTATACTTACAAGATCATTGAAAAGTTTCAGTGAATGGCAGAACGAATAAGTAGAATCAATGAAGGCAGAAAGATAAAAGGTATCTCCAATCTAAGAAGAAGGGAGAGTACTTTTGTATCGTGTTTTATGATCGTCTTGGTAATCATAGGAACCATATTACACTTCATCCTCTAAGGACACCTTAGTGAACTAGTTTGGCTAAGAAGAGGAATCGAGAATTGTTGTAGTGGTTAAGTCAGTAAAATGTATCGTACTTCGTTCCAAAATCAAGTCTTAGAGTTATACTCCAAGATTGTGACTTGAGTGACATAATCTTAAGTAGGAATGTTCTTACACTTGCACATTTTGGTAAGTTGTGGTGTATTGAATAAGACAAAGGCCAACTAGTACCAAATTGCGTGTAGGTTTTGTTTTGATATAGACACACACTAACTATTGAATATTTGTTTTGTCAAGAAATGTTTATTGATAAGAGAATCTAATATGTCAAGAGGTCAGTGGGAGTTTAAAGATCTTGAAAAGTTTCAAGAACTAATCGAGAGTAAACCTATTAAACACTAGCACACGACTTGAGGATTGTAACCTATCGTGTTGATATATTCTTGTTTCTATGCCATTCCAGTTTGGTCAACTATGCATATGAGATCTACGAGTTCTCAATAGACTGCATAAGTCAAGCACCTTGTTCGATGAAAGTACATTGACTGGCATAGGTGAGCTGCTAAATAACTTGGAAGCAATGGTGGGACCCTTGATGGCAAGAAATCAAGTATGAACAAGTTCTGTCCATAAGAGTTTGTATTTGTCACAAACATTATCTTATTATTATGGTTATGACAAATTCGCATGGATAGGAACACATGCACCATTAAAATCTAAGTATCATAAGGTTTCTCTCCTTCATGAAAATGATTGTGAGGAAACGCTTTCACTAAGAGATATTTTAAGGAGATATCGATTATGTAAATTGCATTCTCGAATTCGATTATGATTACGACATCCCTCTTCATAGTTCGAATTGTGAGATTTGGCGATTAGTCTGAACATTCGGAACTTAGTAATATAAGTTCTGAATTAGTTTAGACACACATGTGAGTTGTCTAATGAAAGGTTTATGAGTTTGAGAAGCTTAGATAAAGGCTTATCGAAGCACATCATATTGGAAATATGAACTTTAGAAGTTAATAAGTATTGTCTTCCAGAAGTCTGATTGTTTTCTAATACGTGTCAAAGCTAGTGGGAGCATAAATGTTATGCTGGAATGGATAAAATCATCATGTTAGTGGGAGCATGATTATTATTTTAAGTATTGCAAGTAGGCAATATTAATTATAGAAAAACAAAAGTTTCACTTTGCAAAGTTGCAGGGGTTGAAAAGTTGTTTTTGCTATAATTAAGGGAGAGAATGTTATACTTCGTTTCCAATCTAAAAGCTTAGATCGAGAAATTTTAATTGAATTTAGTCAAGGATATATTTATTGCATTCTCAAAGTTCAATTATGATTACGACATCCCTCTTTATTGTTCGAATTTTGAGAACACGACAAATAGGAACATTATGACAATATTATAGCAAGAAGCTTATAAAGTATCACGTTTTTCATTATGAATCGTATCCCATACGCTTCGGGTATAGGATCAATTGCATGTGCTGTAATATTCGACCGTTCTAAATTTTTTTTTCCAAATGCCTAGGGCATTTAAAGGGAAAAAGGGAATAGAATCGGATTTGACTAAAATAATTAAACAACTGTCAAGGACAATCTAAGGATTGGTCGTTTGCGGACAATTGGAAGTATAGTCATAGATGGACCATATTGGCATTATTGTGAATAGATAAGATTTTATTTAGAATGAGTTGTCACATGGTAAATATGGAATTGTTTCCATATTGGGAGTTGGACTTTAAGAATCTCTATGTAGATTAGAAACTTTTATGCAAGAAGGATGTTCAAAGGAATGTACTTTGAATGTGAGACTTCATGACTATGGAATTGTCTTGTAACAATCTCCAATATAGCACTTTGTAATTTCATTAGCAAAGTCTTGGTGACTTTAGCGCTGTGATATTATGAAAGGATCGTTGCATAAAATTTTAGAATCTAACATATTGTAGTAGTGGCGAGAATTTGTATTCTTACACTAATTGATTAGGATTAGGAACTGTGAAATGAGCATCATTGGAAATGTGTTCATTTGATCTATTTTAAGAAGTTAGGACCATAGGAAAATATAGTGTGCATGCTAAGAGCATGGGACAACTTTTGTTGTGATTCAAGTAAGAAGTTGATTAACCGAAACAACAAATAATGAGTAATCAATACGGTGATTAAATAAAAAGGTGTTTTATTTATACTCAAAAGTTTGGGGCCATATGGGATTAGTATTATTCTTGTGTTTCACTTTGCATGTTTTGACTTCCCGAATAATAAGATTATTCAAAACCTCCACAATCGCTCATACTTTGGAAGTAAGTATGAAATAAGACTGTCATGAATCCGTCTGTAGATTGACTAAAGCGTTTAGACATAGCACAAGTTTGCTGCAGAGTTCATGAGTGTTGCTATAAGATTAGAGTATTGGATTAAACCCATGCTCACTGGGATCGCTTCATAGATTTTATCACGAGTGATTGGTGAGACGGTAATATCTTATATTCTTGAAACCGATATGTGTGAGTTGTATCTTGCGAGTCGGTTACACATTGACAATATGTAAACGCACCAGTAACTTAGTGTTATAAAACATATTGTTGTGTGTGATTCGGTGAGTGAGTACAAGCGAGCATTGAGTCGAAGTTTATCCGTTCCTTTTACCCAAAGTGGGATAAAAGCGATATATGTGGGCCAATCGATGATTTAGTGATGACACCCTAAGCGCTTGGCCAAGTCGGGACTAAGTTGATGTGTTCAACTGTAGTCAATTGTCAGTCGTCATAAATCGGAAATCGGGAAACAACATGTGAACAGAGACTATGATTAAAATCCATGTCTGTGACAACCGTC
This sequence comes from Lactuca virosa, assembly GCF_052849685.1. Taxonomy (NCBI): domain Eukaryota; kingdom Viridiplantae; phylum Streptophyta; class Magnoliopsida; order Asterales; family Asteraceae; genus Lactuca; species Lactuca virosa. The sequence continues at coordinate 285,736,938 of NC_136427.1, read as the reverse complement.
AAATTCAAGTCAAAGTCAAAGTCAAAGTCAACAAGTCAAACCGGTCAAACTTAACTAGTACTTGTATGTTAGAAGTTATTCCTTGTAAAAATGTGCATTTGTATGTCAAAAATTCAAGTGTCTTGAAGAATCTAAGTGTTAACAATGTAATCAAAACACGGCTAAGGACCCTTTCGGGGTTCACGAACCTTGCATTACGAGATTATACGATAATAATGGCTAAGGTTAAATCTCTCCCAAATCTCTCCAAGTATGTGAAATCTCTCCCAAAACTCTCCAAGTATGTGAAATCTCTCCAAGTATGTGAGATCTCTCCCAAATCTCTCCAAGTATGTGAAATCTCTCCCAAAACTCTCCAAGTATGTGAAATCTCTCCAAGTATGTGAGATCTCTCCCAAATCTCTCCAAGTATGTGAAATCTCTCCCAAAACTCTCCAAGTATGTGAAATCTCTTCAAGTATGTGAGATCTCTCCCAAATCTCTCCAAGTATGTGAAATCTCTCCCAGTATGTGAAATCTCTCCCAAATCTCTCCCAAAATCTCTCTCAAACTTTTTATGGTCAACCGGGTCATCCCGACCCTTAACTTGGTCAAAAATCACGCAAAACGGAAAGATTTCTCGAAAAACAGCCATATAGAGCCGAAAGTCCTCTTAGGAACCGAAAGTCCTCTTAGGAGCCGAAAGTGTCAGAACCGAACTTGTCAGAGGCCATCTCGGACCGAAGCCAGCAGCGAGGACCGAACCTTGGCCCCCCCATGCGAGACCTCGGACCTTCGGATCTTCCCTCCTACTCTCGGTTCCCTCTCGGTTCCTAGCTCCTTAAAGCCGAACCTCGCAGGTTCGGTTCCTAAAGCTGATTTTTGACTACTTTCGCCTCCTAAACCCGTTTTTGACGTTTTTGACGGGATTTTTTCACCAAAATTCATATTTTTATCATTTTTAACCCCCAAAACTCATATTTTATTTGTTTCTCAAGGATTTATTTATTAAAAATTATTATTTTATATTAAGAGGATATTTACCCCACAAGTGGGTCAAGTGTGCCCACTTGCCTTCCATGTGTCATCCTCTCATTAGCTAACCTTATCCACATCACACAAACCAAGGCACACATCACTTCAAACTCACAAGTTGTTCCAGCAACCTGCTATATAAAGAAATCCCTGGAGGATTTATTGATTTACTTGCTCATTTCAAAAACTTGCACACTTCTCATATCACCCCAAGAAAGCTTCTTTCTCTCTACATTCCACCACCTTGTGCAAGTGTTCTTGAGTTGCTACTGCACTTTTTGGTAATTATTCCATCTAAACTCAAGTATTATTCCATAACTTCATAACACTCTTGGATCATTGACTCATACCTTAAACGCCAAAAATCGTTCTTAGGGTCATCCAAGTCCTCACGTGTTCACCAAGTGCCCTTGACTTGATATTTCTTAACTTCAACCTCCCACTCTTCAAGTCATCACTCAAGGTGAGTTCATACCCATACATTTTCTAGTTTTCTTCAGTTTTCAGGGGGGGGGGGGGAATACAAGTTAAAACACCAAAACATATTCAAAACTCGACTTGACAGCTTACACCAGAAAAGTTATGACCGTTCACGAACTGTTTTAACCAACTTAAACTTAATATTTTCCAAAACTGTATAATATGAAATTAGTTCAGGTTTATACCTTTAAAATGACTACTTGCACATCTCCATACGATTTTTCTACAATTTATGGTGATTTTTACAAAACTATCTATCACTGCAGCAACGAAATCAGACCAGGTTGTGAAAATGAACATTTTCACACTAGTTTGAGACCACCAAAAATTATGGGAAAATTTATGAACACAGTAGACACTTTTCCAAATACTCAGAGTTTGCGGATTCAGTTTTCGACTTACGATGATTTTTCTATAATTACTCAAAAACAGTGACAGTTAAGGGAAAAACTGTCAAATACATATTTAAGAGTTATTCATACCTTGTAACATGTCGAGCAAGGTGTGTAAGATTTACACTTAGTATTTCCAATGTCCTTTATTTGAAATACATATACATGCATAACCAGGTTTTTAATACCATCATACAACACTTTTGATAAACTATAATAGGTATAGTTTTGAACACTACATCTAACAAAGAAAACAATAACATTATCGATTTACAAAACGAACTTTCACTACACACTACGTGAACTCGTTAATGGAAATTTGTGAGACATTCTCCTTCGGGGTACTCCAAGTACCACAGAAAATTCCTTTAGTTATAATCACAATCTCTTGGAGTGAGAACGTGATAGTTGTGTATAGATCTATACTGGGTCCGACAAACCCGCACCTGAGCTGCTTGCAACAGCTAGACCGGCAGGTCTGTGGTGACAAGTGTCATAACTTTCCGACGCCTGAAGAACGTCGCATACAAGGCCATCTAGTCTTTAGTATGATTATAACATCTCGCATGGAATATTAACAAAACATACAGTTCACGGAAATTCTAAGGCTTTACACAAAGAAGTTTTATTTAAATATAAAACACACACATAAGTATGACGATTTACTTACACATACCAAGCATTGTTTCAATTTAGTCCACAACAAATCTTTTAGAAAATATTGAATTTTCTGGAAACAAACTTGTAACAAACGTTAAGGAAACAACATTCATTTTTCATAAAATACTTATGAACTCACCAGCTTTATGCTGATACTCTTTCAAAACAACTTGTATTCTCAGGTAATCAGTAATACATGTAACAACAAGATTTCTGAAGTCAAGACGCTAAGGTGTGGATTCTTTTGCTACATTTTATCATCATGTGTAATTTATTTGGAAAACATGTATTATTTTGAAACACTGTAACCTTTTAAATTATATCTATGATGGTTGTGTTTTACTTTCTTCACTATGGTTATGATACTGAGCATGACGTCCTCCGCCCCCGAACGTTTCCGCCGTTCTGTTTTGGGGGTGTGACAATGTCTCAGTTAATACGATATCTAGAATGGAGGAATATATGATCCCTTATCTAAAGGACAGGTTACTGATAAGATCAGAGTTCGACAACGTCTTTGAGAGCTACGATTGTTAATCGGATTGTACTTGCATTTATAGTTACTAGACTTATCCAAGTGGGAGACTGTTAGATTAGTGTCTAAGCCCGTAACCATATTTGGTAAGTATTTGACCCGGTTGTGCATGGTCTTTTTGGGTTGTCTTCGCCAAAGCAACTTGACTGGAGAAATAATAGAGAAAGAGGTTATTATGGTTTATTAATAATATATTAAAAGAGAAATCATATTTATTTAGTTAACATTGGTAAAGAATTAATTAAGAATTAATTTTGTGATCAAAAGAAGTTAATTGAACTAGGGGGACTGAACAGTAATTATGTGATAGTTGCAAGGTAGGGCAAAGGATACCCTATATGATAGGGTGGACGAATTCAAGGGGATAAGGCCATAGAATTTGTCCATGATAAGGTTTCTAGAGTTATCCTTTGGGCTGCTTGGTGGCTAAGCAACCAGATAAGGATAAGGACTGAAACCCTAATTCCTACACCTATATAAAGACCCCTTGGCATAAGAAATTCGGCCACTTGATACCTAGGGTTCCTAGAGCCGAATTTCATACCTCCCCTCTCTCTCTTGCCTCTCCATTTTCTATTGGTGTTTGTGAGCCATTAGAGGTACTACACTTGTGGTACTTGCTTTCAAAGACAAGAATATTCAAGATACAAGTTGTTATTGTTGGGTTATGAGCATTCTAACACTCCTATGGTGTACATGCAACCCTAGAAACCTTGGATCTATGTTTGACTAAGATACATGCAAAATGATTTTTCCAAGGTTCATAATAACTTGCAATACAAATGCAAGTAGAATAACATACCTTTTAGAAGCTTGGATTCCTTGATGACTTTGTGAGCCTAGCACCCCAAATGTGATGCCTCAAATGCTTCACATAACACCACACTTCTTGGAATAACCTTGAGAGAATTACACTATACTCAAAAATTGGCTAGCCCTCTTACTTGCTTGTAGTAGTCCAATTTTGCTAGACAAGGAGCCTTTATATAGTTGTGACACAATTAGGGTTACACCATGTAAACCCTAATTGTCATGGTTTTCCATATTCCACGATCCATGGGTTTGTAACCCCCATGGACTATCCATGGAGCACCTTATGGGTTTTAACTCAATCCATACAAACCATGGATCATTAGCCCACTATACAAGAATAGATTATTTACATAATCAACCCCATATATTTAATTAGTCTCTTTTTGATCACTTAATTAATTCAAGGTTAATTCTTTGATCAATACTAATTAAATAATATTATTAATATATTAGTACTTATAATATATTAATAAACCTTAAGTGTCCTTTCTCTCATTTTGGTCTATCCAGTTATTGCAATGCCATGCAACCCAAATGGACCATGCCGGGCCGGGTCAAGTACATACCAAATATAGTTATAGACTTAGACACTATATCCACCAGTCTCCCACTTGGATAAGTCTAATAACTATAGTTTCAAATATGACTTCAGAATCCGACTAGCAATCGTAGTTCTTTCAAAGTCTCTTGGAACTAAGATGATGATGATGATACGTCATTTAAGGTAAGTGATCATATAATCCTCTGCTCTCAAGATATCAGCCGGACAAATACATGGAACAACGTCGTACTTATTGTCCAGCAGTTGTTTCTCAATCTCTGATCTGTTTGACATAGAACTGAATTGAACACATCAATTAGGTTCTGAACGGGCCTGGTACATAGGTCAAAACAAAATCATCGAGGGGCCCAGATATCGCTTCTAATCCTAGAAGGAACAGATAAACTTCGACTCATATGCTTGTACTGACTACTTACTGAATTATGCACAAAAGCACGTTTTATAACATCGAGTTACCAATGCGTTTTCGTACAATCAATGTATAACCAACTCATAGTCAACAACTCATGTCTCTAGGTTTGAAGATTTATATGATATTACCGTCTCACGATCACTCGAGATAAATTCCATGAAGTGATACAAGTGAGCGTGGGTTGAGTCCAATACTCAGAACTTATGAGCACTCATGAATGTTGCAGCAACCATTGCTATGTCTAATACACTTTAGACATTCTACAAACCCAATTCATGACAGTCTTACTTCAATACCTACTTCCAAAGTATGACTGACTGTGGAGAGTTTGAATAATATAATTATCCTGGAAGTCAAAACATGCAAAATTGAAACAATAGTAAACGATTAACATAAGATAGTAACCCTTTACTCATAAATAAATAACAACTTTTATTTAATCATCAAATGTCAATTACATTTTACAAATTTCAAGCTATCTAATTATTAAAACTAATATCATCCTTCACCCGATGCGCCTCGCATGCTGTAAATGCTTAACCCTAGTCAGTCCCTTCGTGAGGGGATCTGTTGGGTTCTCATCTGATGATACCCTCTTAGCCACGAGGAGTCCTTCTATACGATGTCTAATGAAATGGTATTTTCTGTCAATGTGTCAGGATCTCCCGTGATCCCTTGGTTCCTTAGCCAAGGCAACCGTACTTTCGCTGTCACAGAAAATTTCCATTGGCTCTTTTATAGCTGGTACAAGTCCAAGGTCTCCAATGAAGTTCTTTAGCCATATCGCCTCTTTTGCTGCCTCGCTTGCTGCTATATACTCTGATTCGCAAGTTGAATCAGCTACCGTCTCCTGCTTGGAACTTTTCCAAGTAATTGCTCCTCCATTTAGGATAATGACCCAGCCTGACTGAGAGCGGAAATTATCCCTATCAATCTGAAAGCTAGCATTGTTGTATCCTACTACTCTCAAGTCATCGCTGCCACCAAGGGTAAGGACCCAGTACTTAGTCCTTCGCAGATACTTGAGAATGTTCTTTACCGCAGTCCAGTGAGCCTTTCCAGGGTTCCCTTGATATCTACTGACCATGCTCAAGGCAAAGGCCACATCAGGGCGAGTACAAGTCATATCATACATGATCGATCCCACAGCGGAAGTATATGGTACATGACTCATCTCAGCTATCTCTGCCTCTGTACTCGGACTCTGAGTCTTACTCAGTTTGGTGTTACTCTGGATTGGTAATTCCCCTTTCTTGGAATCCTGCATACTGAACCTCTTCAGTACCTTATCCAAGTAAGTACTCTGACTAAGTCCAATTAGTCTCTTACTCCTGTCTCTCAGTATCCTTATCCTTAGGATATAGGCAGCTTCCCCAAGGTCCTTCATAGCGAAACACTTCCCAAGCCAGGACTTAATCTCCTGCAAGGTTGGGATGTCATTTCCTATGAGTAGTATGTCATCCACATACAACACCAAGAAGCTAACTATACTCCCACTAGCCCTAACATATACACATGACTCATCCTCACTCCTTGAAAAACCAAACTCCTTGACTTTCTCATCGAAGCAAATATTCCATCTGCGAGGTGCTTGTTTCAACCCATAGATGGATTTCTCAAGCTTACACACCTTATTAGGGTTCTCTGTACTGACAAAACCCTCTGGCTGACTCATGTAAACATCCTCAGCCAACTTTCCATTAAGGAAGGCGGTTTTGACATCCATTTGCCATATTTCATAGTCATGAAATGCAGTTATGGTTAACATAACCCTAATAGACTTAATCTTTGCTACTAGTGAAAAGGTCTCATCATAATCAACTCCTGGAGTTTGAGAATAGCCCTTTGCAACCAGTCGCGCCTTATAAGTGTGTACATTACCATCCATGTCTGTCTTCTTCTTGAAGATCCATTTGCACCCGACTGTCTTACGACGGTACATTGTCAACCAAGTTCCAACCTTGATTGTCATACATGGATTGTATCTCGCTGTCCAAAGCCTCTTTCCATTTAGCAGCCTCAGGGCCTGCCATGGCTTCCGTGTAGCTGTTAGGTTCATCCAGACCTACCAGTGTATTATCACTGATAAGTGTATCACCTTCTGCAGTAATATGGAAACCATAGTAATGCTCAGGTGCATTCCTAACTCTTGTGGAACGCCTCAGAGGTATGGGCTCATCTACCGGATCAACAGGAGTTTCCTCCTCAGGTTGGTCACTAGTGTTTGAGGTTCCTTCACCGCTTGACTCTTGAAGCTCTTCAAGGTCAATTTGCCTCCCACTGTCTCCTTGTCTTATAAATTCTCTCTCACAAAAGACTCCTCTCCTTGCCACAACGACCATATTCTTACTGGGTCTATAGAAGAGGTAACCAAAGGATTTCTGTGGGTAGCCGATGAAAATACATCTCTCGCTTCGAGGTTCGAGCTTGTCGTAAGACTTGCGCCTCACGAAAGCCTCACAACCCCAAATCTTGATGTGGTCCAAGTTGGGAACTTTCCCAGTCCACATTTCATGAGGTGTTTTGGCAACCTTCTTTGTGAGGACTAGATTAAGGATGTGGACGGCAGTCTCTAAGGCATACCCCCAGAATGAGATTGGTAACGAAGCTCGACTCATCATGGAACGAACCATGTCCAATAATGTTCGATTGCGCCTCTCAGCTACATCATTCAGTTGTGGTGTCCAAGGAGGCGTCAATTGTGAGACAATCCCACATTCCTTAAGATGGTCAAGGAACTCGATACTAAGATACTCTCCTCCCCGATCGGATCGGAGCATCTTGATGTTCCTGCCCAATTGATTTTCCACTTCCTGCTTAAACTCTTTGAATTTCTCAAAGGTCTCTGACTTATGCTTGATTAAATAGATATATTCATATCTACTATAATCATCAGTAAAAGTCACATAATACCGAATAGCATCCCTTGTGGCGATTTTGAAGGGTCCACACACATCAGTGTGTATGAGGTCCAACAAACCCTCACCCCTCTCACAAGTACCAGTGAAGGGTGACTTTGTCATTTTTCCAAGTAAACAAGACTCGCAACTATCATCCGACTTTAGGTCAAATGATTCCAAAACTCCAGCCTTTTGGAGTTGGCCTATGCACTTCTTGTTGACATGTCCAAGACGACAATGCCATAAGGAGCTATTTGAAGAATCAATACACAACACATTATTTCCTAAATTATCTACAGCATTCAAAGCTTCATATACACCATCACAAGGTAATGCTTTAAAGTAAAATACATCATTGTAATAAACATTAATAGCACCATTATCATTATCAAATGAAAAGGAAATCCCTTGTTTGTACAAGCCATGAAAGGAAATAATATTTCTCGCCATTTCAGACGAGTAACAACATTTATTCAAATCTAACATTAACCCATTATTAAGCAACAAAGAATAAACTCATATCTTGGTAACAGGTGATGCTTTCCTATTCCCCATGATTAAGTTTATCTTCCCGTGCTCCACTTTCGCACTTCTTCTTAGGCTCTGCAAATCAGTACAAATGTGAATACCACAACCTATATCAAGCACCCAAGAGTTAGTTTTCAATGAGTTATTAGACAATATAGTGTAAATACCTGCATAGGTGGGTTTAAATTTCCCATCCTTTACATCCTGCAAGTATTTGGGGCAGCTTCGTTTCCAGTGCCCCTTTTCCCGGCAGTAGAAGCATTGTGCTTCCTTTGGGTTTGAAGAAGGAGGAATGGAACCTTTCTTGGTTCCACTTGAAGAGGAGCCATCAAGAGACTTTCCCTTGGTACCCTTCGAAGGGGTCTTTCTCTTCTTCCCCCCCTTTCCTTGCCCAATTGCCAAGACAGGGGCAGTAGTAGGAGTAGGAGTAACAACTGATTTAAGGCCACTTTCAGCGGTCCTTAAAAGTCCTTGAAGTTTACTTAGTGTGACTTCCTCCTTGTTCATATGATAAGTCATACAAAACTGATCATAACTTGGAGGTAAGGAATGGAGAATGATATCAATCGCCATGTCCTCAGGAAAGTCCACATTAAGCTTCAATAACCGGTCCACGAACCTTTGCATTTTCTGCAAGTGACCGGTGAGGGATTCTCCCTCTCTCATCCTAGCTGTTATCATGGAAGAAATGATTTCATACCTCTCCTGACGAGCACTCTGATGGTACCTATCCTTCAGATCCTGGTGCATCTCAAAAGGGTAGAAATCTTCATAGGATTTCTGTAGTTCTGCTGTCATTATGGCCAACATGATGCAAGACACCTTAGTGGCATCTTTCTCATGGGTAGTGTACTCAGCAATCTCCTCAGGAGTAGCAGTTGACTCATCGATAACCTTTAGCTCCTTATCAAGGACATACTTTTTGCCCTCATAGCGAGTAATCATTCTGATGTTCCTAATCCATTCATTGAAATTTGAACCATCAAAAGTGATTTTCGCACACAAGTTCATTAGGGAAAAGGAGCCTGTAGGGTTTGAGCCAGTAGCAGTGTTTGAAGACATCTGAAAAGAAAGAAAGACAAGTTTTATTAGATGAAGAGTCCTTAATAAGTCACCCAAATGAAGTATTAAGGCTAGGACTCAACAAACTATTTATAGTTGGAAGAGGGATGCCGTAATCCAAGCTATAAAATATTTGAAGGTAGGTAAATGACGATTTACCAAATTCCACCATGAAAACGAAATAAATTATTAAGTTTTATTGGATTTGAAATTCCTAGATCTTTTGAGATACATTGAAGTTTCAATGACATGTTTGAATCTCGAATGTGCCCTCTCAAGTTTGTGACTGGGATGCCGATGATCACAAACAAGATCTGAATAACCATACAAATTGACTTGGTACCCTTAACTTTTTATCACTTAATCGATGTGTCGGTTAACCACACGCGCTCCACCGATCTATGATAAAATTAAGTTACCCTTTGTCACTCTTACTAGTCCTTGTTAGTGTGCCGGTTAACCACACACGCTCCAGTAGCGACTTGGTAAGGTATAAAGTGTAATTTCATGGGTTAGCACCTAATTCACATTTTTCCTAAAGTAACTAAGATTGGGAATCATTAAAGTGTAGTTACTTTATAATTTCATTATACTTTTAATGAAGATTAAAGTCCTTGTCCTACCTGTTCGGCTAACAACCCTCCACCAGTCAAGGAAGCGGTGGGTGAGAGTGGACACCCATTAAGCTGCCATTGTATAGGCAATAACCTTATACCCCCCTTATAGACCGGCTTCGTGAATGAGGCCTACTAACGGTAAGACTGACTTATTCTTATACATATCTATATATTTAAGCTTTTAATATAATAATAGCATAAGGGTTGAATTTTAAACTTTTAAAATTATAAGGTTCAATTTGGAAATTAAAGTATTAGAGTGTAAGACTTTACAAATTCCAAAACTTGAGGGCAAGTATTGAAACTATTCAAGACCTTTCATTTCATAACTTATGAGCTTAATGGTTCATTAAAATGAAGACTCTTCATTTTATGTAACCTCTTATTCTTTAATGATACTTTTAAAGAAGTGACTTTTGGTAATCCATGACTTGAGGACAAGTTATGGACTCCATGATTAGCCATTAAGATCAAGAATCATACTTACAAGCAAGTTACACATAATTCCTACGCTCTTCTAAAACTCATAAGAACATGAACATTCATATCAAAATTTCAAGAATCATATTAACACATATAAAGCATGGAATTTTGATATTAGCCATTGTAAATGGATTAGCATAAGCATTACACTATCTAAAACAGGTTTTATAACACCAAAACAGTTTAGGGTAATGTTTCTAGTCCATTTCCAGCAGCAAAAGTCGAAAATCTGCACTCTGCATGGCCAACTCGTCGAGTGCAAGAACTGACTCGCCGAGTTGGTTGAAGATATGCTTGGACTCGTCGAGTTCCTCTATGGACTCGGCGAGTCTCCTTTTAGACAGCAAGAATTTTGATTTTTTCTGCTATTTTGCATCAAGTATCAAACAAACAAGCCTAGGCTCTGATACCACTATTGGGTTATGAGCATTCTAACACTCCTATGGTGTACATGCAACCCTAGAAACCTTGGATCTATGTTTGACTAAGATACATGCAAAATGATTTTTCCAAGGTTCATAATAACTTGCAATACAAATTCAAGTAGAATAACATACCTTTTAGAAGCTTGGATTCCTTGATGACTTTGTGAGCCTAGCACCCCAAATGTGATGCCTCAAATGCTTCACACAACACCACAATTCTTGGAATAACCTTGAGAGAATTACACTATACTCAAAAATTGGCTAGCCCTCTTACTTGCTTGAAGTAGTCCAATTTTGCTAGACAAGGAGCCTTTATATAGTTGTGACACAATTAGGGTTACACCATGTAAACCCTAATTGTCATGGCTTTCCATATTCCATGATCCATGGGTTTGTAACCCCCATGGACTATCCATGGAGCACCTTATGGGTTTTAACCCAATCCATACAAACCATGGATCGTTAGCCCACTACACAAGAATAGATTATTTACATAATCAATCCCATATATTTAATTAGTCTCTTTTTGATCACTTAATTAATTCAAGATCAATTCTTTGATCAATACTAATTAAATAATATTATTAATATATTAGTACTTGTAATATATTAATAAACCTTAAGTGTCTTTTCTCTCATTTTGGTCTATCCAATTATTGCAATGCCATGCAACCCAAATGGACCATGCCGGGTCGGGTCAAGTACATACCAAATATAGTTATGGACTTAGACACTATATCCAACAGTTATTACAACATAACAACAAGAGGTATGTATTCCATTCTCCTTTATGATTTTCAAAATTACCTAGGAGCATGTTAGGTTTCTTTTGTGTTCATAATGTTGTATAACTAATAGTGAAAACATAGATCCGTATCTAGGGTTGCATGCACATATAGAATTGTTTGTATAAAACCCATCAGATACTTTGGCCTTTAACATAATGCTAGTCCTCCCAGGTCTATTAGCCTTCAGGCTAAGGCTAGGTTTCCCTCAATTCCCCACATAATATATTAACACATATAAACAGTACAACAGACAATAATCTAATACTACATGCAACTAACAACACTAGACTAATGGCATACTACAGGGCAACTATATCCTAACATACATAGGATATATATTATAGCACATAATATAGTGATAAAATTCACCTAGTCAGTTATTCAGACGATTGATAGCTATCTGGGTGATTCTATTGGCGATCCAACTGGTTGGTAATGCATCTAAAAAATATTAACCTATAATACTATAACTTATTAATCCTTATGAAAAACTATTATTGAAAGCTAGATGATTCACTAATCCCAATGAATACGGAGAGTTATATGAAAGAAGGTCATCCAGGCATGACAGTTGGGTGGCAGGATCATTTCAGCATATAGTCTTTCTGAAATCCAACAACCAAGCCAGCATGACCATTTTAGACACCTCTGCGGTAAGTATATCAATCAACATTATGATTGGAATCACTGATAAATGTTATTTATACATTCATAACAATGACTATGAATCTAAATATAAGTTACACTTAAAGTGATATAAGTGTAGCTTAACTTACAGAGATTTTACTGACAAAAGTCTGGAAAGTCGCGGATAGAACTCCAACATAAAAACTTCTATTTGTCGGGCTCTTAAAGACTCCAAAGCTTCGCCAACATATTTTAGATACTACAAATTTTCAGACTGAAAGAGAGGACATTCGAGAGAGAATATATGTAGGGTGTGGAGAGGTTAATGGGGGTAAAATGCTATTGATAGGCAGATTTTGGCCATGCGCGCCACGCACTTAAGGCGATGTTTCCCCGGCCGTTTTGTGCCACGTGTCAGCTTCTATGTGGTATGTGTTGTTGTAACACTTGAATCTTGGTAAGTTTCTCTTTTGCCCTTGTATTATTTAAATTGTCCATTTTAGTCCTTGAGTGGTATGCGAGGCGTACCACAAGGACGCTTAGCGTACAAGCTGTAAATCGAGTATGCGGGGAGTACCAAGTAGTATGATTAGCGTACTCATGCGAATGTTTAATCGGGGATCCGGAGGCGTACGTTGGGTGTACAGAAGTGTACGCGGGGCGTAAGTAATGACTTTTGAAAACCCTAATTTTCGGGGTTGGCCACTATATAATCATCCTTATAGACATGAAACCCTCATTTTGTAACACCCCATTTAATCAATACACAAATAAATAAATTAATAAATGTAATTCCCGGACTGAATTGTGAAGAATTTTGATAGTGGGGGTTGTTTAGTAAGTTACAGAGTTGTTTTGAGAGAATTATAGAAGCATGGGTATGTTTGGTAATTATTGGGTTAGTTTTAGACCTAAAATGAAAAGAAATTATGGAATCAGGGGGAAAAAGGGTAACTATTGATTAAAATTGAAAAGATTTAATGAAGGAGGGGCTGAACTTGTAAAATATGGAAGAAGTTTGAAGGGTACGGGTGAACCCGTCACCCTAGTGTGCAGCCTTCATATTTAATCTAATGCAAACCCTAACCCTACTCTTCATTCAGCCACCACTTCCTTTTTCTACCCCTCTCATCCGCCGCTATTAGCTCCGACCATTAGCGCCACCGAGGAATGGAAGCCATCCAGCCGTAGCTGCGTGTCGAGCATGCTACCGCCGTCCTTCGCCATCGAAGAGCCACAACATCGATACCGAAGACGCCGACGATTGAAAGTCTGACGATCCAGTTGATGGGTATCGGGACAGAAGAGGATGAAGAAAGAACCACGACGTCGCCGTCGTCGTTTCCCGGTCGGAGAATCGCGCGCATCCCTCGCCTCCATCCTTGCTGCCAATCAGCTGCCGTCGTTGCCACCACGAGCGGTTGAAGAGTACCGTCGCTGCTCTGACCCGCCGCTGTGTCATTCCGTTGAAAACGTGAGCTGCCACCGTGATGGAGCCATAAAACCACCGAGACCGCCACTGGTGTACTTCCCTTGCAGCTCTGATTATCGTTTACCACCCCAAGGGGGCTATTACGTTCGCATTAGCAGGCCTTCTGCCAAGTAATGTCGTGAAGAACCACCATGGCAGCCGGCCATGGTGGTTATTGCCGTCAACACCGTTATCAACAGTTGTTGTCGCCGCCGTGGGCCACCAAGGGGTGGCTAGAGTTGCTTGCAAGATTATAGCGTGGGTGGGTGTATTTTTCCGTTGAGTTTGTGTGGTGTTTTATTTGGCCGGAAAAAGCCACCGCCACCACGAGCCACCACCGGCCACCACTAGGGTGGCTGTGTGTGTTTGTATGTTAGTTAGTGTGTGTGTGTGTGTGTGTTTATCCTTGGATTAAGCATTGTAATTGTAATTGCCAAAAGAATAATGAAAAGAAACTCAAACCACCACCGTAAGGTGGTGGCCGCCGCCGTGAGCCGCCATTGACCACCACTACCCGAGGTGGTAGTGGGTGGTGCCCCACTAGCAAAACCCTAATGGACCTAGCAAAACCCTAATGGGCATAAAGATTAATTTTGGGCCTATTGGGCCATGTTTGGGTGGAAACCCTAATTAGGGTTTAGAAAACCCTAATTGTGAGTAATTAGGCCTTAGACTTATTTGGACCCACCTTTGGGCCATTGGGATTGAATTGTGTATTAAGTCCAAATTATTCCATATCATTTATCTAGTAGAGAGATGGACTTAACGGATTAAGTCCTTTATGGGTTAAGTGAGAAACACTTAACCCTAATTGTCATTTTATGTGAAACCCTAGTTTCACTTGGACCTTGAGTTGGGCTTTCTATTAGGCTTTGATGATTGGGATGATAATGGGTCATCCAAGAACAAGCAATTGGGTTAGAATAATTTAATGGGCCTAGGGTAAGACCTATGTGAGGGTTTGGGCCCAATTTGGAAATTAGGCCATAGAAAGGCCATAGTTTGGGCCTTGATGATTATGAGATGTTGGACCATGATAATGTCAAGTGTTGGACCAAGAGTGAATGATTGGGCCTTAAGGCAAGACCATGTGGAGTTTGGGCCCAATTTGGAAATTTGGGCCATATGTTGGGCTTTGATTCCTAGTTGACTTTGGGCCTATGGATTGGGCTTTGGGCTTGAATAAGCCAAGCTTGGGTTAATGTAGTAATTATCCAAAGTATGTACTTATGGTTATGTAGTGGAACCCAATTATTAATTGGGTGTTATTTTGATGTTGACAGATTCGGGAATCTGTCATCCAACAGCTAGGATTTTATCAGCAGCACTTCAGCAGTGTGAGGTGAGTTTTCCTCAGGTAGGAACGGGTCTAAGGCACCAATGCCGACCTGTTTATATATTGGTAGTATACCGGGGTTAGCCCGATGCAGTCTATATGTTTCCGGACTTCAGTCCGATGCCGGGGTGGTCCCGAGAAGTAGTTATGTATGCTTGATGTCTTTGTGATTCATGCATGTGTATGCTATGTGTTATATGCTCCGGACTCCGGTCCGATGCCGGGCAAGCCCGATGCAGTATATGTGATTATGTTATACGTTTATGTTCAGTTTATTCCGGACTTCGGTCCGATGCAGTGGGCGAGGCCCAAGTTATTCCGGATTTCGGTCCGATGCAGTAGGCGAGGCCCAAGTTATTCTGGACTTCAGTCCGATGCAGTGGGCAAGGCCCAAGTTAATCCGGACTTCGGTCCGATGCAGTGGGCGAGGCCCAAGATATTCCGGACTTCGGTCTGATGCAGTGGGCGAGGCCCAAGTTATTCCGGACTTCGGTCCGATGCAGTGGGCAAGGCCCAGTATTTGCTTTATGTGTTATTGTATGGTATGTGGTAGCTTGGGGGAGCTCACTAAGCTTTGTGCTTACGGTTTTCAATTTTGGTTTCAGGTGCTTAAGTTTTCCAAAAGAGGAGCCCGGGAAGATTGCAGTTCACACACCATTTGTTCAGCCTGGGATGTTTATACTCTGATATACATGACAGTTGTTATATTATTCGGAGATACATTGTCGTGATTTTTCTATGACGTATGATGACTATGGTTTTATTATTAAATTAAACGAAATTTTTGGCTTGTATTTTTGGGATGTTTCAAGTTGGTATCAGATACTTGGTTTAAGGGATTCGGGCACGCTTTCGGGTGTGTCTGAACTCAAACTAAGGAATTGGTATAGAAATTTTCAGAAGGAAAATCAATTTTTGCAAAAGAAAAGAGTTTTAGAAAAAGCAAAAAGAATTTTTAGAAAGAAAAGAACTTTGAAAAGGGAAAACGGTGTGGTGCATGCAATCAGCCGAGCTCAAGTAAGTACTCCCAAATTACCCATACAAGTTTATGTTATGTTATGTTTATGAGCTTATGAGAATTGCATGCTAGTTAGGACTAAGGATCTAGGAAGGATGCCTTATGTGCCTATTATATGTGTGTCAGCTTTGTGAGAATTGCATGCTAGTTAGGACTAAGGATCTAGGAAGGATACCTTATGTGCCTGTTATATGTATCTCAGCTCTATGAACTGCATGCTAGTACAGATTAGTCAGTATGATAGCCTGATTAGTATATGCGTGACTTTATGCACTCAATGCTTGAATGCTGCTTGCTTTGTGCTTTTAGGAGTTCTAGTTATCTTTTACTAACTAGAAAACGAATATGTTAAGTAATATATTGCAAGGACTAAATAATTTCAGAAGGTTAGGTCTAGCCCTATTTCGCAGCTCTTGTTTGAGTCCAACAGTTGTAGGGTAGGAACTCTCATTCGAAGAATTATCTAGTTTGAGTAATATGTAATAGTATTCGAAAGCTAGTTAGGGAAGGAAAATAGGGACTTCTTATGCAGCTGATGGCGGAGAGTGGGTTGGTGATTACCCTAGGGAAAGCCTAGGAAGAGTTTAGTATGAGATCAACAGTGGTAGTAGTAGAAGGGACTTGGTGGAGTCGAGGCAGTTCTTGAGGAAAGTACGAATAGATGTGGAAGGTAGTAGGGGCCCATACTACTAAAATCAGAGGATCTGTACTCGAATCAAGGAAGGCTGAGATGAACCCAGGGAACTTGTAGTGTGAGAGATCCCTAGAGTTTTGATAAGTATTGTGATGTTAGTGATGGTATGTTACCGAGTATAGTGACGCTACGTGATGGACCAGTTGGCAGTTCTGGTGACGACCAGGGATCAGGCTCGGACTCTGGAGCCGGGCAGCTTGATGATCAGATGAGGGAATTCATTCCATCTGAGAGTACGCGCAGTATCATTGATCAGACTCCTGTGATCTTCACTGTGATCAAGGAGAGCGGTTTAGAGATTTGTGATGAGAGGCAGAGTGCATTCCACACTGAGATGGCAGTCATGATAGGGACGCGTACATTGATGTTTCGGGAGTTCAGAGCTTGTGAAGCTTCAGATTGTCATGGGGGTTAGGGACCCCATTGTTAGCAGCAGATGGTTGGCAGATGTCGCCAACACTTTTGTACCAGACGACTGAGACTGTGGCAGAGATCACTGCCAAGTCTCGGGAAAGAGCTTATATGGTACCACAGTATGCAGCAGATGAGGAAATGAAGAAGGTAAGTTATCAGAACATACTGTAGAATGATAGCAGGGAGATCATGAATACCTCGGGGTGTGAGACCCTGGATGATATGACTTCTAGAGCTCGAGAGCGGGATATTGACTTAGAGCACACTGGGAAGATGGAACCAGATCAGTTGCTTATAGTGAGGGGTCTCGGGAGGAGACCGTAGATTTCGGATAAACTTCTGAGAGGCCTGCGGGGTCAGATTAGGTGCAGCACTTGCGGGAAACTGCACAAGGGAGCCTTTTGTTCCAAGGGTTGAGTAAGTGTAACCCTGAGTTATCCTCGGTTTGTGTCTGAATTATATTTTCAAGAGATGTCATATGTCAATTGCATACCGAGAAGCATTAGCGAATAGTGATAGAGCAATTCCCCAAATTACGGGATTTGGAGAGTACAGCGTCATCTTGGTTTATTCCAAGACTGAGGAGCAACACGAGAAGCACCTGGGGGAGGTGCTAGAGGCTTTGAGGAGGGAGAGAATTTTTGCAAGGTTCTCCAAATGTGAGTTCTGGTTGCGTGGGGTGCAATTCCTTAGGCACCCTGTCAACCAGAAAGGTGTACTAGTCAATCCGGCCAAGATAGAAGTCGTGATGCAGTGGGGGATTCTGAGGTCCCCAACTGAGATTCAGAGCTTCCTGGGTTTAGCGGGTTATTACCGGAGATTTATTCGGGTTCTTGGAGGTGGTGTGATCTTTTGGACTGGTTAGTATTGAAACACTAGCAATCGTAAGCGTAGTTTCAGCAGATTGGGCATAGAGTGGTAAGAAGGATTGAGAATCCTTCCAGTATTGTGTATTGTAAGACGATAGTTGAATCAAAGTGGGGGAGAATCGTCTAGGGATTCAGAAGTAGGAGCAGTTTTGAAACTGGGATAAGTTTCGCATCCTTTTCAGGAAGGAAGACAACCCATGTGGCTGTATGTTTCGAGGATAGTGTGAGATGGAAATTCGGAAAAAACTTGCCAATAAGGAGATCTTGTTCCCGTAATGTTTGCTAGCAAGCCTTAGGAAATCAGATTGGGAATTCCAGTCCGGACATGAGTTCAGTTGAGTGCGGTTCAAGCGCGTGTTCGATCTAGTGTGGAAAGTGTTGTAAGTCTGCGGGTGTAGCCGTATCATTCACTAGCAGCCAAATAGTGTTAGAGTGTTGTAAGTCTGCGGGTGTAGCCGTAGCATTCACTAGCAGCCAGATGGTGATAGAGTGTTGTAAGT
Source organism: Lactuca virosa (assembly GCF_052849685.1). Taxonomy (NCBI): domain Eukaryota; kingdom Viridiplantae; phylum Streptophyta; class Magnoliopsida; order Asterales; family Asteraceae; genus Lactuca; species Lactuca virosa. The sequence goes on along the minus strand of NC_136427.1, from coordinate 285,718,338 downwards.
CTGAGGGTGTATCCGTAGCATTCACTAGGTTGGTGGATAGCGTGAGTGTGTTGTTAGGACGCGGAAAGAACAGTAGTACCCACGAGTTCGGGTGTAGCAGTGAGGAGATGGAGATCCACGGATTGGATTTCGGAATTACCCAGACGGGTTAGACCTGGTTAAGCCATAGATAAGACTGTAGAAGCGCCACAACAGCTATGAGAACAAGGAAGCAGTGGACTGCTTAAGGTCATTTATGACATAAGGCTACCAATAGTCATGTAGCAATCACTTTTAGCCTTGGGTTTGGTGATGTCAGGATTCGATGCATGGAACCAATTAGTTAGATGAGAAGGTCGTTAGGGCCAAAATGACAAGATGGCTAGTAGCAACTAGTTCCAGAGAAGGATTTTGTTCAGAAGTCATGTGAGGCGACTAAGTAGGGCGTCCTTTGGCTCCGCAGTCGGGCTGGAACCCGGTACTTCAGATGATTGGCGAATGAGTTGAGACCAGGAAGGCCTAGATAGATTTCGGGAAGCAGCCATGTGGCAACATACTACTTCAGGCAGTTCAGTGTTCGAACAGTTTCAATGTTTGGGCAGTGTTAGTAATTGTGTTTAGGTTGCAAGTACGAATAGAATAGCTAGTTGAAATGGATAGTGACAAGTCACTCACAGTGGAAATAGCTGAGCATTGGCCAAGTATAAGTGAATCACAGAGATAATGGATTTGTGATTCTGTTTTTCTAGTGGGAGCCTTGAGTTATCAGGAGATGAGTAGGTAGTTGAGAGACAAATGGACTGGATTAAGCAATAATGATTTAGTAAGAGTGGTTTATCAGGGATTCAGACCATCTCGAGACAGCAGAATTCAGATGAAGTAGATGTGATCTTGTGGTGAGGAATTAGTTCGCCTGCAGATATTAGGGCTTTACGATGACTGGTCACAGCTACCCTGAGAAGGCTAGGGTGTACCCAAGATTATGGACATGTTGCTTGAGTAGTTAGCGTGTAACGAATGGTAAGGAATGATTTCGAGGACGAAATCTAATTTAAGTGGGGGAGAGTTGTAACACCCCATTTAATCAATACACAAATAAATAAATTAATAAATGTAATTCCCGGACTGAATTGTGAAGAATTTTGATAGTGGGGGTTGTTTAGTAAGTTACGAAGTTGTTTTGAGAGAATTATAGAAGCATGGGTATGTTTGATAATTATTGGGTTAGTTTTAGACCTAAAATGAAAAGAAATTATGGAATCAGGGGGCAAAAGGGTAACTATTGATTAAAATTGAAAAGATTTAATGAAGGAGGGGCTGAACTTGTAAAATATGGAAGAAGTTTGAAGGGTACGGGTGAACCCGTCACCCTAGTGTGCAACCTTCATATTTAATCTAATGCAAACCCTAACCCTACTCTTCATTCAGCCGCCACGTCCTTTTTCTACCCCTCTCATCCGCCGCTATCAGCTCCGGCCATTAGCGCCACCGAGGAATGGAAGCCATCCAGCCGTAGCTGCGTGTCGAGCATGCTACCTCCGTCCTTCGCCATCGAAGAGCCACAACATCGATACCGAAGACGCCGACGATTGAAGGTCTGACGATTCGGTTGATGGGTGTCGGGACAGAAGAGGATGAAGAAAGAACCACGACGTCGCCGTTGTCGTTTCCCGGTCGGAGAATCGCGCGCATCCCTCGCCTCCATCCTTGCTGCGAATCAGCTGCCGTCGTCGCCACCACGAGCGGTTGAAGAGTACCGTCGCTGCTTTGACCCGCCGCTGTGTCATTCCGCTGAAAATGTGAGCTGCCACCGTGATGGAGCCATAAAACCACCGAGACCGCTGCCGATGTACTTCCCTTGCAGCTCCGATTATCGTTGACCACTCCAAGGGGGCTATTACGTTCGCATTAGCAGGCCTTCTGCCAAGTAATGTCGTGAAGAACCACCATGGCAGCCGGCCATGGTGGTTATTGGCATCAACACCGCTATCAACAGTTGTTGTCGCCGCCGTGGGCCACCAAGGGGTGGCTAGAGTTGCTTGCAAGATTATAGCGTGGGTGGGTGTATTTTTCCGTTGAGTTTGTGTGGTGTTTTATTTGGCCGGAAAAAGCCACCGCCGCCACGAGCCACCACCGGCCACCACCAGGGTGGCTGTGTGTGTTTGTATGTTAGTTAGTGTGTGTGTGTGTGTGTGTTTATCCTTGGATTAAGCATTGTAATTGTAATTGTCAAAAGAATAATGAAAAGAAACTCAAACCACCACCGTAAGCCGCCATTGACCACCACTACCCGAGGTGGTAGTGGGTGGTGCCCCACTAGCAAAACCCTAATGGACCTAGCAAAACCCTAATGGGCTTAAAGATTAATTTTGGGCCTATTGGGCCATGTTTGGGTGGAAACCCTAATTAGGGTTTAGAAAACCCTAATTGTGAGTAATTAGGCCTTAGACTTATTTGGACCCACCTTTGGGCCATTGGGATTGGATTGTGTATTAAGTCCAAATTATTCCATATCATTTATCTAGTAGAGATATGGACTTAATGGATTAAGTCCTTAATGGGTTAAGTGAGAAACACTTAACCCTAATTGTCATTTTATGTGAAACCCTAGTTTCACTTGGACCTTGAGTTGGGCTTTCTATTGGGCTTTGATGATTGGGATGATAATGGGCCATCCAAGAACAAGCAATTGGGCTAGAATAATTTAATGGGCCTAGGGTATGACCTATGTGAGGGTTTGGGCCCAATTTGGAAATTGGGCCATAGAAAGGCCATAGTTTGGGCCTTGATGATTATGAGATGTTGGACCATGATAACGTCAAGTGTTGGACCAAGAGTGAATGATTGGGCCTTAAGGCAAGACCATGTGGAGTTTGGGCCCAATTTGGAAAATTAGGTCATATGTTGGGCTTTGATTCCTAGTTGACTTTGGGCCTATGGATTGGGCTTTGGGCTTGAATAAGCCAAGCTTGGGTTAGTGTAGTAATTATCCAAAGTATGTACTTATGGTTATGTAGTGGAACCTAATTATTAATTGGGTGTTATTTTGATGTTAACAGATTCGGGAATCTGTCGTCCAGCAGCTAGGATTTTATCAGCAGGACTTCAGCAGTGTGAGGTGAGTTTTCCTCCAGTAGGAACGGGTTTAAGGCACCAATTCCGGCCCGTTTATATATTGGTAGTATACCGGGGTTAGCCCGATGCAGTCTATATGTTTCCGGACTTCGGTCCGATGCCGGGGTGGTCCCGAGAAGTAGTTATGTATGCTTGATGTCTTTGTGATTCATGCATGTGTATGCTATGTGTTATATGCTCCGGACTCCGGTCCGATGCCGGGCAAGCCCGATGCAGTATATGTGATTATGTTATACGTTTATGTTCATGTTTATGTTATGTTCAGTTTATTCCGGACTTCGGTCTGATGCAGTGGGTGAGGCCCAAGTTATTCCAGACTTCGGTCCGATGTAGTGGGCGAGGCCTAAGTTATTCCGGACTTCGGTCCGATGCAGCGGGCAAGGCCCAAGTATTCCGGACTTCGGTCCGATGCAGTGAGCAAGGCCCAGTATTTGCTTTATGTGTTATTGTATGGTATGTGGTAGCTTGGGGGAGCTCACTAAGCTTTGTGCTTACAGTTTTCAGTTTTGGTTTCAGGTGCTTAAGTTTTCCAAAAGAGGAGCTCGGGAAGATTGCAGTGCACACACCATTTGTTCAGCCTGGGATGTTTATACTCTGATATACATGACAGTTGTTATATTATTTTGAGATACATTGTCATGATTTTTCTATGACGTATGATGACTATGGTTTTATTATTAAATTAAACGAATTTTTTGGCTTGTATTTTTGGGATGTTTCTCATTTACTCAGCCTCCTTTGTCCTCCTAGCCCTATACTCGAAACCCTAACTCCATAGTTGAGTGTTCTTGAGCTTAAAAGGTCTTTTGGGTGTATTTTTGGTGTTTTGAAGGAAGGAGATCATCTTGAAGCTTCATTGGAAGAGTATGAGCTTATAGATCCGGGATATCATCATCATTTGGCACTCCTTAGAGGTATAAAGCTCTTATCTTGATGTGTTATAGCTTAGATCTAGTTGTAGATTGTTTTTGGTTAACTTTTGGTCCCATTAGTGAGTTTTAGTGGTTTGATGCAATTCCATAAGTTGTGAGTTGCCCCTCTTGACGTTTTTTGAGACTTCTAAGTCTTAAAATTTCCACCTTTAAGGTCTAAATCCATCCATGCATGAGTTATGCCATTTTTGTGGAAGTATGAGGCTCTATCTTGAAGTTGGGACCTTTTGCGGAATGCAAAGTCACCAAGTCAGTGACTTTATAGTTCTTGACGTCCTTTAGGGCTTAAATCTAGATTTTTGGTTGTTAGTCTTAGGCATTAAGGGCTTAAAGCAGTTTTTGGCTTAATAGCTTCGTACGCTGGGCGTACAAGTTCGTACGCACGGCGTACAACCTAGGTTGCGTGTACGCTTAGCATACAACTGAGTATTCCCCGCGTACTCAGCATGTTGAGCTTCACATCTTTTGGGCCTCGGTTGGGGTTACTGAAGGATTTTGAGCATTATAACACTCCTATGGTGTACATGCAACCCTATAAACCTTGGATCTATGTTTTCTCTATTATACATGCAAATATTCAATATTCCAAGGTTTCATTCTAGCTAGCATAAAACAATACAAGAATCTAGTAGAATGACATACCTTTTGATGTAGTAGCTTGATTCCATGGAGCTGAAGAGCCTAGTGTCTCAAGTGTGACACCTCAAATGGTTCACACAACGCCAAGAACCCTTGGAATAACTAGAAAATAAGGATACATGCACCAAATCCGTTTTTGCCCTCTTGTGTATACACACTAGTGCCCATTTCATGAACTAGGAACCTCTTTATATAGTGTGGAGGATTAGGGTTACATTCATGTAAACCCTAATACCCATGATCTTTCATTTCCATAGGATCCATGGGTTAAACACTCCATGGACTTTCCATGAAAGCTTAGCCCAACCTAAATGAACTTGGCCCACCACATATATAAGAGTCCATATTTAATTAGTTCCTTTTGATCACTAGATTAATTCTAAATAAATTATTGATCAATACTAATTAAATAACATGATTTCATATTAATATATTAGAACTTATAATATATTAATATAAATCACTAGTATCCTTTTTTTTCTCATTTTGTCTATCCAATTGTTCTGATGCCATGCAACCCAAATGAACCATGCCAAATCGGGTCAAGTACATACCAATTATAGTTATGAACTTAGACACTAATCCAACAGTCTCCCACTTGGATAAGTCTAAAACTATTATTGCGTATGACTCCAAAACCCGACTAGCAATCGTAGCTCTTAAAGTCGTTGTCGAACTCCGAACAAATCAATGACGCATCCATTAGATAATGGATCACATATTCCTCCATTCTAGATATCATATGGACTGAGACATGGATTAAAATCATTCTCTCTATCCATTTGTTGTTTCCCGATTTTCGATTTATGACGACCGACTAATTGAACAAATCAAATCAGTCCAGGCTTGGCCAAGCACTTCGGGGTGTCATCACTAAATCGTCGAGGGGCCCACAAATATCACTTTTATCCCTTTAAGGGTAAAAGGAATGGATAAACTTCGACTCATATGCTTGTTCTACTACTTGTTGAATCATACACAAATGCACGTTTTATAACATCGAGTTACCAATGCGTTTTCGTACAATCAATGTATAACCAACTCATAGGCAACAACTCATATCTCTAGGATTGAAGAATATAAGATATTATCGTCTCATGATCACTCGTGATAAAATCCATGAAGCGAGTCAAATGAGTGTGGGTTTATTTCAATACTCAGAACTTATGAGTACTCATGAATGTTGTAGCAACTCTTGCTATGTCCACTACCTTGGACATCTACAAACCAACTTCATGACATTCTTGCCTTAATACCTACTTCCAACGTATTATCGACTGTGGATGGTCTCACACCCCCGACCCAGACGGCGGAAACGTCCGAGGGCTCGTGTGACTATCAATTGAAATATCATCACAATGAATATACATGAGGCATAACACAATCATCACCAAACATTACATATTACAAATGGTATTGTTCACATCAAGTACATTGTCTTAGATTACATTTTCCAAAATATTAATTGTACGATGATTGATATTACACAAAATAAATCCACACACTTGAAGATTCTTCTGCTTAACGGTTACCTGAGAATACAAGTTATTTTGAAAACGGTCAACATATATAATGTTGGTGAGTTCATAATCATATTTGAATGAAAGATTTTGTATTGTTTGTAAAACCCAGAAAATCCGATATTTTCTGTAAAAAGTCTGAAAAATGATGTGAAAATCGAGTATAGATGCATGTGTGAGTTTCATAGTAATAAACATGCATAAGTATGCAATTCAAATTTCTTTGTATTCTTTCTGTTGTAAGTAGATGGTATTTGAATGATAGTATTTCCCCAGAAAATCTGATATTTTCTGATTTATAAAAATGTTGCGGTCCTTGCACTATAGTCTGATTTGTTTTGTATCAACATAACTTACGAGTTTTAATTTTTGTAATGTTGTAACGGTAATGGATCTCTGTGTGAGTCGTTATAACCATGCATGATAGTGACTGATTTGCCTGTCTTGGCATTTTTCCAAACGCCGGATTTTCGATCAAGGTTTTGTCACCCTAGACTGCCATAGTCTAACTGTAGCGAACATCTCAGGTGTGGGGAAGTCACCCCCGTATAGATCTATACACAAACTCTCGCTCTCCCTCCAGGAGACTCTGATTATAACTACAAGCTACGGTCATACACTCAATGATGTCGACCGACACGTCTCACTAGATCCCAATTGTTTCCACATGAATTTGTATAACGTTATATGTATTTAGAAGTTCGAACACTAGATGATGCATGAAATGAAAAGTTAAGGCCCAACAAACATGAAGAAAAGACAACTATGGCCCATTAGACATGTAAGTTATTTCCAGGCTTGTTAAGTATGCCATGGACACATTAAAGCCCATTAAGCACATGATGAATCTTCCAGGCTAAATTAGCATGTAAATGGGCCACTAAGGCCCAATAACATGTAAAGGCTAATTTAGGCCCATTAAGCATGTAATTGGGTCACTGAGGCCCAATAGACATGTGATGAATATATTGGGCCCAATAAACATGTAAATGGATCACGAAGGCCCAATAAACATGTATAGCAAATACCAGGCCCAATAATCGCATCGTTGTTGTATTTCGTTTATTTGCTATAGTATAGTTCATTTAGTCGAATCATTTATCCATAGCGTTATAAAAAGTCCAATGTTTTGTTATAATGATATTTTTAGTTTGATACGTCAAAATTCCATAATTTGAACCCGTATTTATTAAAAATTACTCTTTAGGTCCCTTAAGAACTAATTTGAACATTTAAAGGCTTATTTTTACATAGAATGTCATTTTGGTCTATTTTAAATTAAAAATAACATTTTAGTCCATAAATTTATAAAAACTTATATTTTTGCCCCAAATGTTTAGTGATTGACGGGTTTGGCCCAAAAATACATGTAATGACATTTTCAGTCCATTTTTGCAGAAAATTTCAATTTCAGCCCTTATTTGAATAAAATGACATTTTCGGCCCAATTTTTATAAAATTAACATTTTTGGTCCAAATCTTGAAATAAGTGTCGTTTTCAGCCCCTAATCTCGTGGGTTTTCATTTTTGGCTCGAGTTTCTATTTCATAACATTTTTATCCATAAAATTTGTTACTTTTGCAAATTGGGCCCAAAAAGTCGTAAGGCCCACATTAAGGCCCATAATGCCAAATTTTACACTTTTGGCCCTTTGGAAAATATGATTGTTATAAAAGCTCATTTTTAAGCTAATATGACCGTTTTGGTCCCTATAAAACCATAGGTGTCACTTTTGTCTCAATCTTTTGTTTATTTGTAAAAAATGATCCTTATACAAGATTTGTGTTTTGTTTTTCAGAACTTAGGCATGTATAACACTTTTAACTTTGTAGTATGGTGACTAGAGTGTTTTAGTTTATGTATCTCACCTATTTTTGTTGAAGTTTCATCGATCCATCGAGTTTTATCACACAAACACAACATAAACCAAGAAAATCACACACAACATGCAATAATACATAGATCTACACATGAACACTTGTATTCTCCCCCAAAAACAAGTAAAAACCGAAAACAAGTGGGTATGAACTTACCTTTGCTTGTTGTTCTCGGTTTTGAAGAAGAAATGGAGGGATCTTGGCCTTTAGCAAGCTTTCTTATGTGATTTTCGTACTTAGAAAGTTTCTAAGAGCATGATCATGGAGTAAGGCTATGCAAGAAGGAGTTCTTAATGTTAAAATGGAAGAAGATGTTTGTGTTTGATAACAACTTACCAAAGGTTGAAAACACTTGATGAAGATCCTTGAACACAAGCAAAATTTCGAGATCCTTGGTAGAAGAAGGAGGATGATCTTGGAAGTGTTTGGAGGGAATTTGAAAGTGTGGGTGTGTGTTGATAGCTCTCGGTCGAGAGGATAAGAAGAGAGGGGAGAAAGAGGTGAAGATGTGATGGATGCTTAGAAGTATGAGCTTTATATTTGCTTAATGAGTAATTAGCATGGAGAACCACCATGCAATTGTGATGTGTCAATGCATGGTAATTCTCTTATTATTTTTTTTCATATATATGAATATACACATCTAGTGGGCCGAGAAAGGGAAAGAATGGAGGGGCTTGGGCCTTTTCTTGATTTGGCTCGAGGTTATGAGGCCCATAGAGAAGGTTTTCGGACCATTGGGCCTTTAGGTGTGTTCACGGCCCAATGAAAGTCCATTAGGTAGTTTTATGGCTCTTTAGGGTGATTGAAGTTGTTATGGCCCAATAAGGCCCATTAGGGATAAACTAAACCATTTTAGGCCCACACGGCCCAAAATATTAGATTTTGAAGACGTAGGTCCATTTAGAGCCCATTTAAGGGTTTTAAGCCCAAAGTAGTCAAATTGGATGCTTATTGGTCCTTTAGGCCCAATAATAAAACCCTAGTCCATACAGAACTTGAACTGGGATTTTTAGGGTTTCCAACCCTTAGTTGAACATGAGAGATGTATTTGAATGAGCATTTAGTGATATTCCCTTAGATTACATGCCTTACAAAGGTTGAGGGTTTACATGAAAATAAAATTTCCTAGCTAAAAATGTTAGTTGTGACAGATGGTTTGAATAACTTAGTCATTCAGGAAGAACGACCTAGTTATTCTGAAAGTCAAAGCATGCAAAGTGAAACACAAGAGTAATCGAATCCAATAGGGTCTCAGGAATTATGAATATAAATAGAACATCTTTTATTTATCACCATATTGATTACACATTATTCATTGCATACTGTTTCAAATTATCAACTTTATACATGAATCAAAACAATAGTCATGCCATGCTCCAAGCATGCACACTATGTTTATCCAAACAATAGTCACGCCATACACCAAATATGCACACTATGTTTGTCCAAACATTAGTTATGCCATACACCAAGTATGCTCACCAAGTTTGTCTATGATCTTTACTTTGTGAAATAGATCGATTGAACATAATTCCAATGATTCTCATTTCACAGTCCCAAATCCTTACCGCAAATGAAAGAATTCCAAATTCCTGCCATTTACCGAAATCTTGTTAGATTTTAAACTTATATGCATTGATCCTCTTATAATGATGATGCACAAAGTCACAAAGACTTGTCAACAGTCATTACAGAGTATTCCAATGGAGATCATTCCATGGAAACGAAGTCTCAAATTCAAAGTACATTGCTTTGAACATCCTTCTTGCATTAAGTTTCCTAATCTTACACATATTTAATGAATGAGTTCCACCTATGGGAATATTTCCATATTCTCATTTTGACTATCACTTCTGAATAAGAGTTGCCTCTTTTCAGAATATGTCAATATGGCCTTCTTAAAAATTTATACTATACTTCCAACTGTCCCTGAGCAACCAATCTTTGGTAAACCTTAGATTGTCCTCGACAATTGCTTAATCATTTTAGTCATATCCAATTCTAGACTTTTCCCCTCTTAATGCCCTGAGCATTTGGAAAAATTTAGAAAGGATGAATATTATAACACATGCAATCGACCCTATATCCGAAACATATAGGACACGATTCATGATGTCTTACATAAATACATGATACTGGACCAGTCTTTTGCTATAATATTTCTATTTCTATTTACAATTCGGATTATGTAAAGGGATGCCGTAATCATAATCGAATTTTAGAACGCAAATAGTGTTCCCATATATAGAAGTTCCTTATGTTAAACCATTCCAACATAACATTCATATATATATACTTGACTAAATTTGATTAAAATCTCAATCTAAACTTTTATAATTGAAATGAAGTATAATTTCCTCTCCCTTAATTATTGCAAAACAACTTTTCCCAATTGAACTTTTATTTTTCTATAATTAACATTGCTAACTTACAACACTTATCATAATTATCATGCTCCCACTAACATGACGATTATTGTCCACTAGCTTTGACATGTACTCAGAAATCAGTTGGACTTCTAGAAATCAATACTTTATTGACTTTCTTACCAAAGTTCAAATTTCTGATATGAGATGCTTTGATAAAACTTTATCAAAGTCATACACCTTTCCTTAGATAGCACACATGTGTGTCTAAACAATTTCAGAACTATGAAAAGGGATGTCATAATCATAGTCTCAATTGTTTAGACCTTTACCACTTCTCACAACTTCATGTTAGTGTGCCAGTTAACCACACACGCTCCACTAACGACTTTGAGCATGCAAATATCACAATTGCTATCTACTTAAAATCTACTTAGTGAAAGTGTTTCCTCACCATCATTTTCATGAATCGGAGAGAAATCTTATGACACTTAGATTTTATGGTGTATGTGTTCCTATTCATGTGAATTTGTCAAAACCATAATCACAAGACAAGGTTAGTGACAAATCCAAACTCACATGGATTGAACTTGTGCAATCTTAAATTTTTGCCACCTGGAAGCACAAGGGCCTGCTATTGCTTCGAAGTTGTTATGCAACCGATTGAGAACTCTCAGAACTCATATGAAAAGCCAACTTTAACTGGAATGGGCACAGAAATGGAATATGTCAACACGATAGGTTATAAACCTCAAGTTGCGCGCTAGTGATAAACTACAGATTCTATTCTTGATTAGATCTTGAAACTCTTTTAGGATCTTCTAGACTCCCAGTGTCCTCTTGACATATAAGATTCTCTTGCCAAGAACCATTCCTTGACAAAACAAATATTTAAGAGATAGTGCAGATTCTTATCAAGACAAACACTTCACACAATTGGCCTAAGCTGGTCTCTGTTTTATCCAAAACATCACAACTTACCAATTTCAAATGTACAAGAGTAGAAAACCTTTTACTCTACATTTGAAAAGTGTTAATAAACCTTCTTTAAGATATATCACTCAAGTTACAATCTTGGAGTATGACTCTAAGACTTGTTTTGGAATGAAGTATGACTCATCTTCTTGATTTAACCACTTCAACAATTCATGACTCCTCTTCTTAGCCATAAGAATGCACTAAGATGTCCCTAGAGGATGAATTGTGATATGGTCTCACAATCATTAAGATGATCATAAAACTTGATACTAAAGTACTCTCCCATCTTTTCAGATTTGAAAAACTTTTTATCTTTCTACCTAATTTGATTCTTCTCATTCGTTCTGCCATACACTGAAACTTTTCCAATGTTACAGAATTATACTTAAACTTGTAAGTATAACCATATTTACTAAAATTTTGTAAATCATGGCGAATAGTCTTATCGATCTTTGTGGTGGACTTGACCAGTGCACAAGAATGTGTACTCGATCCCTTAGTACTTCACTTGACTCACATATACATGTGAACAAGGAACTAGTCTTAATTTTCCAAAGATGAAAAATTCTCATTCAATATACAATACAACTTGCATAATTCCAAGTTGCTATCCAACTGAAACTTGGGTGATGAAAATCTTTCCTTATTTGGTAAATTATGACACTTCCACAAACGACAAAATCAAATCCATTTTCCAATGTTGCTATCAATGGAATCATATAAACAACAATTTTCACAAATTCCCTTGTAAGGATACTTAAAATAAATAAAAAAAAATTTTCTTTTATTTAAAACTTGCGGAAAAACTTATCCTTACAATGCAAATGCATATGAAAAACTATGTTGTTATCTATTCCTATGTAATCTATCACAACTCTTAAGCAGCAACTCAAAAATTCTGATCACCGAACCATGCGATCGAAATCCATCTTTGCAATCAGAATCAGCTTACTCTTCTTTAAGCTTCCTCTCCTTTCTTTGATTCTTAAAACTTCAACATGTGACCCAGTCACATCATGTAATAAGAATCTCCAAATAGGAACTTAATAGAGTTAGATAGTGGACTTACCGGAAGTAGAGTCAAACTTTTTGAACTGACCAACCTTATGATCTTTCAGGTAAATAGGGCAGCTTTGCAACCAATGCACCTTCCTTTGGAAATATAAGCATATGGAATCTTTGGGAATGGTACATGAGACCGTCTCAAACTTAGCCTTTCTCTTTGCCATTTGGTCAACCGAGTTGACTATGGCCGATCCCTTTCCATTGGGAAGAGAAAGCTTTTCTAGATCCCTTACCATTTTCAATGTACATGGAAGTTTGGGAAGTTGAACTTATAATCAAATTTGCTTTACCAGTGCTCCAAATCATTGCTGATTCATCAGCACCTAGCAAATAGATAAGATCATTAAAGGTCATGTCATAGTCTATTTCATAGTAGTTCCAAAGTAAACTCGCTATGTGACTTAGAAAGTGATTGGACAACCAACTTTCTCAAGACTTTGACACCCAACTCTCCCGGCTTGTCAATATGTGACTTCATCTTCAAGATGTGAGCACACATAGACCTTGCTTGCCAATAGGGATTGAGTGACCTTGAATTATTCAAGAACTTGTGGGATAGGGAGAATAATTGGAGGAGCTGGAGGAAGTGAAGTATGATTTCCATTAGCCAACCATGGGACATCATCTTCATTAGGAAAGCTTGTTCCATGAGATTTGGGAAGATCATAGATGGCTAAACCAGACATCTAATATGGGAGATATTCAAGTCAGTTGATTTAGGTCCTTAATATAACACCCAATATGAAATATTAAGGCTAGGACCCAACACAATACTTTTATAACTTGGAAGAGGGATACCGTAATCCAAGCTATAAAATATTTGAAGGTAGGCGAATAACGATTCACCAGTTTCCACCATGAAAAACAAAATAGAAATATTAGGTTTTAATTGGATTTAAAACTCCTAGATCTGTTGAGATTTATTGAACTTTTTAATGGCATGTTTCAATCTCGATTGTGCCCTCTCAAGTTTTGTGACTGGGATACCGAGGATCACAAAACAAGGTGTGAATAACCTTGCAACTATACTTGGTACCCTTAATATTTTATCATTTAATCGATGTGTCGGTTAACCACACACGCTCCACCGATCCTATGATAAACATTAAGTTACTCTTTGCCTACCTTGTTAAATCCAGGTTAGTGTGTCGGTTAACCACACACGCTCCACTAACAACTTAAGCAAAGTGCAAAGTGTAATTTCATGGGTTAGCACCAAATTCACATTTTCCTAAGTAACTAAGATTGGGAATTTATAAGAGTTTAGTTACTTAGTATCTATCATTAATACTTTTAATGAAGGGAGAATTATAGTCTTTGTCCTACCCTTTCCGCTAACAACCCTCCACCAGTCAAGGAAGCGGTGGGTGAGAGTGGACACCCATTAAGCTGCCATTTTATAGGCAACAACCTTATACCCCTCCTTATAGACCGGCTTCGTGAATGAGACCTACTAACGGTAAGACTAATTTGATCTTATATATATATATATTATTATTATTATTATTAACTTATATTACTATAAAGCATAAGGGTTGAATTTTAACTTTTAAAACTCTAGGGTTTGGAATTAAAGTGTGTGTGAGACTTTACAAATTCCAAAACTTGAGGGCAAGTTTTGAACTATTCAAAAACTTTTGGATTTTCATAACTTATGAGTTTAATTAAGGTTTTTAAAACCTTTAATGAAGAGACTCTTGAACATCCACAACTTGAGAACAAGTTATGGAGTTCATAAAACAAAAAGACTCTTCACTTTTTGTAACCTATGCATTTTAATGGATCTTTAAAAGACATGACTTTTGGTAATCCATAACTTGAGGAAAAATTATGGACTCTGTTAAAACACATTTAGATCAAGAATTAACTAATAAACAATTTTGCAAATAATTCACATGATCTACCAAAACTCATAAGTGTATGAACAATCATATCAACAATTTCAAGAATTACATAAACACACATAAAGCTTGAAATTTTGATAACTACTTTGAAATTGGTTTACCATAACCATTACAACATCAAAACAAGTTTTATAAGTCCAAAACAGTTTAAGGTAATGATTCTAAACCAATTCCAGCCTTAAAACTCGAAGATATGCTGTCAGGGGGGGTCCAACTCGTCGAGTGCATGAACCAACTCGACGAGTTGGATGAATTTAGGCATGGACTCGTCGAGTCCCTTACTGGACTCATCGAGTCAGTTGACCAGACAACATATAAACTTCAATTTTCAGCAATTTGCATCAAGTATAAAAGAAAACAAGCCTAGGCTCTGATACCACTTAAGGGTTTTGAGCATTCTAACACTTCTATGGTGTACATGCAACCTTATAAACCTTGGATCTATGTTTTCTCTATTATACATGCAAATATTCAATATTCCAAGGTTTCATTCTAGCTAGCATAAAACAATACAATAATCTAGTAGAATGACATACCTTTTGATGTAGTAGCTTGATTCCATGGAGCTCAAGAGCCTAGTGTCTCAAGTGTGACACCTCAAATGGTTCACACAACAACAAGAACCCTTGGAATAACTAGAGAATAAGGATACATGCATCAAATCCATTTTTGCCTTCTTGTGTATACACACTAGTGCCCATTTCATGAACTAGGAACCTCTTTATATAGTGTGGAGGATTAGGGTTACATTCATGTAAACCCTAATACCCATGATCTTTCATTTCCATAGGATCCATGGGTTAAACACTCCATGGACTATCCATGAAAGCTTAGCCCAACCTAAATGAACTTGGCCCACCACATATATAAGAGTCCATATTTAATTAGTTCCTTTTGATCACTAGATTAATTCTAAATAAATTATTGATCAATACTAATTAAATAACATGATTTCATATTAATATATTAGAACTTATAATATATTAATATAAATCACTAGTATCCTTTTTTTTCTCATTTTGTCTATCCAATTGTTCCGATGCCATGCAACCCAAATGGACCATGCCAAATCGGGTCAAGTACATACCAATTATAGTTATGGACTTAGACACTAATCTAACAGTTACTTCTTTGGACCTTATTGCTTTGGGCCTTAATGAGCCATCTAGAATTAAGCCTTTGTGCCAAGGAAAAAATTATTGGGCCTTAGGGTAGGTTCCTGTCACACCCCCAAACCAGACGGCGGAAACGTCCGGGGGTGGAGGACTTCATTTGTAGTATCACAACACATGTAATATAGTAATCGTAGTACAAACAACCACTGTATTAAAATGTATAAATATTTACATGTGTTTCATATTGTATACTGAAACCAAAAAGTTGTATAAAAGTTAAAGACAAAACATAAACTGCTCCATCTTCAAAAGCTCGGGTGTACCTGTCTACGGTTTCCCTGAGAATACAAGTAATTTGAAAAGAGAGTATCAACATAAAGTTGAGTGAGTGCATAAGTATTTATGTTTTGTAAGAGTGTTTTCTGTTTCTTGAATATGTAAACTGTTTCCAGAAAATCCTATATTTTCTGTTGTGTATGAAAAGTAGTTGTATATGTATAAAACTGTTCTGTTTGTAAACCAATGTTCTGTACTTGTAATCCTTATGTAAACTTGTATCTTGTAAACTGTATCTTGAAAACTGTATACTGTAAACTGTATCTTGTAAACTAGTACTTTGAAGTGTACTTAAGTTTAGTAATTATACACTAACGTATTGTTAATACCTTTTTAATGAGTTATTATGACCATACTAACTAGATGGCCTGACCCAACGCTATGTATGCGCTAAAAGTTGATGATAACAATTGTCACTCACAGGCGTGTATGCCTGACTGTAGCTAGCAGTCCGAGTGCGGGGTTGTTAATCCCAATATAGATCTATACACACATTGTTTCGATCCCCTGCTGGAGATTCTGGTTATAATATCAGGACTTTACTGTATTGTTTAAAATGAATTAAACAAACTGTACTCTTTGACTCATAAAAGCGTATAATGTTAAATGTATAACAGTTATGAAATCCCAATCATTCTGAAATGAATGATTGATAGTATATCCTTGAATTAGTATTCTTAACATGTACTTGAAAGAATGTATACCCTTGAATAGTTTTGAATTAAACCTTTGTTTTTGTAAAACTATGTACTCTAGTATACTAGTATCATGAATTAATGTTCTTTGTATCATAAATTATACCTATTATAATTTATATGCACTTTTTGAATTGATAACGAGTATTCATGTATGGGATCCTTTTCTCAACATGTACAAAGGGTAATTGAATCTAATTGAATAAACTTTATACTTGTATACATATACAAATATATATAACTAAAATTTAAATGATACTTGGACAAACAACGGATACTTGTGATCCCACATCCAAACAAGGAAAAGGAACCAAAGTGGGTTGTCAGTCCTAAGTCTTTTAAACCTTATTTATATAAATATATATATACTAGTATGATTGTTGGGGAAAATATAAGTTTATAAAACCTTTAAAAGAAGTTTCATATTTGGAAATCCATTTTGGTAACTTGATGTCTTTTTGAAATAACACTTAAAACCACTTGATTTGATAAGATGTTTGAAACCATTTGTTTTGGATAACTGTATTCTATTTGAAATCATTTTTTATAACACAATATATTTGTGTTATACTTGTATTCCCCCCCCCCCCCCCGCTTAAAACAGTAAAAACTATGAAAATGTGGGGGTATGAACTCACCTGTTGTAAGTTACTCAAATGTAAGATTGGTGTAGGATGCTAAGTGTCAAGTGAAGACTTGAGCACACACGGATCCTATTGAACATATAATAACACATATATGTTTATAATTAGTGTTTAAACAACTAATCATGAAAGGTAACACCTTATTAGACTAGGAAACACTAGGATTTAAGTACTACAATCACATATGATTGCATACTAAGGGTGTATGGCCATTGTAATGAGTTTATGGTCAACATGGTATGTATTATATGAGTTTACGGCCTAGGGTTTACGACCCTATGAGTTTACGACCGTAAACTCATAGTATATTGTACCATTTTGTGTTTTAAAGTCCTATGTTCTTCCTTGGGTTGTTCTATACTTAGTTCCAAAGCTTAGTAAGAGGTTTAGGGTTCATTTACACCCTTAATTAGGATTTACGGCCCAAGGAGATTGCCTTGGCCGTAAACACCTTTTGTTCATGATTTCTTGATGTTTTCAAGTAGTATAATCAGTAAGTATTACACCAAGGAAGATACTCAAGGGTTTAGAAGCCTTTAGGAGTGTTTAAAATCAACTTATGCTTCATTATATTGGTTTACGGCCAAGGGAGATTGCCTTGGCCGTAAACTCCCTTTGTTCTTGTTAATTGATTGTTTTCTAAGTGTTCATCAAGTATTCCTTGTATATAACAAGCTTAGGAGAGAGCACTTACAATATAGAAGCTTGATTGGATGATTAAAGTCCAAAAACACTAGTGTGTGTTCTTAGTGTTCTTGGTGAAATGAAGAACACTTGAAAATCTAGCAAAATGGAATGATTTCATGGATGAAATCATGTATAATCACTAGATAAGGAGGTGTAACAACAATTCAAGTGAAAGAATTCTTACAATTTTGGAAGATCAAAGTGAAGATCTTACGATACTTGAGAGAGAATCTTGGGTGTTCTTGACTAGAATTGGAAGAAATGAAAGAAAAGGGTGTAAACTCATGCATATAGCATGGGTTTACGGCCTTGACATGAGTTTACGGCCTAAACATGAAGGTTTGGTCGTAAACTCTATTTGATGGGTTTAAATCTTGATTAAGGTACAATGGACTCAAGCTGATACTTCCTAATACCCGATTCTTGAATACAGTAGGCTTAGAACACCCAAACAGACTCTAAACAATGCTAAAAGTAGTAGAGACACGTTTGTCTTTGATTGATTAGACTGAAAGTACAAGATAGAAATTTCGGGTTGTCACATTATCCCCCCGTTAGAGAGAATTTCGTCCCGAAATTAGAGTTTAAGCAAATAAGTAGTTACAAATAACTAAACGAAAAGATGAGGATATTTTAGTTTCATTTGATCCTCGCGTTCCCAAGTGAATTCAGGTCCTCTTTTGGCATTCCAGCGAACCTTCACTATCGGGATACGACTTTGTTTCGTTTGCTTGACCTCTCGGTCCATGATTTCTACAGGTTCTTCCATAAAGTTGAGGCTCTCGTCGATCTCGATTTCGTCGAGTGGAATAACAGAGTCTCGTCGGACAGACACTTTTTCAAGTTCGAGACGTGGAAAACAGGATGTATGTTACTTAGTTATTGAGGTAGTTGGAGTTTGTAAGCTACGGGACCAATTCTAGCAAGAATCTCGAATGGTCCTATATACCTTGGATTCAACTTGTCACGCTTTCCAAAGCGTATCATGCCCTTCCAGGGTGAGACCTTCAACATGATGCGGTCACCAACCTGAAACTCCAAAGGTTTTCTTCTTTTGTCAGCGTAGCTTTTCTGTCTATCTCTGGAAGCTTTAAGTCGCTCCCGGATTTGTACGATTTTCTCCGTGGTTTCACGAATGATTTCCGAACCAGTGAGGGCACCGTTAGGAACTTGACTTCTAGCTAACTGCGTATCGTCTACTTCAGCCCAGCACAGAGGAGATCTGCACTTACGGCCATAGAGAGCTTCGAAAGGAGCAGCTTTTATGCTAGTGTGATAACTATTATTGTACGAGAATTCGACAAGGGGTAAATGAGTATCCCATGCCTTACCAAAGTCTATCACGCAAGCTCGTAACATATCTTCTAAAGTTTGAATCGTTCTCTCACTTTGTCCGTCAGTCTGAGAATGGTAGGCTGTACTCATGTCCAGCCTAGTTCCTAAAGATTTTTGTAAAGACTGCCAAAAATGGGAAGTGAATCTACTATCTCGGTCGGAAATAATAGATATTGGAACACCATGCAGTCTAACGATTTCTTTGAGGTAAGTTCTCGTTAGCTTCTCCATCTTATCAATTTCTCTGATCGGTAAGAAGTGAGCGGACTTGGTTAATCTATCGACGATCACCCAAATAGTATCATAACCACCCAATGTCTTGGGTAATTTGGTTATGAAGTCCATTGTAATTCGCTCCCACTTCCATTCTGGTATTTCAAGTTGTTGTAATTGTTGGGTTTTGAGCATTCTAACACTCCTATGGTGTACATGCAACCCTAAATACCTTGGATCTATGTTTTCTCTATTATACATGCAAATATCAATTTCCAAGGTATTGTTCTAACTAGCATAATATAAAGTACACATAATATAAAATCTAGTAGAATTACATACCTCTTGTTTGGTGCTTGATTCCATGGAGCTCAAGAGCCTAGTGCCCCAAGTGTGACACCTCAAATGGTTCACACAACATCATAAACACTTGGAATAACTTGAGAGAAAGTATACACTTCATGAAATCGGTTTTCCCTCCACACATAGACTTAGTGGCCGATTTTTACAAGAATAAGATGCTTATATAGTTTGTCACAATTAGGGTAAACCCTAATTGTCATGGCTTTCCATTTCCTTGGATCCATGGGTTCAAATACACCATGGAGCATCCATGGAGCATCCTATGGGTTTTAGCCCAACTTGATAATCCATGGAGCATTAGCCCACTATATAAGTATGGATGATTTACACAATCAACCCATATATTTAATTAGTCTTCTTTTGATCACTTAATTAATTCTAGATTAATTCTTGATCAATACTAATTAAATAATCTTATTAATATATTAGAACTTATAATATATTAATAAACCTTAAGTGTTATTTCTCTCATTTTAGTCTATCCAAATGCATGATGCCATGCAACCCAAATGGACCATGCCGGGTCGGGTCAAGTATATACCAATTATAGTTATGGACTTAGACACTAATCCAACAGTCTCCCGCTTGGATAAGTCTAATAACTATTATTGCAAGTACGCCTTCACAACCTGACCAGCAATCGTAGCTCTTAAAAGCTGCTGCCGAACTCTGAACAAATCAATGACGTGTACATTAGATAAGTGATCATATATTCCTCCATTCTACATATCATATGGACTGAGACATGGATTATAATCATTCTCTCTGTCCATTTGTTGTTTCCCGATTTCCGATTTATGACGACTGACTAATTGAACAAATCAAATTAGTCCAGACCCGGCCGAGCACTTACATTTTGTCATCACTAAATCATCGAGGGGCCCACAGATATCGCTTTTATCCCTTTGAGGGTAAAAGGAATGGATAAACTTCGACTCATATGCTTGTACTGACTACTTGTTGAATCATACACAAAGGCACATTTTATAACATCGAGTTACCAATGCGTTTTCGTGCAATCAATGTATAACCAACTCATAGTCAACAACTCATATCTCTAGGTTTGAAGAATATAAGATATTATCGTCTCATGATTCACTCGTGATAAAATCCATGAAGTGATTCAAATGAGCGTGGGTTGAATCGAATACTCAGAACTTATGAGCACTCATGAATGTTGTAGCAACCACTGCTATGTCTAATGCACATTAGACAAATCATACAAGCCAAATTCATGACAGTCTTGATTCATATCTACTTCCAACATATGACCGACTGTGGATGGTTTGAATAACTTAGTCAGTCGGGAAGAATGACCTAGTTATTCTGGAAGTCAAAACATGCAAAGTGAAACACAAAAATAATACTAATCTTGTATGGCCTCAACACTTTGAGTGTAAATAAAAACCCTTTTATCTAAGCACCATATTGATTACTCATTATTCATGTTTCGATTAATCAACTTAATACTTGAATTGAAACAATAGTCATGCCATGCTCCAAGCATGCACACTATGTTCGTCCACACAATAGCTATGCCATACTCCAAGTACGCACACTATGTTTACATGTGGTCCTCTCTTTGTGAAACAGATCGATTGACAATATTTCAATGATGCTCATTTCACAATCCCAATCCTCTTGTCATTTACTGTAATATGTTAGATTCTAAACTTATATGCAATGATCCTCTTGTAATGACTATACCCAAAAGTCACAAAGACTTGGCAACAAACATTACAAAGAATTCCAATGGAGATCAGTTCCATGGAAACGAAGTCTCAAATTCAAAGTACATTCCTTTGAACATCCTTCTTGCATTAAGTACTCTAATCTTACACATATTCAAAGAATAACTTCCACCTATGGAAACAATTCCATATTACCATTTTGACCATCACTTCTGAACAAGAGTTGCCTCTTTTCAAAATATGTCAATATGGTCCTTACTCTATACTTCTAATTGTCCATGAGCAACCAATCTTTGGTAAACCTCAGACTGTTCTCAACAATTGCTTAATCATTTTAGTCATATCCAGTTCTAATCCCTTTCCCCTCTTAATGCCCTAAGCATTAGGAAAATTTAGAATGGATTATAGCACACGTAATCGAACCTATACCCGAAGCATATAGGACACGATTCATGCTATAAATTTTTTATTTGCCATGTTCTCACAATTCGAACTATGAAGAGGGATGCCGTAATCATAAACGAATTTTGAGAACGCAACATATATAGAATTTCCTTATGTTGAACCATTCCAGCATAACATTCATATATATTCTTGAATAAAGTTGATTAAAATCTCAATCTAAGCTTGTAGAATTGGAATGAAGTATAAAATCCTCTCCCTTAATTATAAGGAAACAACTTTTTCAAAGCGAATTGAAACTTTTTTTTCTATAATTAACATTGCTAACTTGCAACATAATCATCATACTCCCACTAGCATAATGATTATTATCTTACAAGCATAACACTTATGCTCCCACTAGCTTTGACATGTATTCAGAAATCAGCTGGACTTCTAGAAAAAACAATACTTTATTGACTTTCTTACCAAAGTTCAGATTTCTGATACACAATTGCTTTGATAAGACTTTATCAAAATCATACACCTTTCCTTTGATAGACCTTTTGTCATTCTCACAATTGCTATCTACTTAAAATCTACTTAGTGAAAGAGTTTCCTCACCATCATTTTCATGAATCGGAGAGAAACCTTATGACACTTAGATTTTATGGTGTAAGTGTTCCTATCCATGTGAATTTTTCATAACCATAATCACAATTCAAGGTTAGTGGCAAATCCAAACACATATGGACTGAACTTGTTCAATCTTAATATCTTGCCACTCGGCAGCACAAGGGCCTACCATTGCTTCCAGGTTGTTATGCAAACAATTGAGAACTCATAGAACTCACAAGCATAGTCAACTTTTAACTGGAATAGACATAGAAATAAGAATATGTCAACACGATAGGTTACAAACCTCAAGTCGTGGGCTAGTAATTAACAATACTCTTGATTAGTTCTTGAAACTATCTCAAGACTCCCACTGTCCTCTTGACATATAAGACTCTCTTGCCCAATATTCAAGAGATAGTGCGGATTCTTTTACAAACACTTCACACAATTGGCCTTAGTTGGTCTTTGTTTTATCCAAAACATCACAACTTACCAATTTCAAATGTACAAGAGTAAGAAAACATTTTACTCTACATTTGACAAGTGTTTTAAACCTTTCTTAAGATTATGTCACTCAAGGCTCAATCTTGGAGTATGACTCTGAGATTCGATTTTGGAACGAAGTATGATTTATCTTTTGATTTAACCATTTCAACAATTCACGATTCCTCTCCTTAGGCAAACAAATGCACCAAGGTCTCCTTAGAGGATCAATTGTGATATTGTTCCATAATCACTAAGATAATCATAAAACAAGATACACAAGTACTCTCCCATCTCTTCAGATTGGAGAAACTTTTATCTTTCTGCCTTATTTGATTCTTCTTATTCATTATGCCATATATTGAAACTTTTCCAATGTTTCAGCATTACACTTAAACTTGTAAGCATAATCATATTTACTAAACTTTAGTAAATCATAACGAATAATCTTATCAACCTTTGTGGTGGACCTAACTAGTGCACAACCTAATGTACCCGATCCTTTAGTCCTTCGCTTGACTCACATGCGAATGTGAACAAGGAATTAGTCTTAATTTAGCAAAGATGAAAAACCTCATTCATCACACAATACAACTTGCATGACTCCAAGTTTCTATCCAACTGAAACTTGGGTGATGAGAATCTTTCCTTATTTGATAAATTATGACACTACCACAAATGAAAGAATCAAATTCATTTTCCAATATTGCTTATCAATGGAAACATATAAACAACAATTTTTCACAAATGCCTTTGTAAGGATACTTAAAATAAATAAAATCAAAAAATTTTCTTTTATTTTTAAAACTTGCGGAAAAACTTATCCTTACAATTAAAATTCATATGATGACTTTGTTGTTATCTATTCCTAAGCAATATCTCATAACTCTTATGCAGTGGCTCAAAATTCTGGTCATCGAACCATGCGATCAGAATCAGCACACCTTTTCTTTAAGCTTCCTTTGATTCTTCAAAAACATCAAAATGTAATTACATTACATCATGTATTAAGAATCTCCAAAAGAGACTTAATAGAGTTAGATAATGGACTTTACCTGAAGTAGAGTCAAACTTTTGACTTTACCATCCTTATGAGGTTTCAGGTAAATTCGGCAGCTTCGCAACCAATGCCCCTTTCCTTTGGCAATAGGCACATATGGACTCTTTGGGAATGGTACATGGGACTATCTCAGACTTAGCCTTTCTCTTTACCATTTGGTCAACCGAGTCGACTATGGCCGATCCCTTTCTATTGGGAAGAGAAAGTTTTTCTGGATTTCTAGTGTTACCATTGTCAATGTTCATGAAGTTTTGGGAAGTCGATCTTCTAATCAAATTTGCTTTACCAGTGTTCCAAATCATTGTTGATTCAGCAGCACCAAGCAAATAGATAAGATCATTAAAGGGTCATGTCGTGATCTGTCATCAGGGAGTGACTGAAGAACCAAGTCAACAGCCAGCTACCTCGAGACTTCGACACCCGACTCTCCCGGCTTGTCAATATGTGACTTAATCTCCAAGACCTAAGCACGTATAGACTTTGTTTGCCAATAAGGATTGAGTGACTTAGAACTTATCAAGTCTTGAAACTTGTGGGATAGGGAGATTTATTGGAGGAGGTGGATGAAATGAAGTATGATTTCCAGTCCCATTAGTGCTCATTAAAGGGATTAGTCTTTCACCTTGATTGCCTTTTGGGATATCATCTTCATTAGGAAGCTTGTTCCTAAAGATATGGGAAGACCATAGTTGTCTAAACTAGACATCTATAAGGGAGAAATTCAAGTTAGTTGATTTATAGTCCTTAATATAACACCCAATATGAAATATTAAGGCTAGGATCCAACAACCTATTTATAATTGGAAGAGGGATGCCGTAATCCAAATTATAAAATAGTTGAAGGTAGGTAAATGACGATTTACCAATTTCCACCATGAAAAACGAAATATAATTAAGTTTTAATTGGATTTGAAACTCCTAGATCTTTTGAGACACATTGAACTTTCAATGGCATGTTTGAATCTCGATTGTGCCCTCTCAAGTTTGTGACTGGGATGCCGAGGATCACAAAGAAGGTGTGAATAACCATGCAAATTGACTTGGTACCCTTAACTTTATCACCTAATCGATGTGCCGGTTAACCACACACGCTCCATCGATCTATAATAAAGTCAAGTTACCCTTTGCCACTCTTACTAGTCCTTATTAGTGTGCCGGTTAACCACACACGCTCCACTAACGACTTGGTAAGGTACAAAGTGTAATTTCATGGGTTAGCACCTATTTCACATTTTCCTAAGTAACTAAGATTGGGAATTTATAGGTGTTTAGTTACTTAGTATTTTTCATTATACTTTTAATGAAGGGAGAATTATAGTCCTTTCCTACCCGTTCGGCTAACGACCCTCCACCAGTCAAGGAAGCGGTGGGTGAGAGTGGACACCCATTAAACTGCCATTTTATAGGCAGTAACCTTATACCCCCTTATAGACCGGCTTCTTGAATGAGGCCTACTAATGGTAAGATTGACTTTATCTTATACATATCTATATAATTAAAATTATAATAATAGTATAAGGGTGTATTTTAAACATTTAAAATACTTGGTGGTTTAATCTATTAATTAAACTATACTCTTAATTTAATTAAACTTAAACCATGTCTTTATGGAATTATTAACTCTTTTAATTAAACACTTTAATTAATTTAATGAAGTCCATAAAGTTTGAATTTTAGCTTTTAAAATTCTAAGGGTTCAATTTTGGAATTAAAGTATACATGAAGAGTAACTTTACAAATTCCAAAAGTTGAGGGCAAGTTTTGAAACTATTCAAGACTTTTCATTTCATAACTTATGAGTTTTATGTACATTAAAATGAAGACTCTTCATTTTTATGTAACTCCTTATCTTTTAGTGACATCTTTTAAAGAAGTGACTCTTTAACATCCATAACTTGAGGACAAGTTATGGAGTCATAATACTATTTAATGAAAAAGACTCTTCACTTTTATGTAACCTATGACACTTTTATGAGTTTTAAGATTCATAAATATGACTTTTCATATAACTTGAAGACAAGTTACAAAAACATATTTTATGAACTAACTCTAGATTAATTTGGATCAAAAACAACTAAAACACAATTTTTTTTCATTAATCTAAACTAACTCATAAATCAAGGAAACATAAAAAACTTTTGGTAATCCATAATTTGAGGACAAGTTATGGACTCCTTACAATTTCATTGAGATCAAGAATTATAATAACAAACAATTTGCACATAATTCCTATGATCTACCAAAACTCATAAGCATGAACATTCATAATCAACAATTTTCAAGAATTACATAAACATATATAAACTTGAAACTTCGATTATAGCATTGAAACTGGTTTAACATAATCATTACCACATTAAAAACAGGTTTTATAAGTCCAAAACAGTCAAAGGTAATGATTCTAGACCAATTCCAACACCAAAACTCGAAGATATGCTGTTTGGGGGTCCAACTCGTCGAGTGCACGAACCAACTCGGCGAGTTGGATGCATTTTGCCTTGGACTCGTCGAGTCCATCAGTGAACTCGGCGAGTCCACTGTCCCAGCAGCAAAAAACTTCGTTTTTTAAGCAGTTTGCATCAAGTATAAGTGAAAACAAGCCTAGGCTCTGATACCACTGTTGGGTTTTGAGCATTCTAACACTCCTATGGTGTACATGCAACCCTAAATACCTTGGATCTATGTTTTCTCTATTATACATGCAAATATCAATTTCCAAGGTATTGTTCTAACTAGCATAATATAAAATACACATAATATAAAATCTAGTAGAATTACATACCTCTTGTTTGGTGCTTGATTCCGTGGAGCTCAAGAGCCTAGTGCCCCAATTGTGACACCTCAAATGGTTCACACAACATCATAAACACTTGGAATAACTTGAGAGAAAGTATACACTTCATGAAATCGGTTTTCCCTCCACACATAGACTTAGTGGCCGATTTTTACAAGAATAAGATGCTTATATAGTTTGTCACAATTAGGGTAAACCCTAACTGTCATGGCTTTCCATTTCCTTGGATCCATGGGTTCAAATACACCATGGAGCATCCTATGGGTTTTAGCCCAACTTGATAATTCATGGAGCATTAGCCCACTATATAAGTATGGATGATTTACACAATCAACCCATATATTTAATTAGTCTTCTTTTGATCACTTAATTAATTCTAGATTAATTCTTGATCAATACTAATTAAATAATCTTATTAATATATTAGAACTTATAATATATTAATAAACCTTAAGTGTTATTTCTCTCATTTTAGTCTATCCAAATGCATGATGCCATGCAACCCAAATGGACCATGTCGGGTCGGGTCAAGTATATACCAATTTATAGTTATGGACTTAGACACTAATCCAACAGTAATAAACCTGAAGGTTTCTGGTATTCTACCTTTACTTTGGCACAAGTAAGACACTTGCCCACGAAGGTAGCGATTTCAGCCTTCATGTTAGGCCACCAGTACAGTTTCTTAATGTCCAGATACATCTTGTCTGAACCTGGATGAATAGAGTATCGAGTTTTGTGAGCTTCATTCATGACTACATCTCTGTAACCACCAAATTTAGGTGTCCAGATTCGATTCATGAAACAATAAACTCCATCATCCCTGACTTTGAAGTTTTTATCCATTCCTCTCAATGATTCATCTGTCACTTTTTCAGGTTTTAAGGCCTCTAATTGAGCCTCTCTGATCTGCGTGGACAGATGTGAATGGATTGTCATAGTCAACGACTTTACTCGGCGTCTCGAGTATTCTTTTCTGCTAAGGGCGTCAGCTACAACGTTAGCTTTACCAGGGTGATAAAGAATCTGATAATCGTAGTCGTTCAGTAGCTCTACCCATCGTCGTTGTCTCATGTTCAGATCTTTCTGATTGAAGATGTGTTGGAGACTTTTATGGTCCGTGAATACTGTGCATTTCGTGCCATATAAGTAATGTCTTCAGATCTTCAGAGCAAATACTACTGCTCCTAGTTCAAGGTCATGTGTTGAATAATTGACTTCATGTGTCTTTAGCTGTCTTGAGGTATAAGATATCACCTTTCCTCTTTGCATAAGAACACATCCAAGCCCTTGATTAGAAGCATCGCAGTACACTACAAAATCCTCTATTCCTTCGGGAAGGGATAGGATTGGTGCACTACATAAAGCTCGTTTCAGTGTTTGAAACGTTGTTTCTTGTCTTTCTCCCCAGCTAAAAGTTACCCCCTTTTGCGTCAAGGTGGTAAGAGGTTTAGCTATTCTAGAGAAATTTTGGATGAATCTGCGATAATAGCCAGCAAGACCTAAGAATTGACGGATTTCTGTAGGTGTTTTGGGTGCTGACCAATTTTCAATAGCCTTAATTTTGGAAGGATCGACGTGTATTCCTTCAGAACTGACCACGTGACATAGAAATTCAACCTTTCTAATCCAAAATTCACATTTTGAAAACTTCGCATAAAGTTTCTCTGTTATGAGGGTTTGCAATACTTGACGAAGATGTTGGCCATGTTCCTCTTCACTTCTTGAATAAATAAGAATGTCATCAATGAAGACTATAACGAATTTGTCCAAGAATGGACGACACACTCTGTTCATTAGATCCATGAACACAGCAGGTGCATTCGTTAATCCGAATGGCATCACTATGAATTCATAATGACCATAACGAGTTCTGAACGCGCTTTTGGGAATGTCATTCTCTAAAATTCATAACTGGTGATACCCGGATCTTAAGTCTATTTTTGAGAAGTAGCTCGCACCTTGAAGTTGGTCGAACAGATCGTCAATGCGAGGCAGAGGGTATCGATTCTTAATGGTAAGTTTATTCAGCTCACGGTAGTCTATGCACATACGGAATGATCCATCCTTCTTCTTTACGAATAAAATCGGTGCTCCCCAGGGTGAGAAGCTTGGTCTTATGAAACCTTTACTAAGAAGTTCGTTAAGCTGGCTGGATAATTCCTGCAATTCTGAAGGTGCAAGACGGTAGGGAGACTTGGCTACAGGGGTAGCCCCTGGAATTAAGTCGATTCGGAATTCGACTTGTCTTTTGGGAGGTACTCCTGGAAGATCATCGGGAAAAACGTCAAGAAAGTTACAGACTTCAGGAATTTTCGTGATATCTTTCACTTCTTGCTTTTTGTCTACACCATGAGCTAAGAAAGCACAGTACTCTTTGCGAAGGTACTTCTGTGCCTTGATGCAAGAAATGATTTGGAGGTTTGTTCCAGGTTTGTCGCCATAAATAACAAGTGTTTCATTAGTTGGTAAATTCAGACGAATGGCTTTTTCATAACATAGGATGTCAGCACGGTTAGGACACAACCAATCCATACCTATTATCACGTCGAAACTCTTGATAGAGACCGGCATAAGGTAAATAGGAAACGAATAGTTATTCAAAGTAAGAGTACATCCTATGTATATGTCGTTGGTGGATTCAGATTTCCCATTAGCCATTTCGACCGTGAATGTTTCTTTTAATGGTTGAGAGTTTTGTTTTAGCAAGTGTTTGAAATTATGGCTCACGAAGCTCTTCTCAGCACCAAAATCAAATAGAATGCATGCATAAGTTTCGTTGAGAAGAAACGTACCCGTAACTACTACGGGATTTGCCACAGCTTCTTCCTGGCCCAAAGCTAATATCCTCTCGACTCCACCAGCATTTCCAGGCTTAGGACAATCTCTCTTGAAATGTCCTACTTCACCACAATTGTAGCATGCTTGACCTACTCCAGCAGCAGGTACTTGGTTAAGTGGTTGGGGTGGTGCTCTACAGAATCGGGCAGTATGCCCTTTCCTGTTGCAGTTACGACACTGCATTTCCCTGCAATTTCCAATATGGTGAAATTTGCACTTATTGCACTTTGGGAGATTACCAGCATATGGCTTAGCTGGTGCTGGATTAACAGGAACAACAGTAGGTACAGTCGCAACGTTGACTGCAGCCAGCTGTTGTTTCTATGAGGAATCCTATGAAAACTTGCCATTCCTCTTGTTCTGACCCTTCTTGTTGTTGTTGTTGTTATTGTTGTTGTTGTTTCCCTTTGGTTGTTCTGATGTAGCAACTGCCGAGTGTTGATGGCTTCCGTGATCAATGAGAGATTGTGCCAACTCTTTGGCACTGTCAAAAGTAACAGGCCTTGAAGCTAACATACTTGATTGAATTTGGGGCGACAGTCCCCAAATATATCTCTTTATCTTTTTACTCTCAAGAGCAACCATCTCCGGACACAGAATTGCCAGATCACAAAATCTACTAGTATAGGTTGATATATCAGAACCAACCTTTGAAAGACCCCAGAGTTCCTACTCAAGTTTCTATACTTTGCCTCGCGGACAATATTCCCGCATAAGCATAGCTTTGAAGTTCTCCCAGTTGATCGAATTAGCCACTACTAGAGTAAGTGACTTAACGTGACCATTCCACCACGTCAAAGCTCTTTCAGAAAAAGTACAAGCAGCGAACTTGACTTTGTTGTTTTTAGAACAGGAGCAAATTTCAAAAATTGCTTCTGTCTTTTCTATCAATTGTCTTAATGCCATAACACCACCAGTTCCATTAAAGGTCCTGGGTTTGGCATTGGAAAACTCCTTATAAGTGTACTCTCGCGAATGCCCATGACCTTCGCCATGGTTAGCAGGATTTGTACCAGCTCCAGACCCACTAGCACCAGAAGGATTAATCTGAGCCATAGCAGCATTTACAGCTGTCGTGACCGCCGCTTGGAACATAGCGGGGTCAAACTGAGGAGGTGGTGGCGGAGGTGGTACCGGTGGTTCATCAGTATTTTGACGTCTTGGATTCCTACGAGGAGGCATCCTTTTCTATAAAAGTCAAAAGATACAATGATGATAAGATATCAAGAGTGAATATGAATTCTGTTATCTCTGAACTAAAACAGATAGTTCAATATGAATCTTGATATGAATTGGAAAATAGAAGTCTATGACAAGTACAACTTGTAACTGAATATTATGAAATTGAATGGTTATTTTTCAAGAGTACGAAAATGCATGTCGATTAAATTGGCATATTGAATACATAAGTCTGGAAAACTTGACCCTAAACAGGTCTACAATACACCAAATTTCTGAGAAAACATCGACATCAAACAGACCCATTAAAAATAGAATTTTCATGCCCTGAAAAAAATAACACTAAAACTTATCCATAGACTTAACTATAACCAAAAGAATGAATAGGAAACGAGTAGAGTACTTCCTAATGACGACGATTATCATTTGGATGAACCCTCAACTCAGCCATTTTACGTTCCATGGCAAGCAAATGCCTTTCATACACTATCAGGCGTGATCGAAGCTCTATGACTTCAGATCAAGTTTCAGCTAATGCTTGCAATAGAGATTCATTGTCTATTGTATCTCTCTCACGAATATGCTCAAGACGATTAATACTGACTGTATTAATTCTCATATTGGCAACAACTTCCCCGATTCGGTTGATGGCTGTTCTGCCCTGAATTTCATTTCGAGCAATCCTGCTGACTATGATTGGCAGGACTCTGTCTGTTGAACCTCCTTCGCTTAAGTTGTAGAAACTTCTGTCTCCATTGTAAGGCATTGGTTGATTCTGCTCTTGACTCCATGTTTCTAAGCTTTCTACCCACATAGGCGTCGGACCTTGGAAAACTGGACGAGGGTTAGGATTATGAGCAATTGGTGGTGGATTATAGGCTTCTGATCCGAAATTGTTATCTTCAGGAACATTCTCAGCAAAATCATCATCTAAGGGAATCTCGTGATTTTCTTCTGGTTCTACATCTTGTTCTTGGTTTGGGAAATACGGGTTTCCAGGTATGTGAAATCCAGCCATTTTTATCTAAGCGAGAATAGGGCCAAGAGATATAGAATATAGTTAGTAACAATAAGTTTCTACAAGAAAGACCTACAATTAACAAATAATGTACTAAATACAACTTGTTCTAGATATTACTATAACTATAAAGTGCATATTAATTATATATAACTTGGTTATATTAGACCTTCGATTAAATGATCCGGCTCTAAATCCACAACCAAAAAAGGAACAAGAAATGAAGCTAAATCACATATTCTAAGTCTATATAATTTTAATTATATATAATTGTAATATACCCTTAATATTTACAGTTCTACCCTTAATTTGTTCTATTATTTTCATATGTTTGTTATTAGTATATAGTGCCTAAAATACCCCTATGGTATTTTAATCTTTATGTTCTGTTCTAACATTCTTTTGAGTATGTATGGTAAGTTTTAGACATGTCACAACACCACTATCACTCCCAAACACATGTTGGTCATATTTCAAATCAATATAGTTGATCAGACTATATTAATCCCAAATATGATTATATAACTGTCCAGGTTTGACTGTAATGTTCAACATCCAAATACTTTTAAGTTCTTATAACTGTGATACTGTACTTGTAGGTATGAGTGTTAGTATACTTCTTGTAAAAATACTTAAATTTTTAAAAGTATACTTGTAGTCAGAGCTCTTAGCCCCAAATGTATTTATAGTTTGTATATCTTTTATGGATTGATATACTAACTTCACTATAAACAATGCTCTGATACCAATCTGTCACACCCCCAACCCAGACGGCGGAAACGTCCGGGGGTGGAGGACTTCATTTGTAGTATCACAACACATGTAATATAGTAATCGTAGTACAAACAACCACTGTATTAAAATGTATAAATATTTACATGTGTTTCATATTGTATACTGAAACCAAAAAGTTGTACAAAAGTTAAAGACAAAACATAAACTGCTCCATCTTCAAAAGCTAGGGTGTACCTGTCTACGGTTTCCCTGAGAATACAAGTAATTTGAAAAGAGAGTATCAACATAAAGTTGAGTGAGTGCATAAGTATTTATGTTTTGTAAGAGTGTTTTCTGTTTCTTGAATATGTAAACTGTTTCCAGAAAATCCTATATTTTCTGTTGTGTATGAAAAGTAGTTGTATATGTATAAAACTGTTCTGTTTGTAAACCAATGTTCTGTACTTGTAATCCTTATGTAAACTTGTATCTTGTAAACTGTATCTTGAAAACTGTATACTGTAAACTGTATCTTGTAAACTAGTACTTTGAAGTGTACTTAAGTTTAGTAATTATACACTAACGTATTGTTAATACCTTTTTAATGAGTTATTATAACCATACTAACTAGATGGCCTGACCCAACGTTATGTATGCGCTGAAAGTTGATGATAACAATTGTCACTCACAGGCGTGTATGCCTGACTGTAGCTAGCAGTCCGAGTGCGGGGTTGTTAATCCCAATATAGATCCATACACATATTGTTTCGATCCCCTGCTGGAGATTCTGGTTATAATATCAGGACTTTACTGTATTGTTTAAAATGAATTAAACAAACTGTACTCTTTGACTCATAAAAGCGTATAATGTTAAATGCATAACAGTTATGAAATCCCAATCATTCTGAAATGAATGATTGATAGTATATCCTTGAATTAGTATTCTTAACATGTACTTGAAAGAATGTATACCCTTGAATAGTTTTGAATTAAACCTTTGTTTTTGTAAAACTATGTACTCTAGTATACTAGTATCATGAATTAATGTTCTTTGTATCATAAATTATACCTATTATAATTTATATGTACTTTTTGAATTGATAACGAGTATTCATGTATGGGATCCTTTTCTCAACATGTACAAAGGGTAATTGAATCTAATTGAATAAACTTTATACTTGTATACATATACAAATATATATAACTAAAATTTAAATGATACTTGGACAAACAACGGATACTTGTGATCCCACATCCAAACAAGGAAAAGGAACCAAAGTGGGTTGTCAGTCCTAAGTCTTTTAAACCTTATTTATATAAATATATATATACTAGTATGATTGTTGGGGAAAATATAAGTTTATAAAACCTTTAAAAGAAGTTTCATATTTGGAAATCCATTTTGGTAACTTGATGTCTTTTTGAAATAACACTTAAAACCACTTGATTTGATAAGATGTTTGAAACCATTTGTTTTGGATAACTGTATTCTATTTGAAATCATTTTTTATAACACAATATATTTGTGTTATACTTGTATTCCCCCCCCCCCCCCGCTTAAAACAGTAAAAACTATGAAAATGTGGGGGTATGAACTCACCTGTTGTAAGTTACTCAAATGTAAGATTGGTGTAGGATGCTAAGTGTCAAGTGAAGACTTGAGCACACACGGATCCTATTGAACATATAATAACACATATATGTTTATAATTAGTGTTTAAACAACTAATCATGAAAGGTAACACCTTATTAGACTAGGAAACACTAGGATTTAAGTACTACAATCACATATGATTGCATACTAAGGGTGTATGGCCATTGTAATGAGTTTATGGTCAACATGGTATGTATTATATGAGTTTACGGCCTAGGGTTTACGACCCTATGAGTTTACGACCGTAAACTCATAGTATATTGTACCATTTTGTGTTTTAAAGTCCTATGTTCTTCCTTGGGTTGTTCTATACTTAGTTCCAAAGCTTAGTAAGAGGTTTAGGGTTCATTTACACCCTTAATTAGGATTTACGGCCCAAGGAGATTGCCTTGGCCGTAAACACCTTTTGTTCATGATTTCTTGATGTTTTCAAGTAGTATAATCAGTAAGTATTACACCAAGGAAGATACTCAAGGGTTTAGAAGCCTTTAGGAGTGTTTAAAATCAACTTATGCTTCATTATATGGGTTTACGGCCAAGGGAGATTGCCTTGGCCGTAAACTCCCTTTGTTCTTGTTAATTGATTGTTTTCTAAGTGTTCATCAAGTATTCCTTGTATATAACAAGCTTAGGAGAGAGCACTTACAATATAGAAGCTTGATTGGGTGATTAAAGTCCAAAAACACTAGTGTGTGTTCTTAGTGTTCTTGGTGAAATGAAGAACACTTGAAAATCTAGCAAAATGGAATGATTTCATGGATGAAATCATGTATAATCACTAGATAAGGAGGTGTAACAACAATTCAAGTGAAAGAATTCTTACAATTTTGGAAGATCAAAGTGAAGATCTTACGATACTTGAGAGAGAATCTTGGGTGTTCTTGACTAGAATTGGAAGAAATGAAAGAAAAGGGTGTAAACTCATGCATATAGCATGGGTTTACGGCCTTGACATGAGTTTACGGCCTAAACATGAAGGTTTGGTCGTAAACTCTATTTGATGGGTTTAAATCTTGATTAAGGTACAATGGACTCAAGCTGATACTTCCTAATACCCGATTCTTGAATACACTACGCTTAAAACACCCAAACAGGCTCTAAACAATGCTAAAAGTAGTAGAGACAAGTTTGTCTTTGATTGATTAGACTGAAAGTACAAGATAGAAATTTCGGGTTGTCACAGTTCCATATAAATATATAAGGTTTGGGCCCAATTTTGAAAATTGGGCCATAATTGGGCCTTGAATGATTATTTGGTTTTGGGCGTTCTAGATTGTAGATTTGGGCCTTGGTCTTGGATCAAATTAGGTTAGGGGTTAAATGGTCATTTTACCCCAAGTTTGGGTTGTAGTTATGATTTGGAACCCAATTGTTAATTGAGTGTAGTTTGGATTGTTTAGCTCGGGGAGTCGTCAGGGCAGCAGCAAGGGATTTCTTTCAGTGAGATTCAACATTCGAGGTGAGTTTCCTCACTGGGTTTATTGGGTCTAAGGCACCAATGCCGGTCCTTACTGATTATGCTATGATGCTAGGAGTCAGCGTGACCCTTGCATGTGTTGTGTGCTGCTATGTTTGCCGGGCGGGGCTCGATGTCGGGCGAGGCCCAATGACTGGAACATATGCTAGTGTTTTATGATCATTATATGTGTTAGCATGACTATGTGATATATATTGTATGTGTGTAGCGGGCGAGGCCCAGTGACAGGCGAGACATGAGAATAACATATTTGTAAACTGAGCGGGGCTCGATGTCGGGCGGGACCCGATGTCGGGTGAGGCCTGATGTGGGGCGGGGGCCCAATATGTGATTTATTATGTATGACATGAGGTAGTTCGGAGAACTCACTAAGCTTTGTGCTTACATTTTTCAGTTTATGTTTCAAGTACTTCCGGTTCCAAGGGGAAGAGCTCGGGATGACTGCATCGCAAACACCACATGGTTTCCGTTTTCGAGATGTTACTACGATTTATATGATGTTGATACACTTATTTTCAAATTGTGATGTATGGATAATGTCTTTGGAATATTGTTTTATTTAAATTAAAAATAAAATTTTTGGATCATATTTTTGGGACGTTACAGTTGTCACCTTCTAGGAGCGCGTGTCGAATGTTTTTTATAAGATAAATTTTAAAACTTTAAATAATAATTATATTAAAGGATTATATTTTATAAAAATCTGTAAAATCCCGTATTACTATGTCACACCCCCAAACCGGAACGGCGAAAACGTTCGGGGGCGGAGGACATCATGTACAATATCACAACAATTGTATAATAGTAATCCAAGCAACAACAACCATTATATTAATAATATAAAGTTTACATTGTGTTCAAAATATTTCATGATTTACATTAAAACTATAGCAAAAGATAAGACGTAATACTGCTATGCTCCGTCTTCGCAATACCTGAGAGGGTACTTGTCTACTAACGATCCTGAGAATACAAGTGGTTTGAAAAAGTGTCAACATTAAAGTTGTTAAGTTCATAAGTGTTTTTGTTATAAAAAGTATATCCTTTATTCTTTGGAAAAGTTTGCGTGTTTATTCAGAAAATCCTATATTTTCTTTGTAAGAATGTGCTCATACTAGTTCCATCTATGATTACTTAGTTTATACTAGTTATATATAAACAAATATCGAATGGACAGTTGAATGTGTAGATCTGCCCTAAGCCCACAACCAAACAAGGAACAGGAAGTAAGGCAGAAACCACACATTCCACGGCCTATCGGATATTATTTATATATAACTCTGGTGTATAGACTAAGGAATTATAGAATTAACAATAATGATTGTGACATCCCCATTTTCACGGCCAGAAAAGATCGATTTTGTTTATGCTTTATAAAAATCAGAGTACCTCTTTTAATAAAAATGTTGCGGAATTTGTTCCCAGAAAAATATGATAATTACGTTATCAGAGCATTTCCGAATAAACGTATTTTTATCCATTTAAACATTTGAGAAGTCATCGTCAATACAGAAACATAAGCATAAACGAAACTTACATTCATTTACAATAGTAATCTACATCTCTTTTAAATCACTCGGTGTAAAGTAGCTTCATATCGACACATGTGATACAAATAAGCTTGAGTGGGTCATGTTGGGAAACCTGGTGAGTACATAGGGTTTTCAACCCACAATAATATAATTTTTATGTTAAACATCAAACAATCAACCCAATTACCCATCCCCATTATCTTCTTTACTCTTAAGGATCTACCCTAAGATTCAGCTATTCCTTGTTTATTCATTCCTAAGGAGTATCCTAAGGAATCGACACTAAGTCTGCATAGTCGCCAGGGTTTATCTCGTTTATTAACAGTACCGTTTTCGAGAATCCACTCGTAATACCTGTCAATGGGTTTTTAGAGTACACCGGGTGAACACATCATTCACAACACCTACAGGTTGCGAGCCTGCTAGTGTTCCACTAGACTGTCTAGAATAGTCCGTGGTTGTCATCCATACTCTGCTAGATGACGGGGCCATCGCTTGGGTCATCGTTTGGCTCGTCGTTTGGCTCATCGTTTTGGCTCATCGTTTTGGCTCATCGTTTTGGCTCATCACTTTGGCTCATCGCTTCGCACCATATTTTATCACTTATATATCATCGCTCATCATTCATCTCATCTTTCATCGCTCATCATTTATCTCATCTTTCATCGCTCATCATTTATCTCACCTCTAATCTACCCATGTTTTACCAAACACATTTTGTAGATATAAAATACATATACAATTTAGATCATTTAAAACATGTATAAAACGTTTCATCCAGCATAGACAGCAAGTATTCAGACAGTATACACACATAGCACGTAATTTTATGTAAAATACTTCATATCTATGTGTAAGATGAAAGTAACTATGCACTCACTTTTCAAAGTGATGATTCCAAATTCGGGCAGCGCTTTGCTTCTAACGATTCTATTTTCCTTCGACGAAACATAACATTATTATCGCTAAGTTTTAGTCTAATCTTTATTGTGACTAATTATTAGTCTAGATTCATCATTAACTCAAAGTCTATTTCATGATCTATCAAGTAAGGAACAACCAGGTAGGATCATATCGGAGGTAGGGTCTGTTTGGTATACGAAGTATACTGTTTGGAAATACCACTTTAAACATCTCACTAAATCACAGCCTAGACATCATCCCTGTAAGTAGATCAATCAGTATAACGACTTGGAATCAGTAATAAATCATGTTTATAAGTTCATAATGACAATAAACTTAAACATAAGTTATACTTAAAGTATGGTAGGCGTAGCTCACTTACAACGGGTTTTTCTCAAAACCAGGCTCTACCGAAGCAGAGTTTCTGAGCCGAAGTCTCTTCTTCTCAGAGCCGTCGGGCGCTTCGGGGCTTCCGCCTCGTGCTAGGGAGGTTCCCTAGGCTTTTCGGGGGGGGGGGGAGGGGGGGTTTGGGGCTAGAGAGAGGGGGAAGTGATGGGAGGTGTGAGGAAGAATGAAGGCTTCACCTCTTATTTATAGGGGGATGGAGGGTCACTCACGTCGTGAGTTTTATGATGCTCACATCATGAGCCAGCTGGAGACAACCAGACACGGCCTGGTGCTGACACGTGGCATCGCACACAGGGTGGAAATCAGCCGTTTTTCAAAAATTCATAACTTTCTCATACGAGCTCCGTTTTTGACGTTCTTTATATTCGTGCGTAGGTAAAAATAATATCTACAACTTTCATTTTGACTTCGTCGGCTAATTCTCTACCGATCTTAAATTTAACAATACGAGGAGATTATACTGTTAAATGTCCGCGTAAAATTCGTAACTTCTTCATACGAACTCCGCTTTCGTCTGTCTTTTTATTGTTGAGTTCCTATTAATGAGATCATCAACACTCATTTAGGTCGCGTTGGCCAAAAACCGATCGATCTAAAATTCGAGTTTGGGGTTGTGCACTGCTAAGCCAAATCTTAGAAAATTCATAACCTCCTCATACGAAGTCAGATTTGGGCGTTCCTTATATGGACGCTCTCGGTTTAACATGTTCTACGACTTTCATTTAGATTACTAAGGACAAAAATTCCTCTATCGTAAATTCGCTATTTACGTTTCCCGGTGCTGTGCCGGTTTTGCCGCGAAACTTCGACGGGCCATAACATCTTCGTTATAACTCGGATTTTGGCGTTCTTTCTATGTACAACCCATCTAACATATTCTAAACTTGGTTAAGATTAATCCTTCAAAATAATCTTCCATCAAAATCTCATTTTTGATGTTTATTGTCTCTAAATTGACTAGCCCGAATCTGCGAGCGTTACAATGATCCTTTTAGATATGATGAATGTGTTTTATTCAGAAAATCCTATATTTTCTTAGAAAAATGGTGACCAAAATATTTCCTTCTACGGTCACTTATTTGATAGTAGCTATATATAATCTAATATCGAACGGACAGTTGAATGTGTGAATCTGCCATAAGCCCACAACCAAACAAGGAACATGAAGTAAGGAGGAAATCACACATTCCACTACCTATCGGATATTATTTATATATAGCCATGATGTATAAGCTAAGGAAATCATAGAATTAACAATTAAGGGTCTTTTATGTTATACTAGTTTGTAAATAAGTGTTGAAGCTTTTGTAAATATGTTCCTAGTTCCATCTGGTCTACTATAAAGTGTTGTTTTGTAAAATAATGATGTTTATCTTGGAAAATCCTATATTTTCCATAAAACCGAATTATAGTTTTAAACTTTCCAAGACCGAAAAGTACAAGTATTATTGCCTTACTTAATTTAATGATACGAAGTTTTATTCATAAGTAAAACTAACTGAAGACGTGTTTGCACTGTAAACTAGATATGAAGTTAATACCCTCCTATGATTACTTAGTATATACGAGTTATATAAAATCGAGATCGAATAGACAATCGATTGGCTGAATCTGTCCTAAGCCCACAACCAAACAAGTAACAGGAAATGAGGCGGAAATCACACACTCCACTATCTACCGGACATTAATTTTATATAACCTTGATGTAAGTGTTAAGTTAATCACAAAGTTATTTCCCCTTAAGACTGTGTAAAAGTATATCTTTACGTAAATAATTAGTTAAAACTTATTGTGAATGTTCAGTATAACCATACTAATATGACTAATGGCCTACACGACGTTCTTCAGGCGTCGTAAAATTAATGACATTTGTCACCCCTGAACTTCTGTTCCAACTGTAGCTAACAGCCAGGGCAGGGGATTGTCAGTCCCGTATAGATCTATACACAAACTCACGCTCTCCCTCCAGGAGACTCTGGTTATAATTAGGATTTTAACGGGTACCATATTTGGTACATCAAGCGGTTCACATTCCTGTATTAACTAGTTTACATAAAGTGAAAAACCTTTTAGTAAATAACATGTAACTTTGTAAAATAATTCCTTCGTTCCATAAACTATGCTTGTTATAGTTTATAAGTTTGTTTTTCCGTGTTAGTGTGAAAATCGTTGCGTCTCAACATGTTTTTGATAAATCGTTGCGTCTCAACATGTTTTTGATAAATCGTTTGTAAATTCAATAGTAACAATATTTTGCAAATTTAGTAAATTTCACGTTTAACGGTATATTACGGTAAGAAAATAAATAAACAATTTATATTTTTAAACACAAGATTTCTTGTGTTTTACTTGTATTCGCCCCCTTAAAACAATTAAAAATCGTGAAAATGTAGGGGTATGAAGTCACCTGATAAAGTGATGATTCGGGCATCACTTCGTTTCTAGAAATGATTTTCCTTGATGAAACTGTGAGTTTTGGTTGAAAACCAGGCTTTGCGCGGGCCGAATTTCAAACCGAAAAGGTTCTTTTCTCGGGGGTTTCGGGTGTTCTGGGGCTTTCTTTTAATGTTAGGGATGTTCCCTAAGCTTCCGGGGGGGGGTAGAATGGCTTCAGAGGGTCTAGAGAGTGAAAGAGTGGGAAAATAGTAACACAAACCGGGCAGTCTCGCATCCCTTTTATAGGTGGCCGAAGCCTCGCATTACGCTGGGTGTACTTCAGTACGCAAGGCGTACTTCTTGTCACGATTACTACCACTTTATTCATACAAATCAAGTTTATCTTACATTTTATTTTTGACGTTTATTTTCATCTTAATTATTTTATTACTTAAAAACAAATTATAATGGTTGACCTAGACCATTACATTGACTTGAAATAACGAGTTGTTACATTATCCCCCCGTTAGAGGGAATTTCGTCCCGAAATTGTTTCTAAAGTGGTATTCATGAACTAGGGAAAAGATGTGGGTTTGGTTTACTTGTCTATGTTTGTTTGAATAATAGCATGCCCACTCGTAGTGTTGGGCAGCTTTGCCCTGAAGTTCATGGTAAGACTCATACTTGGTTCATCCACCACCACCTCGTGTATACAAGTCGTATATAATTAAGATTGAAAAGACTGTTCGGATGGGTGACTCTGCCCCAAGTCCACAACCAGACAAGGAACAGGAGGTAGGGCGGAATCACACATCCTAAATTCGTAGAATCTTAATTATATACCACCCTCGCGTATACCCTTAGTAATCATAGACTAGCTCCATGGATTCTTAGTCTCTATTCTTGAACTTGCCTTGCAGTACGAGTGGTATTCCTAGGAGGTCTGCTGAGAATACTTCGGGAAGGTTACGGAAGATATGGTACTCCTCGCATGAGTACTTCAGAGGTCTGGAGCGAGAGATGATTCTGAGGTCTGTGTCGCGTTTATCGTTATGAGTAACAAGGGTTTTGTTATTCGGTCGATTAATACGAAGGGTGTCTTTGGTAGTACGTGGAACAAGTATGATGAGGACCAAGCCAATCCATTTATAAGGACGACATCAGAACTTCTTATCGTAACGGTTGTTAAGTCGATTAGGAAGAAGTGTTAGTTAGAGTGGTAGTACTTTCTATGTTTATGTCTTTAGTGTTCTTTGTTTTATCCTTGTTAATACCACTGCGAATATGTGTACCGTATTTAGCGAGTACTAGCAGTACGAGTGTTCTGATAATTGAAAATAATTAACTTTCATCATATAATCCTTACCAGGTCCTTCTATAATCGTTTGGTGTATACAAGTAATGTATAATTAAGATTGGAAAGACACTCGACTGAGTGACTGTGCCCTAAATCCACAACCAGACAAGGAACATGAAATAAGGCGGAATCACTCACTCTATGCCTTCAAATCTTAATAATAAATGACCCTAATGTATACACTAAGCCATCATAGCTTACCTGCAAGGATCCTTAGTTTTTATATGAATTATGTGTTTTGTTCGGACGAGAGTGTAATTTATAATTATTTATAAAAAGTTTTTAGTTTTAAATATTTTTATTGGGAAAATGTATCGCTATTCATAGGGGTTTCGGGATAGTCTCTCCTGCAGTAATTATCAGCACTCTTCCATCTCCGCCAACATTCTTTGTTATTGGACAATCCCTCTTGAAGTGTCTAGTTTCACTGCACTCGTAACAAGCCGAGTTTACTCCAATACCGGGAACTTGGTTGAGGGGTTGTGTCGGTGCTCTACAGAAACGGACAGTGTGTGTGACATCCCCATTTTCACGGCCAGAAAAGACCGATTTGTTTATGCTTTATTTTGAAAATCAGAGCAACCTTTTAAAGAAAAGAGTTGCGGAATTTGTTCCCAGAAAAACATGATAAATATGTTATCAAAGCATCTCCGAAGAAATGTATTTTATTCATTTTAAAACATTGGGATGTCATCGTCAATACATAAACGTAAGCATAAACAGAACTTACATTCATTATCACTAGTGATTTATGTATCCTTAATATCTCAGTGTAATGTAACTTCATATTGACACCTGTGATACAAATAAACTGAGTGGGTCAGGTTGGGAAACCTGGTGAGTACATAGGGTTTTCAACCCACAATAATATAATTATTATATTTAGTCATCAAACAATTAACCCAATTACCCATCCCCATTATCTTCGTTATTCTTAAGGGTCTACCTTAAGAATCATCTATCCTGCATTCGTTCATTCCGAAGTCCATTGCTTCCAAGGTTTATATGACAGACATTAAGTCCATAGCTACCAATGCTCATTCGTAAAGCACTAAATCCATAGCTGCTAATCTTCATTTATCGGGCACTAAGTACATAGCTACCAGCGTTTATCTAACAGGTACTAAGTCCATAGTTACCAGCGTTTCACTAACAGGTACTAAGTCCATAGCTACCAGTGTTTATCTAATAGGCACTAAGTCCATAGTTCCCGATGTTATTTATTAGGCACTAAGTCTATAGCTGCCAATGTTTTACTCATACCATCTTTCATCTCTCATCGTTCATCTACCCAAGTTTTACCCAACATATTCATAGATATAAAATACATATACAGTTTAAATCATTTAATACATGTATAAAATCGTTCATCCAGCATAGAAAGCAAGTATTCAAATAATATGCACACATAGCACGTAATTTATATAAAATACTTCATATCTATGTGTAAGATGAAAGTAACTATGCACTCACTTGTTAAAGTGACGAATCGAAATTCGAGCAGCGCTTCGCTTCTTAACAATATGATTTCCTTCGACGAAACCTATTATTATTATCACTAGATTTTAGTCTAATATTTATTGCGACTAATTATTAGTCTAGATTTGCCATTAACTTAGAGTCTACTTCATGATCTATCAAGTAAGGATCAGCTATGAAGGACAGTTGGGAGGTAGGACCATTACGACATATAGCTTTTCTGAAATCCAACAACCAAACCCAATGTGACCATTTTGGACACCTCTCCCGTAAGTAGTTCAATCAGTATAACGACTTTGAATCACTGATAAATTTTATTTATAGGTTCATAATAACAATATTATAAGCTATATTTAAAGTAGGGTAGCATAACTTACTTAGCTAGGAGTCAGGCTATGCAAAGACAGAACTTCGTCGCTGAATCTTTCTAAGAAAGATTCTTGCAGCGCTTCAACGCTCACCTTACTATACTAAAAAATACAGAAAGATAAGTCGAATCACGACGGACCGAAATGCTCCGGGGATAAAAAGAGAAAGACTCTTGAATCAAGAGAATGGTGCAACAAATATGC
This sequence comes from Lactuca virosa, assembly GCF_052849685.1. Lineage (NCBI taxonomy): Eukaryota > Viridiplantae > Streptophyta > Magnoliopsida > Asterales > Asteraceae > Lactuca > Lactuca virosa. The sequence continues at coordinate 285,674,015 of NC_136427.1, read as the reverse complement.
GAGCCTAGAGGCTCTTATTTATAGTAATTGAATTTTCACAAATCACCCTCTATATTTACTTAAATGACTAAACACCCCTTTATAATACTATTTTAAATAGATTTAATGATATTTGTACTAAACTAATGTCGAAAATACTCAACACTAGTCTTATAACGACCGCATCGTCGATACCTTTATAATGATATATACATATGTATCTATATGTAGACATATATATGATTTACACTTTATTTTAATACGTAAATGTGCTATTAAAATTTATAACTAGTTCATACGAACTCCGTTTTTGACGTTATTTATATCCACGTGTAGTAATCGACGAGATCTACAACTTTCGTTTAGACTCCGTCGGCTAATTTTGAATTTATATTTTTTTCCATATTTTTATAAAATTAAATAATTTTGCTAAAATCATAACTCTCTCGTACGGACTCCGTTTTTGACATTATTTTTCTCAAAATTCCTATTTTAAGGAGTACCACGATTTTCATTTTGGTCGCATTAGCTAAAAGTCAACCATTCTCTTCGTAGCTTTTTACGTCATACATTCGTTGTGCGTGGCTGACTTTTATATCTTATAAAAATAATATTTAATTCATACGGATTCGGGTTTCGACGAAATTTATATTTTTGGGATGGGGAGGACGTGTACTTCCTATATATATATATATATATATATATATATATATATATATATATATATATATATATATATATATATATATATATATATATATATATATATATATATATATATATATATATGTTTTGGCACACTTATTTTTACGAATTACGGACGATTCCACTGATTTTTTCTATTTTATTATATTATAATAATCATGAAACATATAATATTCAAATAATTCTTCTTTGTTACGTCAAATAGGTTACAATTGTTAACCCTAACTATTACTTTTGTTAAGATTATTTATCCTATTAAAAAAATCATTTTTAACGCTTATTATGTCTTAATTGACTAACCCGAATCTGCGGATGTTACAGTGTGCCCCTTCCTGTTGCAATTTCTGCAGTGTAACTCTCGGCAGGCTCCTTAGTGATGGAAGTTACACCTGTTGCATTTTGGGCGAATCCCCGCATATTGTCATGCTGGCATTGGCGTGGCAGGTGTTATAACAGCATAAACATCAACAATCTTTTGTTTCTTCGAGGGCTCTTGAGTTGGCTGTCCCTTTTTCCTACTCTCAAATCTTCGTTTATGGTCGCCCCAATTTGGTGGTACAGGAACGGGGGTCATTATTCCTTAGCGGACCCCATGGTCCACGAGTGTTTGTGCTAGTCGCTTGGCACTGTCGAATGTGAGAGGTTTTTTAGCTATCACGTTTCCTTGGATCTGAGGAGATAGTCCCCAGATGTATCTCTCTATCTTCTTGCTCTCTGGGGTAACCATCCCGGGGCATAGTGTCGCTAGATCATTAAATCTATTAGTGTAGGTTACTATGTATGAACCTGTCATGGTAAGCTCCCACAGCTCTTGCTCCAGTTTTTGTACTTCGCCCCTTGGGCAGCACTCCTCTAGCATCATTGTTTTTAGGCTCTCCTAGCCCATTGAGTTTGCCACTGGTAGGGTCAGTGACTTGACATGGCTATTCCACCACGCCAGGTCCCTGTCAACGAATGTGCAGACAACAAACTTCACTTTGCTCCCTTCTGGGCACACACATATTTCAAAAATCGACTCCATTTTCTCGAACCATTGCATTAGAGCAATGGCCCCTCCATTTCTGTTAAAGGATTTGGGTTTGCAATTCATGAAGTCTTTATATGTACACTCCCTAGGGTGTCCGAGGTTATTTTTGTGGTTAGATGGGTTGGCACCACTTCCCGTCCCATTGGTACCACTTGCGTGGATATGGGTCATGGCGGCTGTTACGGCGGCAGTCACCGCAGCCTGGAACATAGCGGGGTCATATTATGGAGGTGGCGGTGGTGCGTTTTTTGTCGTGTTGTTATTACACCTGACATATCTACGAGGCGACATCTTTCTGTCATAGAGTTTAAAGATGAAAGTTAAGTAAGATATCAGTAGTGGTTATAAGTCGAATGTCATAAGAACTATGTTATTATAGTTTGAGTGTATCATGCTCCGAAAGTGTTTTGTAAACAATTCATAACAGAAGTCTATGTGAAAATAAACTTATGAATTTTCAATAGTGACCATCCCTAAATGAAATTTCGTGACTTGATTTACAGTTACTAGTTGTGATGAAAGATGTGATAAACCTAACACATAGTGTGAGTAGTGTATCCACTGACTCACTAGGTTATATTAGTTTTATAAATATAAATTACTAGGATGACGTATAGAGTGCTTTATGGTTTTCTCCTGATAGGGTAAGGTTTGTTAATGATCTCTCTAGTGTCTTCATCTTTGTCTGAACCTTTCTCGGAATCCTCCTTGTGAACCATCTTTTGGTTCTGCCTCGACTCCTCTGTTGGCTGTTTGTGCGAGAATGGGAGTGTCTAAAGAATCTATGAGATTAATAAAACATTTCGAAATAAAAATTAATTTTTATAGGGGTGATCCTTACCGGGTCCTTCTATGACCACGTAGTGTATACATATTATATATAACCAATATCAAATAGACCTTCGAATAAGTGATCCTACTGTAATTCCACAACCAAACAAGGAACAGGAAGTAGAGTGAAGATCACAAATTCTAATTCTATAAAATCTCAATTATATATAAAACTGGGAGCATACACTCCGTAATCATAGACCTGCCAGCCAGGGTCTTTTAGTTTTCACATAAGTTATTTATTGTACCTAAAATACTCCTATAGTATTTTAAACTTTATGTTTGGTTCTAGTATTCCTTTGTATATAGAGTTGGTAAGTTTTAGGCTTGCTGCAACACCACCATCACTCCCAAACACATGTTGGTTGTATCTCAAATAAATATAGTTGATCAGGCTATATTTATCCCAGATATGATTACATAACTGTCTAGGTTTGACTGTAGTGTCCAACATCTAAATACTTTTGTATTGTTCTTCTTATGATACTGTTTTAGTATATATGTACGCATGTATACTTTTATAAAATATTTTTATATTAAAATGTATAACTCTTAGTCATAGTGTTTTATTCCCATTGTATTTATAGTTGTATATCTTATATGGGTCGATATACTTAGTTCACTATAAACAATGCTCTGATACAAAGAACGTTGAAAACGGAGTTTGAACGAAGAAATTACAACCGTTTGAAGTTATGTTGATTTTTGGGCTAGCCGCGTACGTTGGGCGTACCAGGAGTATGTTGGGCGTACTCTATCAGTGCCCAAACCCTATTTTCATGGTTTGAGCCCTATTTAAGCTCCTTAACTTCCCCAAACCCACTCCATTCTCATCCTTCACCTCTCCAACACCCTCTCTTGAAACCCTAACCCTAGTTTGAGCCTTATGAGCAAAAAGAATGTGTTTTTAAGTGCTTTTGAGGGTTCTTGGTGCATCTTGGAGAAGAAGGAAATCATTGAAGAAGCGTTGGTTGCATTGGATCTTGTTGATCTAGACCTTGCTCACCTTGATCTTTCTTCTAGTGGTATAAATTTTGAATCTTGATGATGAAATTGTTAGATCTAGCTAGTTTTGGGTGTTATGAGCTTTTGGTCACTTTAAGTGCATAAAGTTTAGATCTTGAAAGTTTGTGACCTTGTTATGGATAAAGTTGGAAACTTTATCCATATAAACATCATATTGGTTCATATCTGAAGTTTGGAGACTTGGAATTAATGGATTAAGTTGAAAAAGATGCAGTTTTGGTCCCTTTGAGATATAAAGACTAGATCTTGTTTGTTGGGACCATTCTAATGGATAAAGTTGGAAACTTTATCCATTATGGAGTTATTAGGAACCATAAAAATATGATATTGGTCCGTCTATCCTTTCCATTCAAGAGTTGTGATGTCTTAATGGATTAATAAGTTAGGGTTTTAGCTTTTGGACCTTCCCTAGCCATGGAAAGTCATAAAGGTGGAAACTTTATGACTTAAGACAATGTTTTGAGGCTAGATCTGAGTTTGGGTGAAAAGTCCTTAAGGGATTAAGTGCTTAATGGAAAGGATGGAACCAGCTCGAGTACGTTGGGCGTAATTTTCGTACGCTGGGCGTACTAAGCCATCCCATGTACGCGAGGCGTAAGTTGAGTATGCAGGATGTACTCAACCAGCCTTGGACTTTGACTTTTGTTGACTCCGTTGACATGTTGACTTTTTGACCATGTTTGAATTTAGTTCAAACTCGAAGGTTTTGATTGGTGAGTTAAAGTTAAACTACTCACCTTGATACACAGTCAGACCCAACCCATACCATACATAATCGGGCTCAACCCATATAAACATACAAACACATGCAAGACTCACAAACACAGCTAGCATCCTACAAACATAATCCATAATGTGAGTTAAAGTTAAACCACTCACCTTGATTAGGCTGGTAAGAACTTGTTCTAATTTCATGAAATCCCGTCCCAACTCTTGCTTCGCCGAAACCTAGTTAATAACACAACTCTTAAATATTATGACCCATTCATAATCAACAACACCATAATATAACTCCATAATGCTCAATTAGGAGTAACACAATTTCAAATACTCAATTTATTCATATATTTCAAATTGATCGTCTAGGTATCTTTATTAGACATGTAATAAACTCAATTCATCAAAATCATCAATTTAATTTTCTATGATTCATAACAATTTATCCCCAAATTCACGAAATTGATTGTTGTTATCACTCTATACACTTCAAATCATGTAATTATCATTTCTAATTATTGTTTTATATCATAATTTCACTTTAGAAATCGTATGATACAATTAGGGTTACAAAACCCTATTCCGTTTCCGCCCTAAATCATACATATGATAAACACATAAAACTTACTTGGATTATAGAAGTAATGAGCTATGTTTTGCTGATATTTTCTTAAATGCCTCTTACTCCTTCTTAAAACTTAGTAGAAAATCGCCCCTCATTTGAGTTTTACTGCTCTAAAACGAACGAGAGTAATGAATGGGGAACAAAAGAACTTCCGTTCTTTTTGTTTCAGATTTTTCGCTAATTAGCGTCGCCACGTCGTGGCGTCATCAACTTGCCACGTCGTCGTTTTCCCCAACTATTTATGACACTTTTGTTCTGTTACTAAAAGTTTTGTCACAAAAAGCATAACATTCTACTTTCCACCACGTCGTGGTTTATCCTCACCACGTTGTGGCAATACAAAGTACATTTCCCTCACTATTCATTTTACGTCAACTAGATTACCGCTTCAGAACCACGTTGTGGCACCACTCCCGCCACGTCGCGGTTACTGGAATCCACCAATTCTTTAGAAATTTTCCTATTTTATCCTTATCTATCATATCCCAGTCTTATTGCATCAAGTCATTTTCATTAAGAACTTACTTACACTCCAAAATCATATCACTCGTCTATCATACATATAGAAATTTATTTAAGTTCACAATTTATTCAAAATGACCAAAATACTCTTTTTGGTCTAAACACTTTTATTAGCATATTGTCTAACCTATCTAACCTTTAATAGTAACATACACTTGCATATTTTACACAATTACTATATTACAAACATCATTAGTTACTTATAACAACACGGGTGTCACAATATTTGTGATGAAATAAATAAAAAATATTAAGTAATTTTTATATGTTTTTAATTTAAGTTGTTTTATGTTCTAAAATTAATAAATTGCACATAGTTTTCAAAATGTTAGGACCGGCCCTGTGTTAAACGATTAATATATTTGTTTAGTGGAACTATTAAATGTCTCACCAAATAGCCAATAATGCGACAAGTGATCATGTAATTTCATTAGGGGTGAGCATATTAACCAAAAAACCAAACCATAACCAAATTAACCGATATAACCGAATCAATTTAACCGAACCATTACTAAAAAATATGGCGCATTTTCTAATTTTGATTAACCGCATACGTATGGTTCGGTTATGGTTTTCATCTAAAATCAAACCACTATAAACCGAACTGAACCAATAATATTAATAAATGTTTTTAATATAATATAATATTAAATATAGGGAAATTGGGGAAAATAACATTTATAAATGAGTTTTTAAAGAAAATAATCGTTTTTTTTTTTCAGTTTTTGAAAAAATTACCACTTTCTCCTAAACGTCTCATTCTGGATTATTGTTCACATATCAGACTACTTTTTTTTTCAATGAATGCTCCATTCCGAAATACTCTATTCTGGGTTTGATTCTCAAATTCCAGAATTATTTTTTAGTTTTTTACCTTTTTTTTAAATATCCTCATTTATGTCCGAAATGTCCATTTCTAAGTGTTTAATATCAACGTTTTTCAATAAAGTGTTTGATTTTATGCATTAAAATAGTATATTGTTCACATTTAGTATATTTGTTTAACCTTTTGTTAAATTTAAGAAAAAAACGAATTTTTTTCTTGAAATTTTGGAATTGTTCTTCAAATTCCGGAGATTCCCCCCCCCATTTTTTTTCCAAAATCCGAAGTTTTAGTCCGGAATGTTGGTCTCCGGAATCAGTCAAAAAGTGTTTTTTCTTGGTTTGGAATGCTCATTTTGAACAAAGTTGTTATTTTTGCTAAAAAAAATGGTTATTTTGTTCAAATCAGCATTAAAAATGGTTAGATTACTCAATTTCCCTTAAATATATGATATGTAATCGGGCAAATGTCATATTGCCCCATCGAACTTGTCGTGTTTGTTTTAAAAGGTCACCCAACTTTTTTTTTGTACATTAAGGGAATGAACTCTCGTTTAACCTGTTAAAAACATCACTTAACCCACTATAACAAGTTTTAATCTCATTGTAGCCTCATCTCCTCCAACCTCCTCTCTGCAGTTATGTTTGATGGGTTCATTTTGAATACTTAAACACCAGATTATGGAGGAGGTGTGGTAGTTTGATGGTGCCAGTAGCTATTTAAGTAATGAAGTTGAGAAAGTGAAACCATTGTCATGAAAAGGAAACAAAATTAGGGATGAATCCAACAATGGAGTTCAAGAAATTAAAGGGGAAGACAGAGATGAAGAAGCTTTGAAAAAACAATTCAGATGTATGTATATATTCCCTCAAGAAAAGCCATCGGACTCTATGAATCCATCTGCAACAAGGTGGTTGAAGGTGTGTATAACCCTCAGTGCATCTTATATAAGCCTCGTATGCATCTTTTTCCCCTATGAAGAACAAATCAAACCCAAATTCCAAATGTGACACTGTGCAACGATTTCAAACCCAAATTTATCCCTGCATGACCACTGTCAACCTCCCAAGCCCTTGCTGAATCATCGGAACCCAAAACCAAATCCTAAATAACCGAATGAAACCCCTAAATCTCTAAATCGCCCAACCCAAAACCTAAATATTTTACTTATCTTCTTTTGCTTCATGTTCTGGATTGTTGAATCTACATATCGAGTTCAATTTTGATTCCACATGTTCATGTACTCAGACAGCCAAAAACAAGAATAAAGGTATCAAACCTTGGGTGCCACAAAATTTGGGTGACCCGAGTTGGATCAAAGAGGTGGCCATATGTAACGCCCGTGTTTCTAGGCTATGCATTAAAGATGATGTAATAGTCTAGGCCAACCTTTGTAATTTGTTTTGAAATAATAAGATGTATTATTTGAGTATTATGTATTTTATACTTAATTATTATGATTTAATAAGTTAAAGATAAAAATAAGCGTCGAAAATAAATGTTAGATAAACCCGATATCTATGAAGAAAGTTGTAGTGGTTGAAACAATGATTCTGGAAATATAAAGAATACCAAATCCGAGTTATAACGAAGAAGTTATGACCTGTCGAAGTTTCGCGACAGAACCGGCACGACGCTGTGTGACGTAAAAAGTGAATTTACGATAAAGTGCGTTTTAGCCTTAGCAATCTAAACAAAAGTCGTAGTGTTCGTTAAACCGAGAGCGTGCATAAAAAGAACGCCCAAATCTGACTTTGTATGAGAAAGTTATGATTTTTCTAAGTTTCGGCTTAGCAGTATGCAACCCGAAACTCGAATTTTAGATCGAGTGATTTTTAGTCGAAACAACCTAAATGAGAATCGAAGATCTTGTTGATAGTAGTTCAACGGTAAAAAGACAGACGAAAATGGACGTCAGATGAATAAGTTATGAATTTTTAACGAACTTTTCATGTCCCGGTCTGTTAAAAATATAAGTTTAAAAATTAATTCAAAATTAGCCGACAGAGTCTAAACGAAAGTTGTATAGCATAATTTCACCTACGCGTGGATATAAAGATCGTCAAAAAAGGATTTCGTATGCGAAAGTTACGAATTTCTGAAGTTTTGGGCACAAACTTCGAGGTTGGTTCGAAGGAGTACGCCCAACATACTCGTGTAAGTGATCCAGATTCTGTCACACCCCTACTCCTTTGCATGAGAGACACGTATCATAGCCTTGACGCGTCCGAGCTGATCCACTGCGTACGCCTAGCGTAGTGGCTCGCAAGGGAGTACACCCCGCGTACATGAAGATTACGCCCATCGTAATGCGAGGCATCAGCCTCCTATAAATAGGATGCGAGACTTTCTGGAAATGGTTTACAATTCTCATTATCTCTCACTCTCTATACCACTTTTAGCCTATCTAACCCCCCCCCCCCCCCGAAGCCTCGTGAACACCCCTAACACCCGAAGCAAGCCTGGAGAGCCCGAAGATCCCGAGAAGAGTTTTTCGAGACGAAACTCTGCCCGCGTGAAGCCTGGTTTTTGAGAAAACATCCCGGTTTCATAAAAAAGGATTGTTTTAAGGGACGATGTGTTGTCCAATCACCTACTTATCAGGTGAGTGTGTAGTCACTTTCATCTTACACATAGATATGAAGTATTTTCTATAAAATACGTGCTATGTGTAATTATATTGTTTGTTTATTTGAGATGGGTGTTGAATAGATGTTTTATACAAATTTTAAACTGTATATGTATTTTTGTCTACAAATATGTTGGGTAAAACATGAGTAGATGAAATAGTTGATGTGTGATAAAATGATGAGATGCCTCGATGTTGTTGTTGTTGTTGTTATAGTCATCTAGCGGAGTATAGATGACGACCACGGACCTTTCTAGACAGTCCAGTGGAACACTAGCAGGCTCGCAACCTGTAGGTGTTGGTGAACTATATGTTCGCTGGTGTACTCCATCCCCCTCATGGTTGCCTTATTTGACATAAATTGCTGAGGAATCCCTAAAGCAGTGTTGTCACCCCGATGAAAATCCTTAGACTAGGTTCCTTATGATAAGAGTTTAGAGACGTAAAGTGAGGATAACGGGAATGGGTAATTAGGGTTATTGTTGGTTGATGAAATTAATAAATTTATTGTTGGTTGATGAAATTAATAAATTTATTATTATTTGTGAGTTGAAAACCCTATATGCTCACCAGGCTCCCAAGCCTGACCCACTCAGCTTTTTATATTACAGGTAGTGGACCCAGAGCATAGTTGGATGATGATGAGGGATTTTTGGATTATAGGCCAGTAGATGTAAATAACTGTTCTAAGGCTTATAATGTATTGTTTATGCTTTTGGTCTATATCGATGTTGACATCCCGAGTTTTGTAATGAAAAGAAAATACATTTCTTCAAGAAATGCTTTGATAAATCTTTTTTTTTATCATATTTTGTTTTGGGGACAAATTCCGCAACACCTTTTTGAAGATTACTCTGATTTTATTTTAAAAGCATAAACTAAGTCGGTCTTTTCTGACCGAGAAATTTGGGGATGTCACAGTTGGTATGAGAGCATTAGTTTAAGCGAACTAGGAATTTGTAGGATTTCTAGACTTCAACTTATAATGCTAAGTGATGATCGTGAGATGAGTGTCTACCATATTTTAGACACGAGCACTAGTATATTTTAGGAAAGATGCTTAAAATGCCTTTATGTTCTAAATGCTATATGTTTGCCATATATGATATTATTTTTTCAGATCTATGGTTTGTTGCCGACCAGATCTGGAAACCTTATGTGTTTTGGATTCTAAGCGTACGACTACGATATTAGAACTAGCAAGTAAACGTTTCGGAGTGATAATGAAGATTTAAATGTCTATCATGAATAAAGATCTAAATTTGCCTTATTTGGTATATATATCAAAATGGAAAGAACACGAAGTGGAGCTGGAAATGCAAATAGAAATCAACAACCTCAACCCCAAGTGATGGAACAGGTGCCTATAGCAGAAGCTGCACCTGAGCCAGTCACAATGGATGGAGTACAAGCCATGATTCAGACAATGATGGCTGAACAAAGGGAAGAAATGAGACGACTATTGCTGAACAACATGAATGAACCTTCAATGCCTGTTGAACAACCTGAATTAAGTGGCAGTCAGTCCGAGGAAGGGAATTACAGTAGATCTATTGGTCAAACTAAACTGCTTGTGGTTAAGAGGAATAACCAAGAGGATGGAGTTGAGAGAAATGGATGCAAGTACAAAGACTTTATGACTTGCAAGCCATCAACTTTCACTGGAAAAGAAGATCCCGTCGGAGTAATGGATTGGATCTCGGAAATGGAATTGGCCTTCATGACATGTGATTGCCAAGGCAAGTTACAAACCACGTTTGCAGTGCGTCAGTTCAGAGGTGGCACTGTTCGCTGCTGGAACAATCTGGGGAAGACCCTAAGCCCTAATGAACCACTGCAACTGACTTGGGCAGAGTTCTCAGTACAATTCAAGCGTAAGTACTGCTCGGCCCAAAATGTGCTTGAGCTAGAAAACCAATTTCTGACATTAAAGAAGGGAAGTATGTCCATCGATGAATACACTAATAACTTCACAGATAAAATGGAGTTTGCCTTGCGTATTGTCCCAGATGAGCTGACAAAAATCGACAGGTACGCAAAGGGACTTCCATGGGAGTATGCAGTGTCAGTGCGTCAGACACTTACTTTGGAGGCAGCTATCTGGGCTGCCAAGTCTATTGAAGATATGATTAAAGGAAGAGCCGCCAGCAAGGTTGAAGTTGGAGAAAAGAGAAAGTTTGAAGGAACTTCAGGTTCCAAGAAGAAGAACAAGTTCTTGAAGTCTGGTTTGAGGAAATTCGGAGGAGGATTCGAAGCGCAGTGGTGTGACAAATGTAAAAAGAAACATGTTGGGAAATGTAGCGAGGAAGTCACTTGTTACAAATGTGAAAAGCGTGGGCATTATGCCAATGAATGCACCTTCAATAAGAAAGTCTGTTATGGATGCAATGAAGAAGGGCACATTTTGAAGGATTACTCGAAGAAGAAAGAGGCAGCGAAGCCCAATCTCCCACCAAAGCCAAAAGCCAGAGCTTTCCAGATGACATTTGAAGTTGCAAATGATGCAACAGATGTCGCTTCAGGTACCTTTCTTGTAAATGGATTGCCTGCCAATTTATTGTTTGATTCCGGAGTAAATTACTCCATTATATCACATAAATTTGGTGAAAGACTAGCATTGCCTATAGAATAACTTGATAATGCCCTAATTGTAGAAGTTGCTAGTGGCAAATTCATACCTGTTAGCAATTGTATTAAGAATATCGTCATCGACTTAAACGAAAAACAAATTCCACGAGGAGTTGTTACCCATTGAGTTGAATGGTTTCGACATCGTTCTAGGAATGGATTGGCTTAGCGCCAATGATGTCGAAATACTGTGCAAGAATAAGATAGCGAGGGTAAACCCGCCTGGAAAAGAGTATTCACCCTAAAGATATGGAGGCATTATCTTTATGGCACAAAATGTAAAGTTTTCACTGATCATAAGAGTCTTCAATATCTCTTTAATCATAAAGAATTGAACATGAGACAAAGACGCTGGCTAGAGTTGCTTAAGGATTACGATTGTGAAATCCTTTACCACCCTGGTAAAGCAAATGTTGTAGCTGATGATTTAAGCCGAAAAGCGAGTCTTGATAAGAAAAGGCCAAGAGCATTAAGAATCGAAGTTGTCTCAACGATTGTAGAAAGTATAAAGAAAGCTCAGGTAGAAGCTTTAGAGAAAAATGACCGAAAGGAAGAACGTTTGGGCAAAACGTTAGTGTTCGATACAAACGGTCAAGGACCGAACATATTCCAATATAGGATTTGGGTACCTAAGACGGGAGGAATAAAAGATCTTTTGATGGAAGAAGCTCACAAGACCATGTACTCGATTCATCCCGGCAGCACGAAAATGTATAGGGATCTGAAACCCTACTATTGGTGGCCGACGATGAAGCTCGATGTTGAAAAGTATGTGGCCGAGTGTGTGACATGTGCGAGGGTTAAGGCAGAACATCAGAAACCGTATGAGAGTTTAGAACCTTTACCTGTATCCATGGGTAAATGGGGAAATATCACCATGGATTTCGTGACTAAACTACCCAGAACGAAGAGCGGTCACGACATGATTTGGGTGGTCGTTGATCATTTTACTAAAAGTGCACACTTCATAGCAACCAATGAAAAATGGTCTATGGATAAACTTGCAAATGCCTACGTGAAGGAGATAGTGAGACTTTACGATGTTCCTTTAACGATTGTATTAGATCATGATAGTCGTTTCACGTCGAGGTTTTGGAAAAGTCTACAAGAGAAATTGGGTACGAAATTGTGTCTAAGTACAGCTTACCATCCGCAAACCGATGGTCAGAGAGAACGAACGATTCAAACATCGGAGGATATGCTACGAGCATGTACCCTAGAATTTCAAGGTAACTGGGATGAACATTTACCTCTAGTATAATTTTCCTATGATAATAGTTTCTACTCGAGCATCAAGATGACACCTTATCAAGCTTTGTATGGAAAAAAGTGTCGAACGCCGTCACGTTGTCTTGAAGTTGGAGAAAAGCAGTTTATGGGACCCGAGATAGTTCATCAGACTGCTGAAAAGCTGAAAGTGATTAAGGAAAGGATGTTAGCAGCTCAGGATCGTCAAAAGAGCTATGTTGACAAGAAAAGACAACCGATAACATTCGAAGTTGGAGATTCAATTTTACTTAAAGTCTCACCGTGGAAGAGACTTATAAGATTTGGTAAAAGGAGAAAGTTGAGTCCAAGGTTTATTGGACCGTTTAAAGGTTTTCAGATGATTTGGAACCAAGCTTACAAGCTAGAACTACCAGAAGAACTAGATGGTATTCATAACACTTTCCACGTGTGTTACTTGAGGAAGTTCACGGGAGAAGTTCCCGACATAATTCCAATTTCTGAGTTAAGGTTGGATGAAAGCAAGAGGTTAATTGAAGAACCTAAGGCAATTGTTGACCGTAAAACTAAGAAGTTGCGACGCAAGATGGTCGATTTAGTGCTTGTGGGATGGAAACATACGAATTGGCCAAATCTCACATGGGAAACGGAGAGTGACATGATGAGTCGCTATCCGCATTTGTTTGCTGATGTATGATTCTGTTGGATTAAGTGTCTAAGCCCATAACTATAATTGATATGTAATTGAATTGATAATAGCAATGTCCTTTTGGGTTGCCTTCAAACCTGACAATTGAATAGGATTATTGTTGGAGAGAGAAGAATGATTTATTAATTTATTACTTGGTTAATAAATTAATTTATTAATGTATTATGGATATAATATATTAATTAGAAATCATATTGTTTAATTAATATTTAATCAGAAATTAATTTGGAATTAATTTTGGGATTAAAGGAATTAATTGAAACTGTAGGGACTAAAGGTGACAATATTCAAAAGTTGAGCATTAAGCATTCTAGAACCTCCCTAAGAGGGATGGAACTAAATCTAGAGTGTCCTAGGGTTTCCTTGGGCTCTAAGGCTGCCTTGGAAGCCTTAGGCAGGAAGTTAAGGGATTAGGGTTATCTAAGATACACATGCCTTATCCTAAACCTTCCTTATCACCTATATAAACCCTTATAGGGTTGGATTTCGTCTAAGGGCACTCTAAGAGAGGCTAGGGCCGAATTTTCCACTTCCCTTCTCTCTCCATAGTAATCCTTGGTTGCTAGGTTTGTTTATGAGCCATTAGAGGCGCGACACATGTGGCGCTTGCTACCAAAGTTCAAGATCTTCAAGGATTTGATTATTATTACAATATAACAATAAAGGTATGTATCCTAACCCTAATTATATGTTAATTTCTAAAATTACATGTGCCTACTAGGGTTTCTAGTTTTTGTGTTCAATGCTTGTATGTCTAATAGTAAAAACATAGATCCTCAAATTAGGGTTGCATACACATAGGATTGTTTGTTTGTATAAAACCCATCAGTGGTATCAGAGCGTGTGGTATTTGTTTTCAATTAGATTTGGTACAATTGATTAAACTAGACAAAATTAGGTTTTATAGCTATTAAACCCTAAGGCCTTTAAATTTTCGCAAATTAGGGTTTAAGAACCCTGTTTTTGGAAAATCCCTAAGGGTTTTCAAACCCTTTCCTTTGGCCACCTTGGAGTCGAATTCTAGGGTTTCCTAACCCTAGGGTTTTTGATTTTTAGGCAAGGTTGAAAGCCTTACCTTCCACTCCAAGTAGAAGACTTCGAAATCTAAGGAATAAGTTAGTAGGTTGTTATTTTTGGTAATTATCTTGTAAATTGTTTAATTGGATAATTAAAGATATCCCTACCTAAATTTCGAAATCCATGGATAAAGGATTAAATTAAGTTAATATGTTTAATTTAAATTGGTAATCCTTATTTGATTTAATAATTTAATTAATCGTTTAATTTTTTAATAAGTATTAAATCAAAGGTTTTTTAAATTTTAAGATTTTAAATTAAATGGTTTTAATTTTTTGAAATTTTTTTAAAAAATTAAAAAACCCTAGTGGTTTAAAAGTTTAAAATACACCCTTATACTATATAAAATTAAAAGTCTAATATATTATATATGTATAAGTAAAGAGTCAGTCTTACCGTTACTAGACCTCATTCACGAAGCTGGTCTATAAGGGGTGTTTAAGGAAATTGCCTATAAAATGGCGATTGAATGGGTATCCACTCTTACCCACCGCACTCTTGACTAGTGGAGGGCCGTTAGTCGAACGGGTAGGATAGGACACAACCTTCCATTATAAGTATAATGAAAAAAACGAAGTAACTAAACACTTTTATAAATTCCCAAATCTTAGTTACTTTAGGAAAAATGTGGAATTGGTGCTAATCCATGAAATTGCACATTGCACCCTTATTGGTCGATTAGTGGAGCGTGTGTGGTTAACCGACACACTAATATGGGACCAATGAAGGATGGAAATGGGTAGCTTGATGTTTATCATAGATCAATGGAGCGTGTGTGGTTAACCGACACATTGATTAGGTGATTCGTAACATCGAGAGTACCAAGCTAATTTGCATGGTTATCCACACCTTGTTTGTGATCCTCGGCATCCCAGTCACAAATGAAGGGCACAATCGAGATTTAAACATGTCATTGAAAAGTTCAATAAATCTCAAAAGATCTAGGAGTTTCAATTCATTTAAAACTTAAATTTCCTTTTCGTTTTTCATGGTGGAAATTGGTAAATCGTCATTTACCTACCTTCAAATGTTTTGCAATTTGGATTATGGAATACCTCTTCCAAATTGTAGAACATTGTGTTGGATTCTAGCCTTAATATCTCATTTGGGTGTTTTATTAAGGACTCAATCAACTGACTTGAATTTTCTCCCATTTTGTAGATGTCTGATTCTAACTATGGTCTTCCCAATTCCCTTGGAACAAGCTTTCCACATGAAGATGATATTCCGCGATTTGACCGAGGAACAAGAGATCATTCTTCACTTCCTCCACCTCCTCCTATTGTTCTCCTTGACCCACAAGTTCGAAGACTTGAAAAGTTCAAGCTCACTCAAGCCCTTTTGGCAAGTAAACACGAAGAAGGAAAGTCAGTGTGTGCACACGTCTTAAAGATGAAGTCGCACATTAACAAGTTAAGAATGTTGGGAGTCGTTGTCTGTGAGAAGATGGCTGTTAACTGGGTTCTTCAATCGCTTCCTGACTCATATAGTGAGTTCGTAAGAGAGTACTATATGATGGAACACGACGCGACCCTCATCGATCTCACCTATTTGCTTGTTGCTGCTAAATCAAAAATGATTTGGCGCACTGGAGAAGCAAAGTTGATTGGTAGATATGCCTTCCAAACCTCCATGGACATAGGCAATGGAAACGAAAGGCATGTCATGGTCAAAAAGTTTGACCATAAGAGAAAGGCAAAGTCTAAGGTAGTTCCGTGTGCTATTCCAAAAGAGTCAATTTGCTTTTATTGCCAAGAGAAGGGGCATTGGAGACGAAACTGCCCTGTTTACCTGAGAGATCTAAGAGATGGGAGAGTCAAGACGTATGACTCTACTTCAGGTAAAATCCATTAAATAACTCTGTAAGTTCCTATTTTTTGATTCTTAATACATTATTTGATAAGATTACATTTTTTGATGTTTGGTAGAATCGAAGAAAATAGAGGAAGCTTAAAGGAAGAAGTAAGCTGAGTCTGATCGCGAAGAAATGGATTTCGATCGCATGATTCGATGATCGGATTTTTGGAGCTACTACTTTTAGAGTTATGATAGATTGCTTAGGAATATGTAATAGCGTAGTTTTTCATTTGAATTGCATTGTAAGGACAAGTTTTTCCGCACCTTTTATAAATAAAATAAATTTTTATTTTTGTCTTATTTATTTATTTCCTTGCAATGGCATGCATGAAAAATTGACGTTTGTGTATTTCTAGTTTTACAAATGTTGAAATGGATGTGATTCTTAGTTATGTTATTTGTGGAAATGTCAAGAATTTACCAAATAAGGAAAGATTCTTGTCGCCCGAGTTTCAATTGGACAGAAACTTGGAATCATAGAAATTGTATTGTATGATGAATGATACCTTCATATTTGGAAAATTAAGACTAATTCCTTGACAAAGAGTCAAGTGAAGGACTAGGAGAACCGGTACATAATGTTGTGCACTAGTCAAGTCCACCACAAAGAACAATAAGATTATTCGTCATGATTTACTAAAAGTCTAGTAAATATGGTCATGCTTACAAGTGTAAGTATAATTCTGAATCATTGGAAAGTTTCAATGTATGGCAGAACAAATAAGAATAATCAATTAGGCAGAAAGATAAAAGTTTCTCCAATCTAAGAAGAAGGGAGAGTACTTTTGTATCGTGTTTTATGATCGTCTTGTTGATTATGAAACCATATCACAATTAACCCTCTAAGGACATCTTAGTGCACTAGTATGGCTAAGAAAAGGAATCATAAATTGTTGAAATGGTTAAATCGAAAGGATGAGTCATACTTCGTTCCAAAATCAAGACTTAGAGTCATACTCCAAGATTGTGAATTGAGTGACACATCTTAAGAAGTTCTAACACACTATTCAAATGTGAAGTAGAAAATTGTTTTTCTTACTCTTGCATGTTTGAAATTGGTAAATTGTGATGTCTTGGATAAGACAAAGACCAACTAATACCAATTGTGTGTAGTGTTTGTCTTGATAAGAATCCACACTAACTATTGAATATTTGTTTGTCAAGAAATGTTTATTGACAGGAGAATCTTATATGTTAAGAGGTCAGTGGGAGTCTAAATGATCTTGAAAAGTTTCAAGAATTAATCAAGAGTAAACCTATTATTAAACACTTGCGCACGACTTGAGGTTTGTAACCTATCGTGTTGACATATCCTTGTTTATGTGTCATTCCAGTTTAGTAAACTATGTGTATGAGTTCTACGAGTTCTCAATAGATTGCATAAAGGCAAGCACCTTGTTTAATGAAAGAACATTGACAAGTATAGGTGAACTGCTAAATAACTTGGAAGCAATGGTGGGACCCTTGATGGCAAGAAATCAACTATGAACAAGTTCTGTCCATATGAGTTTGGATTTGTCACGAGCATTATCTTACGATGATGGTTATGACAAATTCATATGGATAGGAACACATACACCATAAAATCTAAGTGTCATAAGGTTTCTCTCCTTCATGAAAATGATTGTGAGGAAACGATTTCACTAAGAGATATTTTAAGGAGATAGCGATTATGTAAATTGCATTCTCAAATTCGATTATGATTACGGCATCCCTCTTCATAGTTCGAATTGTGAGATTTGGTGATTAGTCTGAACGTTTGGGACTTAGTAATATAAGTTCTGAATTAGTTTAGACACACATGTGAGCTATCTAAGGAAAGGTGTATGAGTTTGAGAAGATTAGATAAAGGCTTATCGAAGCATATCGTATTAGAAAAAGATGAACTTTAGAAGTCAATAAGTATTGTTTTCTAGAAGTTTAACTGATTTCTGAATACGTGTCAAAGCTAGTGAGAGCATAAATGTTATGCTGGAATGGATATAATCATCATGATAGTGGGAGCATGATTATTATTTTAAGTGTTGCAGGTTGGCAATATTAATTATAGAAAACAAATGTTTCACTTTGCAAAGTTACAGGGGTTGAAAAGTTGTTTTGCTATAATTAAGGGAGAGAATGTTATACCTCGTTTCAAATCTAAAAGCTTAGATCGAGAAATTGTAATCAAATTTAGTCAAGGATATATTAACTGCATTCCCAAAATTCGATTATGATTACGGCATCCCTCTTCATAGTTCAAATTGTGAGAACGTGGCAAATAGAAATATTATGGCAAATGGCTGATAAAGTATCATGCTTTTATGTAAGACATTATGAATCGTGTCCCATACGCTTCTCGTATAGGATTGATTGCATATGCTGTAATATCTGACTGTTCTAAAATTTTCCAAATGTCTAGGGCATTAAGAGGGAAAAAGTAGAACCGAATTTAACTAAAATAATTAAACAACTGTCAAGGACAATCTAAGGTTCGCCAAGGATTGGTCGCTTGTGAGCAGTTGGAAGTATACTAATGGATGGACCATATTAACATTATTATGAATAGACAAGATTCTATTTAGAATGAGTTGTCATATGACAAATATGGAAATGTTTCCATATTGGGAGTTGAACGTTAAGAATTTATGTCTAGATTAGAAACTTTTATGCAAGAAGGATGTTCAAAGGAATGTACTTTGAATGTGAGACTTCACATCTATGGGATTGTCGTGTAACAATCTCCAATAGATCACTTTGTAATTTCATTGGCCGAGTCTTGGTGACTTTTGTACCGTGACATTACGAAAGGACTGTTGCATAAAATGTTAGAATCTAACATATTCTAGTAGTGTCGAGAATTTTGTATTCTTACACTAATGATTAGGATTAGGAATTGTGAAATGAGCATCATTGGAAATGTGTTCATTTGATCAATTTCACGAAGTAAGGACCATAGGTAAACATAGTGTGCATGCTTGGTGCATGGGACAACTGTTGTTATAATTCAAGTAAGAAGTTGATTACCCGAAACAACAAATAATGAGTAATCAATATGGTGATTAAATAAAAAATGTTTTATTTATACTCAAAGGTTTGGGGCCATATAGGATTAGTATTATTCTTGTGTTTCACTTTGCGTGTTTTGACTTCCCGAATAATACGATTATTCAAATCCTCCACAGTCGCTCATACTTTGGAAGTAGGTATGAATGAATACTGTCATGAATCCGTCTGTAGTTTGTCTAAAGTGTTTAGACATAGCACAAGTTTGCTGCAGAGTTCATGAGTGCTGCTATAAGATTAGAGTATTGGATTAAACCCACGCTCGCTTGGATCGCTTCATGTATTTTATTACGAGTGATTTGTGAGACGATAGTATCTTATATTCTTGACACCGAGACGTGTGAGTTGTATTCTGCAAGTCGGTTGTACATTGATAATATGTAAACGCACTAGTAACTTGGTGTTATAAAACATATTGTTGTGTGTGATTTGATGAGTAGATACAAGCGAGCATTGGAGTCGAAGTTTATCCATTCCTTTTACCCAAAGTGGATAAAAGCAATATCTGTGGGCCCCTCGATGATTTAGTGATGACACCCTAAGCGCTTGGCCAAGTCGGGACTAAGTTGATGTGTTCAATTGTAGTCTTTTGTCAGTCGTCATAAATCGGAAATCGGGAAGCAACACATAGACAGAGAGAATGATTAAAATCCATGTCTCAGTCTATACGATATCTAGAATGGAGGAATATATGATCCCTTATCTTAAGGACACGTCACTGATAAGATCAGAGTTCGACATCGGCTTTTGGAAGCTAAAATTTTCTAGTCAATTTTGAAGTTATACTTACAACTATAGTTATTAGACTTATCCAAGTGGGAGACTGTTGGATTAGGTGTCTAAGCCCATAGCTATAATTGATATGTAATTGAATTGATAGTAGCAATGTCCTTTTGAGTTGCCTTCAAACCTGGCAATTGAATAGGATTATTGTTGGAGGGAGAAGAATGATTTATTAATTTATTACTTGGTTAATAAATTAATTTATTAATGTGTTATGGATATAACATATTAATTAGAAATCATATTGTTTAATTAATATTTAATCAGAAATTAAATTGGAATTAATTTTGGGAGTAAAGGAATTAATTGAAACTGCAGGGACTAAAGGTGACAATGTTCAAAAGTTGAGCATTAAGCATTCTAGAACCTCCCTAAGAGGTATGGAACGAAATCTAGAGTGTCCTAGGGTTTCCTTGGGCTCTAAGGGTGCCTTGGAAGCCTTAGGCAGGAAGTTAAGGGATTAGGGTTATCTAAGATACACCTGCCTTATCCTAAACCTTCCTTATCACCTATATAAACCCTTATAGGGTTGGATTTCGTCTAAGGGCACTCTAAGAGATGCTAGGGCCAAATTTTCCACTTCCCTTCTCTCTCCATAGTAACCCTTGGTTGCTAGGTTTGTTTGTGAGCCATTAGAGGCGCGACACTTGTGGCGCTTGCTACCAAAGTTCAAGATCTTCAAGGATATGATTGTTATTACAATATAACAATAAAGGTATGTATCCTAACCCTAATTATATGTTAATTTCGAAAATTACATGTGTCTCCTAGGGTTTCTAGTTTTTGTGTTCAATGCTTGTATGTCTAATAGTGAAAACATAGATCCTCAAATTAGGGTTGCATGCACACATAGAATTGTTTGTTTGTATAAAACCCATCAGATTCCGGGGACGGAATCATCCTAAGGGGGAGAGAACTGTAACACCCGTATTTCTAGGCTAGGCATTAATGATGATGTAATAGTCTAGGCCAACCTTTGTAATTTGTTTTGAAATAATAAGATGTATTATTTGAGTATTATGTGTTTTATACTTAATTATTATGATTTAATAAGTTAAGGATAAAAATAAGCGTCGAAAATAAATGTTAGATAAACCCGATATCTATGAAGAAAGCTGTAGTGGTTGAAACAAGGATTCCGGAGATATAAAGAATACTGAAATCCGAGTTATAACGAAGAAGTTATGACCTGTCGAAGTTTCGCGACAGAACCGACACGACGCTGTGTGACGTAAAAAGTGAATTTACGATAAAGTGATTTTTAGCCTTAGCAATCTAAACAAAAGTCGTAGTGTTCGTTAAACCGAGAGCGTGCATAAAAAGAACGCTCAAATTTGACTTTGTATGAGGAAGTTATGATTATTCTAAGTTTCGGCTTAGCTGAATGCAACCCTAAACTCGAATTTTAGATCGAGTGATTTTTAGCCGAAATAACCTAAACGAGAATCGAAGATCTTGTTGATAGTAGCTCAACGGTAAAATGACAGACGAAACCGGACGTCGGATGAATAAGTTATGAATTTTTATCAGACTTTTCCTGTCCCGGCCTTTTAAAAATACAACTTTAAAAATTAATTCAAAATTAGCCGACGAAGTCTAAACGAAAGTTGTAGAGCATAATTTCACCTATGTGTGGATATAAAGAACGTCAAAAATAGTGTTCGTATGCGAAAGTTATGAATTTTTGAAGTTTTGGGCACAAATTTCGAGGCTGGTCCAAAAGAGTACGCCCAACGTACTCATGTAAGTGATCCAGAGTCCGTCACCCCCTACTCCTTCGCATGAGAGACACGTGTTATAGCCTTGACGCGTCCGAGCTGATTTACTTCGTACGCCCAGCGTACGAAGTTACCCCCAGCGTAGTGGCTCGCAAGGGAGTACGCCCCGCGTACATGAAGATTACGCCCAACGTAATGCGAGACATCAGCCTCCTATAAACAGGATGCGAGACATTCCGGAAATGGTTTACAATTCTCATTCTCTCTCACTCTCTATACCACTTTTAGCCTATCCTAAACCCCCCGAAGCCTCGTGAACACCCCTAGCACCCGAAGCAAGCCCGGAGAGCCTGAATATCCCGAGAAAAGAGTTTTTCGAGACGAAACTCTGCCCGCGTGAAGCCCGGTTTTTGAGAAAACATCCCGATTTCATCGAAAAATATTGTTTTAAGGGACGAAGTGATGTCCAATCACCGTCTTATCTGGTGAGTGTGTAGTCACTTTCATCTTACACATAGATATGAAATATGTTCTATAAAATACGTGTTATGTGTAATTATATTGTTTGTTTATTTGAGATAAGTGTTGAATAAATGTTTTATACAAGTTTTAAATTGTATATGTATTTTTATCTACAAATATGTTGGGTAAAACATGAGTAGATGAAATAGTTGATGTGTGATAGAATGATGAGAGACCTCGATGTTGTTGTTGTTGTTGTCGTAGTCATCTAGCGGAGTATAGATGACGATCACACACCTTTCTAGACAGTCTAGTGGAACGCTAGCAGGCTCGCAACCTGTAGGTGTGTGTGAACTATATGTTCGCTGGTGTACTCCATCCCCCTCGTGGTTGCCTTATTTGACATAAATTGCTGAGGAATCCCTAAAGCAGTGTTGTCACCCCGATGAAAATCCTTAGACTATGTCCCTTATTATAGGTGTTTAGGGGCGTAAAATGAGGATAACGAGAATGGGTAATCAGGGTTATTGTTGGTTGATGAAATTAATAAATTTATTGTTGGTTGATGAAATTAATAAATTTATTATTATTTGTGGGTTGAAAACCCTATATGCTCACCAGACTCCCAAGCTTGACCCACTCAGCTTTTTATATTACAGGTAGTGGACCAGAGCATAGTTGGATGATGACGAGAGATTTTTTGATTATAGGCCAGTAAATGTAAATAACTGTTGTAAGGCTTATAATGTACTGTTTATGCTTTTGGTCTATATCGATGTGGACATCCCGAGTTTTGTAATGAAAAGAAAATACATTTTTTTAAGAAATGCCTTGATAAATCTTTTTTTTATCATTTTGTTTTGGGGACAAATTTCGCAACACCTTTTTGAAGATTACTCTGATTTTATTTTAAAAACATAAATTAAATCGGTCTTTTCTGGCCGAGAAATTTGAGGATGTCACACCATAGGAATCACCATTTAACAATCTGGATGCAGAAGTTGGGGAAGAACAGGAGGGAAAACGGTGATATGTTTGATTTGAAAATGAAAAGAACTAGTTGAATTGATCAAGAAGGGTAGATGTGGTGAGTATACTTCAATGGAGACACACTTGATGGTCAAACAATGTTCAAGGCACACATTTTACAGGCTTGCCCGATATCAAGTAACGTAAGGATATTTTAAAACAGGAAAAAGAAAGTTCATTCCCTTAATGTACAAAAAAAAATTAAAAAAAAATTGGGTGGCCTTTTAAAACAAACCCGACAAGTTCGATGCGCTAATATGATATTTGCCGATATGTAATTATATACATAATTGAAAATTTAAAGGGTAATTATTTGGAATTAGATAGGATAAGTAATCTTCTATCAACACAATTATATATACACAATCATTCATTTTTTATAACAACGGATTTTCTGTTTTTCAATTTTTGTAGAGAAATATTTTTATTTTTATGTCATCTTGGACCATTATGATTAATCGATATTAACCGTTAAACAAATAAAATCATTAACCCAAACAAATATTATCCGTTACCCAATGGTTATCGAAATATATTAACAAATTATGTTATGGTTCGATTTTGACTAATAACCAAACCAAAACGTCTCATACACACCCCTAAATTTTATGTTTAACTTTAAACTTTGTTTAGCATATCAAATTATTATACTCTTCTTAAATCGGCTATTTTAATCATAAAAGAAAAGGAAACCATAACGATCAACTTGATAACATGTGCAAAACTCATTTTTAAGTGATTTCACAACATAAATCGGTTGAACAAACTCGAATAGCACGTGGATTATAAAAAGGAAAGAAAAAAAGTTAAAAAGAACGAACGTTCAAACAAACAAACCCAAATGTTTAGACAACCGAAAACAATGTAATTTCAACCGATAAAAATACTTTAAAATTAATTAGGGTTGTCTAAATCGTAAACATGGTGTCTTTTTAACCGACCCCAATAATATTAATATAAAACAAGAACACTAGGTACAACTACTGACACGTGCATTGTCCTTCAATGGCGATCAGATTTAGGTAGATCACCCTTTCACCCTACCCTCCTCATTAGCAGCAGCTGCCGCTGCTCATCTACCCCAACTACACGCCTTTAATTTCATCAAATCACATTTGCAGGACTTACTTAATTCATGATCTATACTGTGGGACCTCATTAAGTCATTAGTTTCCTTACCCATAAATCCTTGCAACCAATCCGCACATTTCTTCGAATCTCATTTTCCCAGATCTCAGAATCTCGTACTTCGCATTGTTTTCTCCGTTTCCCCATAAAAGCGCGTCACTCCAAGTAGCTTGCAGCTTGTAGTTCCTAATCTTATCGCCGGAAAGATGAAGGTGCTCGTCACCACTCGGAGCGGAAGAGAGTTAATCGATGGTGGCCTCGTCCTTGATAGCTCTGTAAGTTTAATTTCACTTCTATTTCCGTTTCTTTGATTCTAAATATATTTTGGGGGTTTCGTGGTTGTGACTAGTTTTTGGGTTCTGCCAGGCTACCGTGGCTGATTTGCAGGAGGCAATTCATAAGCGAAGTAAGTGTCCTTTATAATAAATCGTTGTTTTAATATAAGTATTCGTAATTACTACGAACTATATCCTTCCTTTTGATTGGCAAGTACTTCCATCTATCAGATTCAAATCGATCCAAATAACTTCAGTTTTGAAATTACAAAAAGTAAATGAATTTGATAGTTTAGGTGCAGAAACAACAAGAATTAGGTGCATACGATATTACGATCCATACAATTTGGTTTTAGACTTGCACAAACACCACACGGAATTACAGATAGATAAACATCTATCACGCATAGATTGTAGAACTAGCACTATAAGAAAGAAGTATGGTAAGAATTTGGTTTCAAAGAATTCATAGTTCTCCTTTTTCTAAAAAGAGACACTTGATGCTAAATTGCTAATTGAATACTTCCTTTTGTTTGTAGTAATTAGTAAACGCTACAAGGTAAAATGTAATTCCATTCTCTAAATGCAATTTAGGACTCCGGTGCAGCTTCTATTTGACTTAGTGGACTTAATGAGGACAAGACTGAATCCATTAAGTCCTAACTTATTACATATCAATTCATGTATTCCTTTCATAAGCTAAATGCAAGTAACATCAACATACTACCATTCATTTGTTTACCATAGCATCATACTTTGATCTCACACAAATCTTATGTCAACAGTCAAGAAATACTACCCTTCAAGACAACGCCTGACCCTACCCGTCCAACCAGGGTCCAAAGAAAAACCGGTTGTCCTCCAATACAAAAAAAGTCTCAAAGAGTACACCACTGGAAACCCCAATTCCGACACCATAACTGTAGTCTTCAAGGACTTGGGCCCACAAGTCTCATACCGAACACTCTTCTTCTTCGAGTATCTGGGCCCACTCATCCTCTACCCCCTCTTCTACTACCTCCCAGTATACCAATACTTCGGCTACAAACTCGAAAAACGTGTGATCCACCCCGTTCAAACAATAGCAATGTACTATTGGTGCTTCCACTATTTCAAACGTATCATGGAGACCTTCTTTATACATCGATTCAGTCATGCGACTTCACCTCTTTCAAATGTGTTCAGAAACTGTGCTTATTACTGGTCTTTCGGGTGTTACATTGCTTACTATGTTAATCACCCGCTTTACACACCTGTAAATGATCTTCAAGTGAAGATTGGGTTAGGGTTTGGGTTGATTATGCAAATTTCAAATTTGTATTGCCATGTCATCTTGAGGAATCTTCGTAGCCCGAGTGGGAATGGAGGGTATCAGATCCCACGTGGCTTTTTGTTTAATATTGTCACATGTGCCAATTACACAACCGAGATTTATCAGTGGTTAGGGTTTAATGTTGCTACACAGACTGTTGCGGGTTATGTCTTTTTGATTGTTGCTGCTTCCATTATGACTAATTGGGCCTTGGCTAAACATCGTCGTCTCAGAAGGGTAATTTTCTTCACCTTTTTAAGTTGCTCTTTTTGTATTAATTAAAAAAAAAAAATTTAAATCTATCTAGTTGTTGCTCTGATACCATGTTTTTTTGTTGGCAGTTATTTGATGGGAAGGAAGGAAGACCTAAGTATCCTCGCAGATGGGTGATATTGCCTCCATTCCTGTAAGCGAAACTACAGGTGGCATGTGAATGTGACGTGTCTCATTTTCATTGGTTCTGGATTTGGTGATGTTATGAGTTCGTTTTAGTCCTAAAAGTTTTACATGTTGAGTTGTGAATCATATACTGCTTCTATGATTAATTAATTAATCTAGGTTTAAGCTCTTTCAACATGTGTACTTGCCACAACTCTTATCAGATGGCTTATTTGTGTTGCTAGTTTTGAGTTTTTCTTTTTGTTAAATCTGGATCTTTCCCAAATTTATGAAATCTTGAATAGAGGTATGTTTGGGTTTATTTTTTTCATCTGTTGGCTAAATAGAGATATGGTTATTGATGCTTTAATAGTTGTTGGAGAATAGTAGGATACAAGGGCCACTGACACTGCAAAAGGAAACAACAAAATAGACCACTATTTTTTTTATTTTATGAAATCCAACCCCGCAAGTTTAATTCTTTATGTATAAAATGGTTTTGATGAATAGCATGTTAAACGATGACGTGTTTAGTTTTGTTTCGATTGATTGTAAGTTTTGTTGCAATGAATGTAAGGGTAAGTGAGATACGTTATCCATACTATATATTAAAACACGACTGCTCAAAAATTTTCATTCAAACATTTTTCTTCTGAAATTTTGCAATATTTGTTATAAAAAGGATAAATAATGAAGATGAATTATGTTTATACCTAGAATATTAGAACAATTTTTATGGTGATTAAAAAACATACATGATCAAATACAATCAATATATTTTGTAATTAATTTAATATAGTAATTGATCTGACAATGAATAATTTTATAATACAAAAAATATAAACAAATTATATTTTATAAATGATAGCAATTGATAAAATAACAAATAAACTCTAAAAAGTATAACAGTATGAACTAAGGTTGTGGGCCTTGTGGCCTTTGGGTATATACACTAGTTTGATATCACATCAAAAGTGTTGTTAATTTTCGTACCACTTAACAGTTAACCTTGGAAATAATTAGCACTTCACATCCTCAAATCTCTTTTATTTTCTAATTATTTAAATACAAAAATATATAAAATAAAAATTAAATTTAAAAAATTTAAAAACTTCATTAAGGCAGCGTTTGGTAATGGGACAAAAGTGGACTGGACTGGACAGAACAGAATTGGACAGAACAGAACAGAACAAAACAAATTGTTTATATAACGTTTGGTAGAACTAGGACAGAACAAGAACAAAATATTAAAATTACCGTATTGTCATTGAGACAAAATAATATAAAATAATAAAAAATACTTTAAAGATAACTATTTTTTAACGTAAATTATTTAGATTGTAATCCTTATTTTGATCTGTTGGCTAATTTGCTAATTCAACTTGATTGTTCCACCAGATATCAATCAAACATAAAAGGAAGTCGATGAAACCTATATTCCAACAAAATATGTATATTAACAACAGTGAGTTTTAAGATACAAACTCTTTGGATTCAACAATAAAATTGAAGAAATAAAAATAATGGATTGTCAACAAAACACATATTCGAGAAGTGAGCTGTCAAAAATATAATAGATGAGTTGTTCATATAACCCAATCGGCCAATCCCAAGTATTTTTTTTAAATCATCACAAAATTGCAAAGTGCGTGACTTGAAAATTCAACAAAAAATCATAGAAGGATATGGCGATTTCACAATAAATCACAAAACAACCACCAATTGCAGAAGAAGATCAACTGTAAAAACCTAACCTGCATCCTTTTTCGTATAAGTGATTCCTTTGTAAAAACTAGATCGCTCGCTTTCAAAACCTAAATCGATATTTTGGAGTTCGACTCTATTTAAACAATTTTCCAGTAAATAATAGCATTTGTTATCTGTAATACCTAAGCATATGAGAGCTCAAGGAAAACAAATCTTTGAGGTTTTCAGGAAAGAAGTTTAATTAGACGAAAAGATGGAGATGCAATAAAAATCAATACCAGTTTGCTAGACCTGGATGTAGAGAAATAAGATAAATGAAATCAGTAGATGAACGAAAGAGATCCATTAACACAGGCGGTGGATAAAAAATTAAGAGTTTATTTATATGTACGCTTTGCACAAAAAGATATAGGAGATGAGAGTATTTTGGTCCTTGTAAGCATTACGTCTTTTTGTCCAAGTCATTTCCACCATTTTGGGTGGGACTAACTTTACATATTTTAGTCCCATTGACCAATATTTTGTCCCATTGACTTTTTGTTCCATATTTGCCAAACACCCTATCAACTGATTTTGTACTGTACAGTTCAGTTCCGTACCACATACCAAACGCTACCTAATAAACTTAAAGAAAATACATTAATCAAGTTAAAAAAAATTACATCAATAAACTTAAATAAAAAGTACATTCAATTTATAATATTTTTATGAATTTCCTTTTCACCGTCAACATCGTTTCAAGATTAATCGATAAAACATTATTGATGGACGTCTTGACATCCCGCTTCCTTTTTAAGCATCATTTTATCCTTTTGCAATTAATAGTTTAATACTCCTCAAACTTGTCCTTATAAAAAAGTCAATTGGTTCAAATATGTTTGTCCTCGAAGACTTTGTAGCTCATTATCCTTTATCCCTTCCAACCGATCTTTGAAGTCGCAGGGGCGAAGCCAGAAATTTTTTTCAGGGAGGTCGTTGTAAATTAATTGGAATATATATATATATATATATATATATATATATATATATATATATATATATATATATATATATATATATATATATAAAAGAAAAAAAATGATTTTTTGAGATTTTTGAGGGTGGGCCTGGGCCTACCCTGGCCCATAGGTAGCTCCTCCCTTGGTTGAAGGGGTTCCTTTGGTGCAATCTTGTCGACATCATTATTGTGGTTGATCGTATTACGGGTGCCTGAAGTTTGCGTTTACTCATTTGTTTCAGACGTTCTAAACCGTTTGTTGGATTCAGCCGATTGCATAAGTGCATCAGCCTTAAGTGCCTATTTTGGAATCGTTTTGAGAATTTCCCATGCTTTGTGATGGGTATATGCTTTAAGTTTGTGCTCGTTCCATTATTGTTGGATAACGGTATTTAAGATGTAAAAAACCATTTCTTCCATTTTTATACATATTGGTAACATCATTGAAAATGTTGTTGAAGTTGATACAAATAGCCCTCAAATTGTGTAATTTAGAAGAAAGAAGGTTGTTATTCCAATAAACATTGTTTTCCATTTCTATGTGGAAATAGTCTAAAACTCGTTCCCAAAAACTTCTAATGGATTGGTGGTTCCTGGATGGTTATCTTTGGAGAAGAATATCGAAACACGTGTTAATGTAGCTTCCCCACCTTCAGACCAACTCCTAAGGACTTTCTGTGCCATCATGTTTTTTTTTCAAAGGTTTAGGTTGCTCCTTCGTCCTCATCGTTCCCAAAAAATTCATTGTTGTCGTCCTAGTCGTCCTCATCGCCATGGTTCAGCTGTCTTTGATATATATGTTCTGTCAAGTTTTGACAATTGAAGTGCGTTCATTTATTTTGTATCATGTATTGTAAGTTTGTGTGCAACATTACGATCCATGGGTCCATACTTATTGAAGTCCTAGTCTTTTTACGTCATTTGAACTTTCATCTTGTTGATCCAATATGATGATTGCCATTTTCAGAAAGAGTGAAAAAAAAAACATATCATTGATGAAGATGAAGAAAAACATTTATCTTTTTGTTATGTGTGTGTAGAATATTTAGAATTATAAAATGATTGTGTGAGTTTTGTAAAAAATGTGTGATATTTATAGGATTATTAAAAGTAATTAGTAATAAAAGTTTTTTTTTGAAAGTTCTTATCATCTTTGTCATCCATTCTTTCTGATTTGTGAAGTTGCATAATTAACCTTATTCCACACCATGTTTACAATCATGTTGGGCCGGTGTTCACACATTGATGGCTAAGCCACATTTACAGATGCTTACGACCACCTATACCGGACATCGTATAGGCTAATAGTGTGCTTGGGCCCATTATAAGAGCCTCATAAGTGGTATGAAATTTTATATAGAAAAAATCTAATATTCAAAATTTATACACGTCCAAAATATTCATACAAAAACTCAAGAAATTATATCTAGGGAGGGCCTTAGCATGTGCTATCCTTCGCATTTATCTTCCATAGACCATAGGTACTAGATATTTTAAATGTTTTACTATACATTTGTACACTTTTATAAATTATAGTTAATGTATAAATTCGTTGCTCATGTACAAATTCGATTTTGTAATAGATTTTCGGTTTCCACTATCACAGTGTCGTTTTATACCTGTTCAAATATATATATTATTTTAAATAACACAAACAATCTTACATAAATATATGTATGGTGAACACATACACATACACATGCGCACGTATATATTACCTGCACAATTCAACTCATATAGAATATACACATAGCAATTAGCAAGATTCAAAAAATATTATATATATTGGTGGTGTGGTAGTGGTAGGGTGGATATATCATGAAAGTGATTTATATAGATTATTTTATTATTGAGTTGCTAATATAATCTTTTCAAAGATTGACAACTGTGGATGAGAGGAAAAGCTTTTCTATCTAGTTGGAAGTTGGAACCCTTTTTTCATTTCATATATTTCTTTATTTATTATATCTTAAAAATTATTATTTTTCCAACAAAGTTATTTTTCTAAAATCAAATTTTGTTTGAAAGCAAGCTAAAATACGAAAATGCATATATATGTTGAGTTTTAAATAAACGAGCAGTCTATAAAAAACTCATTTAGATAACGATTAAGACAAAATCTCCTTACCAAAATCGAAATATAATACAACAAATTATTGATTTTTTAATTGGTTCTATCATTTAAACATAAAGAATAGCACATGTCATGCTAAATAGTAGGGGTGAACAAAAACCGCACCACAACTAAAATTAACCACAAAAACCGCAACCGCAATAAAAACCGATGGTGAGGTTTTCTGTTTTTCAAAAACCGCAAATTTGCGGTGCGGTGCGGTTATTAGTTTTCAAAAACCGCAAAAAACCGCACCGCACCGCATATATTATATACATTTTTTTTATTAGTTTCATAGATGAAAGAAGGAAAAAATACTAGAAGACAAAAATGTTGGTTTTTTGTTATGTTTAACTATGGAAAATGGTGATATTTGACAATTTTAATATATTTATTGTTAATTACTAGTGATTTGACGTTTTTAAGATATTAATTGTTTGTGATTTAAGTTAATTGTCTTATATCTTATGTTTTTTTATTATTACAAGTAATATGTTTGAACTTTTAAAACTGTTTGAGCTCTAAACAGTGGTTAAAAACAACACAAAATAACTACACCAAATTCACACGGTTAATAACCGAAACACAAAAAAAGAAAAAAAAACCGCACCGCAAAAATAACCGCACCAAGCGGTTTTGAAAATGGATTAACCGCATTTGCGGTTAGTGGTGAGGTTTTGGCCAATAACCGCACCGAACCGCACCACGCTCACCCCTACTAAATAGTCAATTAGAATATTGGATATTTTCAATATTCATACATGAAAAATAGATTCATTCTATAATTCTTTAATAAAAAATTCGTGACAGATTTTAGAATAAAAGATGCCTTGCTCATACAAACTCCAAGTACTTCAATTAAGGATATTTATACTTTTATATAGGATGGGATTAATTGGAATTAAATCAATCCGATTCTTTTTAAATACACTTGGATCTGTTAAATCAATTTTGATTGGTGTGAATTGTGATCAATTAAAAGCGTAGGCCAATTTTGATTAATATTGTTGCATAAATTACCATTTCAATAATTTCCACCTAATAAAATTTTTTAATCAATGATTTTATAATCGTTTGGTAATGTCAATAGATAGTGGGAATTATCAACCATAAAGGACTTAAATAAAGTTTTATGTACAACTTCCCCTTTCTAATGTCTTTCTTGAGACACAACACATGGGAATTAAGTCTTTGCAGTTTAGAAGGTGGCAAATCTTTATGGCTACCAATGCCAGTGTGTCTGCTTTATTCAATGACAACCAAATTCCAACACTTTACCTTTATCTATTTATCTATTCTATTATAAGATCAAAAGTGCATGACATA
Source organism: Lactuca virosa (assembly GCF_052849685.1). NCBI lineage: Eukaryota > Viridiplantae > Streptophyta > Magnoliopsida > Asterales > Asteraceae > Lactuca > Lactuca virosa. Next base: position 285,641,360 of record NC_136427.1, on the reverse strand, counting down.
TACTAAATAATGCTTTGTATACTTCATATTCATATTAGTTATATTTATGTTTGAATTCTGTAACAAATATTATCAATAATGTTTGAGATATTAAAATTCTTTTCATACGTCAATCATTATTCCATTCTCCTATAAGTTAACATTGAACGAACTAGAAAAATGAAATTGATATGGATCAGTAGATGATATAATTATGCAAGTGTAAATTTATAACTGATAAATTATTTATTTTATTGTGTAACAAAAAAATGAAAATAAAGTGATATTTGTTTGTTTGTTTTACTGTAACCAATTTATCAATCATGGACGACTCTAGCATTCTATGACTATAGGCAGCAGATTTAATGAAATATAGCATGTTAACTTAATGGTTAAGTGGGCCTAATAAGTTTAAAACAGCATGGTATTGAATATTGATTTAATTTTATAATATATTTTTTATTATGTATTGTTGTAACATAAAAAATAACAAATAGTATAAAAATTCATTGCGGAATATTATTCTGTAATTAATGTAGTATATATGTATTGTTGTATATGTGTATTATTGAAGTAATCTTAATGCAAATATTAAAATTTAATTATTCATATATTCATTAGAATGTTATTAATCTATTATAAATTTTGCGTGTGCATTATTGTAATAATTATCATATTAGTTTTAATGTGTGATTATTCATCTATTCATTGTTGAATAATGATATAAAGCTGATGATACAAAATTCATTGCGGAATAATAACATAAAAATAGTGTTTTTACGTTTTCACATTATTTAGTGTTTTTATTTGAACCATATATATATATATATATATATATATATATATATATATATATATATATATATATATATATATCAAGGTTGTAAAAACCGTTCGACGTTAGTTATATCTTTGCCCTCAAGATTTGGAGACATTATCTTTATGGGGTCCGTTGTACCGTTTACACACATCACAAGAGTTTGCGATATCTTATGGACCAGCCAAACCTGAACATGAGGCAGCGCAGGTGGCTGAACGTGGTCAAAGATTATGACTGCGAGATCTTTTACCATTCAGGTAAAGCGAATGTGGTAGAAGATGCCCTGAGCCGCAAGTTGGTTGGATCTTCAGCTGGAGAGACGTGTATGAGGATATTCGTTGATTCTCCACTTTTGGGTTTGATCAGGGAGGCATAGGTAGAGGGAGTTAGGAAGGAGAATTGAAAACAGGAGAGGATCAAGGGGGAGATCGACAGGTTTGTCACCGATAGTCGGGGGTTGTTGACCCAGTGTGGTCGGGTTTAGGTTCTAGTTTCTGGTGGGATCAGGCAGATAGTGTTGAAGAAGGCTCATAAGTCTCACTTTTCTATATACCTGGGAGCCACCAAGATGTATCGGGATTTGGGATTGAGTTACTGGTGGTCGTATATGAAGAGGGAAATAGCCTCTTACGTTGAGAGGTGCTTGACTTATACGATGGTCAAGGCCGAGCATCAGAGGCCGCATGGGAAGTTGCAGCCTTTGGAGGTTCCCATGTGGAAGTGGGAACATATCACCATGGATTTTATCACCAAGTTGCCAAAGAATGCCAAGGGTTTTGATGCTATATAGGTCATTGTGGATCGATTGACCAAGAGTGCCCATTTTTTGGCCATCTGGGAGAGCTCTTCGGCCGAAAAGTTGGCCGATGTGTATGTCCATGAGATAGTTGCTCGTCATGGGGTCTCGGTCTCCATTGTTTCAGATCGAGATGTTCGGTTTGCTTCCCGTTTCTGGCAGAAGTTCCACGAGGAACTGGGCACGAGGCTACATTTCAGCACTGTTTATCATCCGCAGACCAATGATCAGAGTGAGCGGACCATCCAGACACTTGAGGATACGTTGCAGGCTTGTGTCATAGATTTTGGTGGGAGTTGGGATTCCTACCTAACTCTTGCGGAGTTCTCCTACAACAACAACTATCACTCCAACATTGGTGTCCCTCCTTTCGAGCTCTTGTATGGTCGGAGATGTCGTACCCCCGTATGCTGCGGAGAGGTTGGTCACAGGGTCATGGGAAGGACCGAAGTAGTCCTTCAGACCACAAAGCTTATTTAGTAGATCAGGTAGAGATTGCAGACAGTTCAGAGTCGGCAAAAGAGTTATGCCGACCGGCGTCGATCAAAGTTGGAATTTCAGGTCGACGACATGGTATTACTGAAGGTCTCACCCTGGAAGGGTGTGATACGCTTCAAGAAGAGGGGGAAATTGGGCCCCCGATACATTAGACCGTTCTGTGTGATAGCCAGGGTAGGAAGGGTTGCCTACCAGATGGATTTGTCGAGTGAGCTCAATCAGATCCACAACACTTTCAATGTATCTCAGTTATGGAAGTGTGTGTTGGACGGTGAGGTATTAGTCCATTTGGATGATATTCAGGTCCATGAGCGCCTGAATTATATTGAGATGTCGGTGGCTATATTGGAGAGAAATATGAAGGTCCTGTGCAACAAGGAGATACCTTTGGTAAATGTTTAGTGGCAAGATCAGAGAGGTTCCAAGTGGACCTGGGATCCGAAGGCTGAGATGCGGGAGCATTATCCTGAGTTATTCACCGCAGCCGACTTCGAGGACGAAGTCTAGTTCAAGTGGGGGGGGGGGATTGTAACATCCCGATGTCAAGGTAATTTCAATTTCAACCCTATGTTTGAATAATATTGCATTTTGACCCTTGGGTTTGAGGAAGGTTGCTATATTGGCCCATTGTGGCAATATGGTAATTTGGTCCAAGTGTAGTACGCTGAGCGTACGTTGTGTACGCTAGGTGTACTAGGGCGTACCCTAGTACGTTGGGCGTACATCTCGTACGTGGGGTGTACGTGAAGAATGTGCAAACCCTAATTTTTAGGGTTTGGTCCATATTTAATAACCATTATAGCTTCATTTCTCATCTCTTCATCAGACTCCCTCTGTGAAAAACAACCCCAAGCAAACCTTAAGTGAGAAGAGTGCATTTTGATCCCATTGGAGTGTTTTGGAGGTGCTCTTGAAGAAGAAGAAGGTGGTAATAAGAGCTTGGAGCTTGGAAGCATCTTGGATCTGATATTATCTTCTTGTTAGCAACCTTCAGGAGGTATAAAGTTCACAACTTGATCACCCCATCTTGTAGATCTGGACATTTCTCCCTTTAAGACACCTTTTTGTCCCAAATATGGTGATTCTTGAGCATGGCATGTTCTTGACCCAATAAGTCGTCATTTCAGACCTTTTGAGGGGTCTTGAGTCATAAAAATGTGGTCTTGATGGTTAGTTTTGCTCCATGCATGCTATAGAAGGTCTTAATGCATTAAGATGTTGAGATTTTGTGTTTTAAGCACTTAATGGACATGCAAAGTCATAAATTTGGAAACTTTATGACTCTTGAGGATATTTTGGCTTTGGATCTGATTTTAGGCGTGAAGATCTGGAGTATTAAGCTCTTAATGGGGAAATGGCTGAATTGGCACGTACGCTGAGCGTACCAAGTGGTACACTGTGCGTACGTGGTCAGCGCCCCGTAAGCTGGCCAACCACCGAGTACGCCCTGCATACAAAAGAGTACGCCTAATGTACTCGGTTGAGTCGACTCAGTCGGGTTGGCTCGGCTGGGTTGACTCGGCTAGGTGTTGACTTGACTTCTGACCTTTGACCAAGGGCATTTTGGGGAAAATATTATTAATTGTAACGACCAAAAATTTCAACCAAATTAAAACATTTTGATTCATTCAAAAACCATTAAGTTCATACATCTCGTTTTCAAAATAGTTTAAACATCAGAGTATCCCCCAGAACCATATCACATAAATCGTAAAACATGAGGAGCGGTACGATCATGCCTTCGCCTTGCCACGATCTCCTGAAGTACCTGAAACAATACACTGAAACTGTAAGCCCGAAAGCTTAGTGAGTTACCCCCAAAATACCAACCGCACATAAACATACTCATAACATATCACAAATAGAACAGTCATGCACATCGGGTCTACTGTGTGACTGGTCCGCCCGCACTGGGCCTTCAGTCCACCTGGTTCACCCTCCGAGTCTAGCCATGTACATCGAGTCTATAGTGTGATTGGTCCGCCCGCACCGGGCCTTCAATCCACCTGGTCCACTCTCTGAGTCTACAATATGACTGGTCCGCCCGCACCAGGCCTTCAGTCGGCCTGGTCCACTCTCCGAGCCTCGGCACGTCTGGTCCGCCCTCTTGGGGCCTTCAGCCTATCCGGACCGCTCGTTGGGCCTTCGGAATATCCGGTCCGCCCTGGGTATGTTGGCCTACAGCACAAAGCAGGATCCGCCTCAACCCAACCCCCGTCAAACAACCATGTGCACATAAAACAATTACTCACATAACAAATCCTTAACCAGACAAACAGTCTAACATATCACATAGCATATCAACATCCTAACCAGGATTCCAAGCTATCCGGTCACTAGCATAACATTACCCTATATATCGGGTACCGACCTTAACCAGGTCACTAACATAACATTACCCTCTATACCGGGTACCGACCTTAACCAGGTCACTAACATAACACCACCCTAAATACCAGGATGCAAATCTAGCAAAGCAATAACATAGCAAACAATACCCGGATTTCCATCCGATAAAGGGCCGGCCTTGGTGCCGTAGACCTTGTCGATATAGTAAGGATAACTCACCTGAAATTGCCGACTAAAGAGATACGACCAAGCTGCTCCGACCACCGCCACGAACTGCACCACAGCACACTACCAAAGAACCAATACCGAAATTACCAAAATACCCTTGGAAGTCAAACTGGTCAACTCTTGGTCAAAGTCAAAGTCCTCAGTCAAAGTCAACCTTCCTGGTTGACTCTACTCGCCGAGTCAACCCGTCGACTCGTCGAGTTCTCATACTCAGAAAACTCCCATAACACAACTCAACTCGCCGAGTCGTCCCAAGACTCATCGAGTTCAACGATCTCGGAATCCCATCCTGTCCAACTCACTGAGTCGCCAACCGACTCACTAATCCAAAGCTTTAACCAAAAGAGGTTGGGTTCTGCGACCAGACTCGCCGAGTCCAAGAACAGACTCACCGAGTCCAAGGCAATCTTCAACAGACTCGCCGAGTTGTTCTTCCAACTCGCCGAGTCCATGCACATGTTCATACAACTCGTCGAGTACACCCATGTGACTCGCCGAGTCTCTCCAGTTCTCAATTCATTCAGAGGCTTTTCGAGCCATGCAGGGGCTCCAAACCATAGATCCAATCTTCTACCGTCTAACCCTCACATAAAGTTGCAAACTTTACGTGAAACCAAGGAGATATAGGCCCAAAACACACTATGGCTAGGTTTAAGGACTAACGGGCTTCACCAACAACTCTTAAACATAAACTTTATGACATTATGGACCATCACAAGCCTAGATCTGGAGTAGCAACTTCAGATCTACACTCCAAACCCGAAATAGATCTCAAACAAGCTAAGGAACTCCCAAAAACAACCACCAAGGATGAACCAAAAAGGAAATAGCTTGAGATAATGACTCCTTACCTCTGAGATGTGCCCAAACTGATGTAGATCCCAGATCTATACAAGCCCCTTGATGCTAGCTTCTAATTTCTCAAGCTCCTTCCACTAAATTCCTCTTCCAAGCTCCAATTTCCTCAACAATGAAGTCTCACACGAAATTAGGGTTTTCTGGAACTCTCTGGGGGAATAGGAGGCTGGGAGAAGGACATAAAGTCCTTTAAATAGGGTGCAAACCCTAAGATTAGGGTTTTCTCATTACAACACCAACTCGTCGAGTCCAGCTTCCGACTCGGCGAGCTGGTCACTTAATTCGCGACCCAAACCCGCTCTGACTCGGTGAGTAAGCGTACCTACTCGTCGAGTCCATTCTTTGAAATTACACTTTAAACCCTTAAATCATACTTTTGAAATTCGGGATGTTACAATTCTCCCCCACTTAAATTAGGCTTCGTCCTCGAAGCCTGCAGCAACACAAACTTCCGGACGATACTCCCATAATGCATCCACTGATCTCAACCGACCCAGATTCCTTCAAACACTGCTATCGAATCCCTAAAATCCATCTCTTCCCTTGCAGGGTCCTGAAAACCGCTTCAAGTCGGCCACCGGCTTCCTTTCTTTGATAACAACACTCATAAACTAAGTGCCACCAGAAGACACTACCTTACTTCCGCTTTACGCATTCTTTCGCCACCTGCGAAAACTAGATACCATTCTAAACCACCGGGTCTTGACCCAGTATTATCCCACTATCTCTCGCCCATCTGGCGCCACTTCTCTTAACTTGTACCGATGGAAACTCATCCCGTTTCCTCCCTGGATCAAATCCCTTACCATGCTGTGATAATGGAACATTTCACAGTTTCCGAGCAACCCTCCTGAACACCCAGCTATAATGTTCATACACATCGTACCTGGACCAATCAGCCTCGGGCTGGAAAATCATGCACGCCTACGATGGTCCAGCCATCCCTAGGATGGAACAGCACTACATCCATAGCTCATGACCACAACCATACTCGAAACCAAGGATCTTGTCCTTGCGTCACCCTTGAACCCTTTGGTTCGACACAACGGAGTGCAACCTACTCACATCTCCCTATCACAATCTCTAGGTCCTTGACCTCCGACTGTAATATCCTTATACAGTCCTCAGCACCGGTCCAGACTACTCCCGAGTCTGTTAACTTGCTGTCTCATCTTCCTCTGTCCAAATCTCCAATCTGGAACCATTATCCTCCTCCTCTTCCAAGGAGACTGAAAACATGCCTGCGCATCATCCAACATTGCCACCACCTCAACGAGCATCCAACCCGTATGTGCTTCCATATATCTGGTATAATCCCAGTGCTTACTATCAATAACTGGAGCACTTTCGGTCATCCATTTACTCTACTGCCTTCCTTTCAGAGGACCCACACTCCTTCCGGAGCTACATATCTTTCCTTTCCAGGAAGTCTACTCAACAACCCTTACCGTACCTATAAGTGCCACTGAGCCAAACTCCACTCTACACTATCCATGTAGAGCAACTGCCATTCTCGAACTCCCATATACTCCGAATCCGATCACATAACTAACCAGGCCCACGCACGGCCTCCAACCTACTCCACCATCATGGTCAATACTTGGGGCCAGACCATATCGATCACCCTTTCATGGCGACATAATCACCCATTCTCCGCATACAGATCTACTAACACATACAGAGTCTTCAGCATGACTGGACCGCCTTACTAGGCCTTCAGCCTATCTGGACTACCCTCAGAACCTTCAGCATGTCTGGACCGCCCTCCTGGGCCTTCAGCCTATCTGGACAGTTCCCCGAGCCTTCGGTCTGACTGGTACGCCTTCTGGCCTTCAGTCTATCCGGACCACTCAAAACTGTCGTACTTCACCCTGAACCATCCCTTCCGGGAATCTCTCCCATGCAGTCTGTTCTAACCCTCTTGGGGTTCCGAACTCCAGACCCGTTCCCGGAATCCTTTCCATGGCCTAAACCCAGGCCTCACATTGACCGACTACCTTCCCTGAAACCATGGTCTGTTTCCTGCCCCACTTGTCTATCACTTGCTCCAATCGCGCCAAACTCTCGACTAATAACACTGTTGAATCTAAACAGCTAACCAACCCTGAATACTTGCTGTTTTCACCGGAGAATTTTTCCAATTCTCCCCCACTTAGTGTACCAACTACTAACTTCCGCTGACAACCGACATAACTCGATCGACCTTACTTGATAAAGTTCCCCCTTTCACCAGGAACTAATTCTCTCCGGAGTGAGCGACCTCCACAGTACACTCTCCCGCCATCGCACATCCCGAACTCCAAGGAAGTTCGAATCTCAACTGAACACCTCTCGCATCGCAGTTGCTATTCCTAGCAACGAGATCATAAACCTTATCTTTCGACCAAGAATCCTCCTGAACGCTAACCAACTACAACTCCTAACTACTAAGATCCTCAATCATACTACGAAACATGCGGAACAAGGCAGACAGATTTACAATACCACATAATCAACAAGATAACAGGATATCAAAATGGAAACATGCCCACAGCTGCATCCGACTCTGCCCTGACCTCCTCTGCTGTAAGCTGGAAAGCACGTCCCTGAGCCCTCGGAGGCTCCGCTCCTCTCTGACCTCCACCTGCAATCCTCAAAGTGTCCGGTGCTGGAGCCTGCACCGGTCTTGCAACAAGCTGTGGACAGTTAACCCTCAAGTGTCCAACCTGATGACAATGATAACATATCCTCCCATCCTGAGCCGGGACCGACTGACGACAATCCCTCGCATAATGTCCCTCTTTCCCACACTTGCGACACGCACCACCGGACCTACAAACTCCGGCATGACCCTTCCCACACTTCTCACAAGTGTGGTTGCTCTGACCTCCAACCCTAGAGTCAACGGTTTTGGACCGTTTCGGCGCCGGCTGCGACTGCACCGGGGCCTGCCTCTGCTCTCGCAACTGCAACTCAATCTCCAACTCGCGCCACCTGGCGGCCTCCTGCAACTCCAACAAGGTATCACATCTTTGTGTGGACACAAACTGTCGGATATCCCTCTTGAGCATACTCAGATATCGGGACATCTGAGCTTGTTCCGAAGCAAACTCCGGCCAAAACATCGCCCTCTCAGTAAACATCCTGGTGATCTCCGTCACCGACTCTGAATCCTGCTTCAGCTCCAGGAACTCCTGAGCCAACCTCTCTCTCTCAACCTGCGGAACATAACGAGTACTGAACATCTCCCGAAACTGATCCCAAGTAACCGCATCCCGCTGTGCATCAGAATAAGATCCCGTAGTCAACCTCCACCAATCCTTCGCCCCGAGCCTCAAAAGGTTCAGAGCACACCTTACCCTCTGATCCGTAGGGCATGAACACGTGAAGAAACAACCCTCCATGTTTGACAACCATCTCATAGCAATGATAGGATCCTGAACTCCATCAAAGGTAGGGGCTTCGTATTATCGAAATCCCGATACTGAAAGCCCCGACCGGCTCCTCCCCCTTGCCGTTGTTACAGCCGTTGCAGCTGCCGCGACAGCCGTCTCAGTAAGAGCTGCATAACGATCATCGAAGTACTCCCTCATAGCGGACTTAATAGTCCCAAACAACTCCGAGATCTGACCCCGGACAATCTCAACCACCTCCTCGCGGATGATCTCCCTGACCCTATCCTCTGTCAACATTGGCCCCTCCTGGCCGAAAACCTCAGGTGCCACTGGGGCCTCCTGCCCACCCTGTCCTGATCCCGATCCGGGTCCAGTCACGACACGCCTCGCATCCGCCATACTGCAATACACCAACAAGATCCTCAGATACCTCGCATAACCTCCGAGAACTAACCTCTAACCAACAACCTAGGGGTTGTGACTTCCTTGACACGCGTATGGGTCCTGTGCTTTCAGTAGTACGGGCCCATACTACCTTCCACACCTACCCATATTTGTCTCAAGTATCACCACAACACCCTAATAATATACATAACATAACGAACATTCAATCCCCACTCCTAGAGGAATGCTAATTATTTCCTGCTGGCCTCCCGGCCTCACACAACCCACCCATCCATGAAACTTTCATCAACCCTGCAGCACTAGTGTATGCTCGTCATACATAACGCTGGACCCTATAGACTTTCGAATATCCAATCCTACCCTAAGCTCCCAATCAGACAAGAACAGAACATAAGGCCAAATCAAACATTCTCAGGCTATAAGATCTTAGTTATGTATGACCGTGATGCCTACACTAAATAACTACAGTAATGATGTCAATTTCATATAAGGAAAACCCTAGGCTAACAGGCATCATGTAATCAGGCAATTCTATCATGCAATTCCTGAAGATCCCTAGCCTAGTACTAGCATGCTGTTCTAACATATCACAATATCAAATAACTTGTATGGTAATTTGGGGTCTACTTACTGGCTCCGGCTGATCGAACCCTCTGCATCCTCCTTTACTTATTTTGAAAACCTTTTGAAAACCATTTTAGAAATCATTTTGAAAATTCTCCTTGGCTTGAGACTGGATTCACACGAATGTTCCTCCAATTCACTCAAACCAAGGCTCTGATACCAACTTGTAACGACCAAAAATTTCAACCAAATTAAAACATTTTGATTCATTCAAAAACCATTAAGTTCATACATCTCGTTTTCAAAATAGTTTAAACATCAGAGTATCCCCCATAACCATATCACATAAATCGTAAAACATGAGGAGCGGTACGATCACGCCTTCGCCTTGCCACGATCTCCTGAAGTACCTGAAACAATACACTGAAACTGTAAGCCCGAAAGCTTAGTGAGTTACCCCCAAAATACCAACCGCACATAAACATACTCATAACATATCACAAATAGAACAGCCATGCACATCGGGTCTACTGTGTGACTGGTCCGCCCGCACCGGGCCTTCAGTCCACCTGGTTCACCCTCCGAGTCTAGCCATGTACATCGAGTCTATAGTGTGATTGGTCCGCCCGCACCGGGCCTTCAATCCACCTGGTCCACTCTCTGAGTCTACAGTATGACTGGTCCGCCCGCACCAGGCCTTCAGTCGGCCTGGTCCACTCTCCGAGCCTCGGCACGTCTGGTCCGCCCTCTTGGGGCCTTCAGCCTATCCGGACCGCTCGCTAGGCCTTTGGAATATCCGGTCCGCCCTAGGTATGTTGGCCTACAGCACAAAGCAGGACCCGCCTCAACCCAACTCCCGTCAAACAACCATGTGCACATAAAACAATTACTCACATAACAAATCCTTAACCAGACAAACAGTCTAACAGATCACATAGCATATCAACATCCTAACCAGGATTCCGACCTATCCGGTCACTAGCACAACATTACCCTATATACCGGGTACCGACCTTAACCAGGTCACTAACATAACATTACCCTCTATATCGGGTACCGACCTTAACCAGGTCACTAACATAACACCACCCTAAATACCAGGATGCAAATCTAGCAAAGCAATAACATAGCAAACAATACCCGGATTTCCATCCGATAAAGGGCCGGCCTTGGTGCCGTAGACCTTGTCGATATAGTAAGGATAACTCACCTGAAATTGCCGACTAAAGAGATACGACCAAGCTGCTCCGACCACCGCCACGAACTGCACCACAGCACACTACCAAAGAACCAATACCGAAATTACCAAAATACCCTTGGAAGTCAAACTGGTCAACTCTTGGTCAAAGTCAAAGTCCTCAGTCAAAGTCAACCTTCCTGGTTGACTCTACTCGCCGAGTCAACCCGTCGACTCGTCGAGTTCTCATACTCAGAAAACTCCCATAACACAACTCAACTCGCCGAGTCGTCCCAAGACTCGTCGAGTTCAACGATCTCGGAATCCCATCCTGTCCAACTCACTGAGTCGCCAACCGACTCACTAATCCAAAGCTTTAACCAAAAGAGGTTGGGTTCTGCGACCAGACTCGCCGAGTCCAAGAACAGACTCACCGAGTCCAAGGCAATCTTCAACAGACTCGCCGAGTTGTTCTTCCAACTCGCCGAGTCCATGCACATGTTCATACAACTCGTCGAGTACACCCATGTGACTCGCCGAGTCTCTCCAGTTCTCAATTCATTCAGAGGCTTTTCGAGCCATGCAGGGGCTCCAAACCATAGATCCAATCTTCTACCGTCTAACCCTCACATAAAGTTGCAAACTTTACGTGAAACCAAGGAGATAAAGGCCCAAAACACACTATGGGTAGGTTTAAGGACTAAGGGGCTTCACCAACAACTCTTAAACAGAAACTTTATGACATTATGGACCATCACAAGCCTAGATCTGGAGTAGCAACTTCAGATCTACACTCCAAACCCGAAATAGATCTCAAACAAGCTAAGGAACTCCCAAAAACAACCACCAAGGATGAACCAAAAAGGAAATAACTTAAGATAATGACTCCTTACCTCTGAGATGTGCCCAAACTGATGTAGATCCCAGATCTATACAAGCCCCTTGATGCTAGCTTCTAATTTCTCAAGCTCCTTCCACCAAATTCCTCTTCCAAGCTCCAATCTCCTCAACAATGAAGTCTCACACGAAATTAGGGTTTTCTGGAACTCTCTGGGGGAATAGGAGGCTGGGAGAAGGACATAAAGTCCTTTAAATAGGGTGCAAACCCTAAGATTAGGGTTTTCTCATTCCAGCACCAACTCGTCGAGTCCAACTTCCGACTCGGCGAGCTGGTCACTTAATTCGCGACCCAAACCCGCTCTGACTCGGCGAGTAAGCGTACCTACTCGTCGAGTCCCTTATTTGAAATTACACTTTAAACCCTTAAATAATACTTTTTAAATTCGGGATGTTATATTAATGGATAATGTGTTGACATTTAGGATTTGGGTTGAGTCGGTATTTGGGAGCAGAGTATTGATCAACTATTCGTCAGATTTTGAGGTGAGTTTTCCTCAATGTATTTACGGGTCAAAGGCACCAAGGCCGGCCCATTGGATTGATATCCTGTTATACATTGATTTATGATATGCTGAGTATGGGATATATATATATATATATATATATATATATATATATATATATATATGATAGTTGTTAATATGCGTAGACCGATAGATCTATAGGACTACCTGTGATTTCTGGTTGCATGATTATCTGTTTGTTGATTATGTTTGTTACCTGTTATATGTTGACATATTGTGTTGGTTTGAGACTTTACTGCTATGTGCGTGAGTCAACAGACAGGGGGTATTCCAGTCCGATGACTGAGTGGGCCCGCTGTATATTGGTGTTCCAGTCCGATGACTAAGTGGACATGTTGTATATTGGCATTCAAGTCCGATGACTGATTGGGTCAGGGGTAATCCAACCCGATAGTCTTGGACCTATGGGTGTTCCAGTCCGATGATTGATTGGACCCATCATGCTTGTTTGTATATGATAGTTGTATTGTGTGGTGGTATTTTGAGGGAAACTCACTAAGCTTTGCCTTACAATGCTTGGTTATGGTTTCATGTACTTCAGAGGACCGTGGCAAGGCGAATGCGTGACCGTACACATCCTGATTTTTATGTTGTTGATCTTGGGAGACTTTGTTTTAAATAATATTTTGGAAACAATGATTTTGTAAACACTTTTATTAGTAAATGGGTTGAATTAAAAAATTTAAATTGGGTGTGATTTTTAGGATGTTACACTTCCCTTCCTCTTCTCGTCAGAGTATTTCTTCACAAATGACATCTGAAGGTCGGTCCAATAGTTCAAACTCACTTACAAGTCAGGGACAAAGGCATAGCTACCCTTTCGGGGAGATGCTATTGTGGTTTAGAAGTTCGATTTGTACAACAAATAAATGAAGACCCCTACAAGTTCTATTTAGCGGTTTAAACTTACTAAGTGTTTCATGGATCGACCTTGTAGGGGTCTTCATTTATTTGTTGTACAAATCGAGCTTCTAAACAATAATAGTATCTCCTAGGTAAGTACACCATTTTCATTGATTTTTAAGTGAGTTTGAACCATTCGATGTACCTTCAGACGTCATTTGTGAAGAAATATTCTCACGAGAATTAAACATCAAACATTATAATAAAAACGTCACCTAAAAGGGTCTTCTTGGCGTTAATTAGGTTTTATTCTGCATAGCTGTAACATAAAAGGAAAAAAATGCCTTTTTTCAAAAAAAAAAAAAAAATAGCCAAAGTAAAAGGGTTTTCTTGAAATCAGTTTTTTCTTTTTCCAAAAGCTGGTTACCCAACTAAAATCATAAAATTAACAAGTTAAAGTTTCTATAGAAAAGAAAAAACAAAATATATTTTTTCCGAAAAATGATTTAAATCCAAGGGTTTTCAAACGCTATTTGTGAAGAAGTACTCTAACAAGAAGATAAGATGAAGAGATATAGATATGTGAAATTGGGTTCGATTCAAACCTTATATTTGAATCTCAATCATACCACATAAGATCTGATGTGGCTTCCACATCGCAATATTGCTATGTCATTTATTTGGTAACGTGTTAGATTGATGGTAACTAATCAAATTGTTGATATTACAACAAAATTGTAAATGTAATGATATAATTGAAAAAAAAACAAAACACAATGTATAATTGAGAAAAACAAACCATAGTGTCAAATCAAAATTTTGGTAAACTTAGTAACTTTATTGTAATTCGGGAAAAATGGTTACCGAAAGAACATGGAGAATTGGTCATTTGGTTGATTTTGCAACAAAATAGTAAATATAGTAACATAATTAAGAAAAAAAAAACTTGGTATCAAAATATAAATTTTATGATAATAAGACGATTTTTTCTTTGTAATTTGCCATTTTCTTAAATAAAACTAGATAATATGATTATTGAATTTCCAAGGTTATCATTTGTCTATTATGCAATCATATTTTCACAATTATATCTCGTATTTTTTTAAAAATAAATTTATGGTTCAAATTCAAAATCCTAACATGTTTTGAACCGTTTTATGATAGTATAATGGTATATTGTTTTGTTTTTTTTTTTCTACAAACGTTTGGTCGGTCTATCATTGTTGTTACAAATATTAATTAACATTTATTTATATGGCTTTTAAATGAATAGAATAAATGGATAAGAAAAAAAAAAAAAAAAGAGAAAAGGGGGAAATGATTTTGAAAATTTAAATAAATAAGGGGATGTGGGGCTTGTGGCCATCAAGACGTGTAATCCACCACCGTACATCAAGGATCTTAGAGATCAAGGCCATCCAACGGTTCATATTGAATCTCTCTCCTTCTATATCTTTTCCTACACTTCCATTTAATTTCTGGGCAAGACCTTCTCTCTGTTGCCATTTCTTTCGAAAATCTCCCACCTCATATCTCTTCCCACATCTACCGCCATTTTTCTTGCATTCCTCAGGTATGTTTCTTCACGTTCTTCGCGAATCCATTTTTTGTTTTTGTTTTTGATTTCGTTAGTAGATCCGTTCAATTCTGTCAGATTGTTTTTCTCCAATTTTAGGTAAAATTCTACTATTTCTCTACATAATGCTACGAATTTCGTCTATGCATGTCCAAAAAGTAGATTTCCCGTGCTTGTTAAATGCTAGCATTTTCATCTACCGCAGAGACTGTCGTTGAATTTTGTGATTATTTGTCGTTTGCAGTTTCTTTTTTCATATTCGTAGAAGATGAAAAGGCCAGACAGTAATTGTCATTTTCAGTAGACGTTAGGGTTTGCGACGTAGCTTTCGTTGCTATAATCGATTATCGATTTTTTTGCTTGTAAGCCTTAAGCAATTATTTGTACTTCGTCGTAATATTTCGAAAAAACTTCAATCTTGTGGTTCGACCATGGAGAATGATGAGATTCATCTATATCAATTTTGTTTTGACATGAAGCTACTCTTATAATTATGGATGTTTTGGGTTCATCTCCATCTCCATCTCCATGCCACTATAAAATTGGGTTCAGACGTCAGCGAATATTTTTTGCCGTATCAATCTGGTTGCAGTCCGTATAAAATACCTATTATCTTTGTCATTCTCTATGGTTGTATCGATCAGAGAATCTCAATTTGGCTCGATGCCATGATATCAGCATCTATCTACTATTATATCATGCCTTTTTTACTTGTAGTTTCTTCCATAATCTTGATCCTCTGATTAGGTTAGCACTTAGCAATATAACTTCTATTTGAGTTGCATACTTAAACTTTCACAATCATATCAATCTCACAATTGTATTAATGAATTATGTTTGTTCTGTAGGTAACATAAGATGGCAGACTCAGAGGACATTCAGCCCCTTGTGTGCGATAATGGAACTGGAATGGTTAAGGTACTTTATCTTCTCCCCCTTCCACACACACACACACGAAAACATAGAGTTAGTCTAAACCAGGTAAATCTCCATTACAGGCTGGTTTTGCTGGAGACGATGCTCCAAGGGCTGTGTTCCCAAGTATTGTAGGTCGTCCACGTCACACTGGTGTGATGGTTGGAATGGGCCAAAAAGATGCTTATGTAGGAGACGAGGCCCAATCAAAGAGAGGTATTTTGACTCTAAAATACCCAATTGAGCATGGAATCGTCAACAATTGGGATGACATGGAAAAAATATGGCATCACACCTTCTACAACGAGCTCCGTGTTGCTCCAGAAGAACACCCTGTTCTCCTAACCGAAGCCCCATTGAATCCCAAAGCCAATCGTGAAAAAATGACACAAATCATGTTTGAAACATTCAACGCCCCTGCCATGTATGTCGCCATCCAAGCCGTTCTTTCCCTGTATGCTAGCGGTCGTACAACCGGTAAGTCAAATAGAAACACTCATATACACAGTATCAGTGTTACTGTCAGTGTGTCAGACTGACATTGTTGTGTGGTGGTGCAGGTATTGTTCTTGATTCAGGGGACGGTGTGAGTCACACGGTCCCCATCTACGAGGGTTACGCCCTGCCACATGCCATCCTCCGATTGGACCTGGCTGGGCGTGACCTGACAGACAGTCTGATGAAGATCCTTACGGAACGTGGGTATTCATTCACGACCTCAGCGGAACGTGAAATTGTAAGAGACATGAAAGAAAAACTGGCGTATATCGCCCTTGACTATGAGCAAGAGCTTGAGACTTCTAAAACTAGTTCGTCTGTGGAGAAGAGTTACGAGCTGCCCGACGGGCAGGTCATTACAATCGGGGCAGAGAGATTCCGGTGCCCGGAGGTGTTATTCCAGCCTTCGTTGATCGGAATGGAAGCTGCGGGTATTCATGAGACTACGTATAACTCGATCATGAAGTGTGATGTGGATATTAGGAAAGATTTGTATGGAAACATTGTGCTTAGTGGTGGGACCACCATGTTCCCGGGGATTGCCGATAGGATGAGCAAGGAGATCACCGCCTTGGCCCCGAGCAGCATGAAGATTAAGGTGGTGGCACCCCCGGAAAGGAAGTACAGTGTCTGGATTGGAGGGTCTATTCTTGCATCACTCAGTACTTTCCAGCAGGTTTGTTTGCTTTTATTTTTTCATCATCTTTATGAATTACAATAAAGCAAAAAATAATGAATCTATATTTTTTTTTTGTTGTTGTTGCAGATGTGGATTGCGAAGGCGGAATATGATGAATCTGGTCCTTCGATTGTTCACAGGAAGTGTTTCTAGTTTGTGCAAGGGAAGGAAAGGTGTATTGAAGAAGATATTCAACATTTAATTTTCACATGTTACATGTCGTTTATGTCATCATAAATGTTGTTTTATTTTTATTTTTTGGTGAATGGTGAATGGTGATGTTGGGTTGAGAACGATTATTGTAACTTTCACAATTCTTTCATTTCAATCTCATTTTAGAAGCGGTATATCAATATGAATATCATCAAGTCATTTCTTTCACATTCCATTTATATTTTATTGGGAATCATAGTATCGGATTATGTTGGTTTACTACTGACTCCATAATCGCCCACGTTTGAATCGAGTGGGAGACATGATAAGTTTTGTTTTAGTAAAAATTATGTGTAAACTGGTTTTAACCTTGACTTCTTTATGACAACTTGTTATTTAATTCTTATCTACTAGTTTTATCAGATATTATCTTTAAAAATATTATATTTTTATTAATTATGATGAAAAAATATAATGTTTTTTCGTGACTTCTACTAGGAAAATTCAAATTAATATCAAATACAAGAAATATTCCACCAACTAAACAAACTATAACCAAACAGTTTAAATGAAGGCAAAACTACAAATGGTCGACTTTTGTTTTTTATTTTCCTTAGTAGAAATTCAAATATTATCTCATTTAATTTACATTTGTTACACATATAGCTTACAAAGTATATAAGCGTGGTAACTTCGGGTTGACCTTTTAATTTTCCGCAACCAAAATATGTTAAATAAAGACAAAACTATAAAATTGGTCCCTGTGGTATTCAAAAAATTTTGGATAGGTCCAAAAAGTTTTTGACTTGCATGAAAGGTCCAAAATAAGGAATTTTCTTTGATTTTAGTCCTAAAAAACTTGAAATGTCTATTTTGCCCTTTTAATTTCTTTTTTTGTATTATTTTACCATTTTCTTAACAATTTAATAATTAAAAAATAAAGAATTGGCCCACTCACCCTTTACTCCCACTGTACGCACCATCTCTCTCTCTCTCTCTCTCTCTCTAACCCGATCGTCTTCCTCATCCCTTCTATTATTTCTACCTCATCTATGGCTGATTCCCTTCTTTGTTACACCAATAAACCAATTCACACCATTGTAAATCCTATAAAAAACTTTGAATAAATATCGTCTCCATCATATTGGACAAGGAACAAACGAATGAAAGGCAGATCGACGGGAGCTGAGGTGCAGATGGGAAATCGCAAGGATGGGCAAGGGGGTCCATCGAGACCAGACCGACGACCCTTTGTGGGTTTACTCTTCGTCTTCACTGATCGGGAGAGAGAAGAAGGAACACGAATGGAAGCAGTCAAAATGGTGATCTGGTGGTCAAACAGATCGCGAGAAGGAGTCAATCTCCGACGAACTCCCCTAGGCTCTTCGCTTGTTATCGGCAGCCACAAATTGAGGGGGAAAGGTAACCGACTTGATTGAAGGGAGAAGGAGGAAGAACGAAAGCAAAACAGGGGTGGTTCGGTGGAGGTTTGGTCCATCGCCAAAATGAAACAAGAAACGAAGGCGACTTACGTTGCTGGGTGACTGTTACAGCGAGGGGGCTGCTCCGGTAGCCTCCTTGGTTTTTCTCCTTCTATTCCATTGACAAAACACGAGGGATAAGGGGAAAGAAACACTGGAGTAGCAGTAGATGGAAGCGACGACCCTCAGGGGTGTTTGGTTGTTTCTGGTCGACATGAATGAGGGCTGGAGGAGGGTTGTCGATTCTCCTTTTTGTCGCCGATGTTGTAGATACGCGAGAGAGAGAGAGAGAGAGAGAGAGAGAGAGAGATAATTATTTTCTTTTCTTTTTTATTTTTATATTAAAATAGTATTTGAAAAATATAAAAAACAAAGTAAAAGGGTATAACCATCATTTTAAATTTTTTTGGACTAAAAACACAGAAAAACCTTGATTTTGGACCTTCTATACAAGTGAAAAACTTTTTGGACCGTATCCAAAGTTTTTTGAATACCACAGGGACCAATCTTGCAGTTTTGTCTTAAATAAACAAGTTAAAACTAAGTTGAATCATTTCAATTTCGACACATACTTAAATAAGTTACTAACTTAAATAGTAATTCTAGCACTTGAGTTGTGATGACTTAGTAAGATATGTGAAAGATATGATAGATAACATATTGACCTATGTTTAAATTTTAGTACTACTCAACCCATGTGGTCATGAAGGTTCGCTTGAAGTAACTCGGTGCATGAGACATAGCCTCATATTTGCAATGAGGGATTAGTCGGTGCCCGAAAAATGACTCAGAAACCCTCGTTTGAAAGTTCCCGTTCTAAAGAGAAAAACTTAAATAGTAATTTAAAGTTAAGAAAAATACAACTACAAACACATAACAATTGTTTAAGAGGAATGTGTTTTTTATAATTAATAATGATATATTTGAAAGAAAAGAAAAAATACACAATAAACTAGTTGAAATTCTACCTAGTTTTTTTAAAAACTAATTTATAAATTATTTTTTACCTTGCAATAGCAATACAGCAATACATGACAATTTGAAAACCTTATAAAAGATCAGTCCTATGATGCAACTTGCAAGAACGTACTCAGCCCATGTGATGACAAATCAAGTAATCAACCATGAGTCCATGACTCTTAGTTTATTATTATATGAGATTCACATTGTTTTCCAATAAAAATCCAATGTCACTTGCTGGAAAATATTTAGTTATAAGATGTCAACTTAATACAATTTGATACCAAATTTTCACAATAAAAAATGCTTATCATGGTTGTCTTTTGCACCTGTTATGTGTTAGCAACCAAGTTTAAAAAACATATTTATTTATAAAAGTTTTTCTATTAGTGTTAAAATTGATAAAACTATAGGTGTATATACTTCTTTTGGAAAAAAAAATTCAAACCTTTTTTTAATGATAATCGATCTACTTAACTTACTTAACTTAGGTTGTACTGGTGATGCCACATCTACCTTATAAACTAGTTTATTTTTTTCGATATTTTTTAAGTTTTCATGTTTATCACGCTAAAAGTTAGATTATAATTTATATTTTTAAAAGCTATTTGGACTAGTTTTTCTATAGCTTTTTGACAATTCTTTCTAAAATACTTTTAATTAATTATAAAAAAAATATTTTTTAAATATTTTTTATATTATTTTATATTTTTTATCTAGTTTATCTAGAGATTTACCAAACAGTATAATCTTAATAAACTATTGTGTTCCCATATTTTTAAGCAATATATTGAGATAGCAACTCATGATTGTAAGTTTATGACATTGCTTTGAGATTCACCAAGGAAGTGGGAGTGAGAGTATGGGTTGCACGTTTGGAGGTTTCATTTTGCTTAAAACTTGTTGTGAAATGGTCCCCTTTGCTTTACGTTTTGATCAAATAATTTCATCCACTTTTTCAATTTTAAATATTATTTTTAAATATTATATAAGTATGTTTTCAGCTTTTAGATCCAAATATTTATGAATACCTAAAAGCTGCAAAATTTAAGTTATAACTCAGTTTCATTGTTTTTAACAATTGTTATATTTTAATTTATCTCTGTTAAAAATATTTGAGTATCTGATCACTAAATCAAAGCATTTTTTAGAAAGTTGAAGTATTGTTTTTGGAGGAAAATATTTTATAGTGAATTATGATGTTTGAAAAAGAAGTGATTTTATGATTTTATCTATTGAACTAATGAACGCCACAAAGAATTACTTTGGCGAAAAAAGTGTTTTAAAATAGTGGAACTCTCCGATTTTAAAGATGTATTTTGCAATCATTACCAGATCCAATCTTCTATATTGGTAGATGGAGATCTCATTTTAATATACCATGATGACATTCCATTATTTGTTTAGTATCATGTGCACACAAATGTTTCAAGATATCAAAAGATTTTGATTGTTATTCAAAACCCAAAATTGGGTGGGCCTCTTCGGCTACATAAAATGTAACGACGAACGAAATAAATGAATTTTGTTTTGGAACGGCTGAATATATTTAAAAAAAATTCTAGTAAGAATCTATAGAACAGAAAATTACAAATGAGCAGAGCTATATGGAAAGAGAATGAGGAATTATCCGGTTTCTCTTACGTATTTTCCTTCTATTACAAATCTAACCAGAAGACAATATCATCAAAAATGTCTGATTTCTTGGGTTTAACCTTTCAAAAATCAAGTTGTCTCGAAATTTCCACAAAACCCAAAACACAGTGATCACAACTGCATAAAAGCATTTTTTATATCACACAAAGAAAAATATATGCCCACGAACAATCAACGGAAAATCAATATTCCACAAAGTACCAATAAAGCTCCAAATTGCAGTAATCGACTATCAAGTAACAAAAAACATGATCAACATTTTCAATGCTATTATCATGGATAAGGTAAAAAACAATGTTCAATTCCATACATTTATCACTTAGATTCAACCGGTTCAAAGAAATCATCCAAAGAAGTATGTTCAATTTTATAGGAACAAAATTGTTCCATGTAGTATGAACTCCCGTGGTGATCAATGTACCGAATTTCCAAAAAAAATATAGAGAAATTGCCTAACGAGTCCAATAACCGCTCCAACATCTCATAATCACGCATTGAGCTCCCGACTCTCTTTTTCTAATATGCATCCAACCCATCCAAAGTAGAAAAACTTGAAACAACACAATGATCATATATAGATCAAAGGCATAAAGTCTAAGAAATTGTTTAAGCAAATAATTTCTTAACCCATTTCCCACTTGAATCTTACACAAATCTTCCAAATAAACTCCTTTTGTTGTAATTGATTAACAGCTCCAACAATATTGATCCAATGATCACAAAAAAAATTCCTCAATTCACTTCTTCCAAATAAACCATCATGACTATATAATGTTTTATAACTCGCGCCCAAAACCCCTCATGTTGGTAAAAAGAGGGCATTTCCGTTATTAAACAAGAACAAACTGCCAACTCCTTTGCTAGCCATAATCTTTTTCCAAGTAATCCGATGCAATTTTCTCTTCCCTATATCCGCACTCCTAAGGAAACCATCACTTAAAGATTCCAAAGAGTTCAAACTCATATCCGGAACCTTGAAAATTGCTCAACACCACGTTTAAGATAGTTAATCTCCTACAAACTTAAAGTCTTGGTTTTCCACTTGAAAAGTTTAGACTTAAATTTTTCCATAATTGTCTGCCAAGAGTCAACATGATTCATAATGTCACCTCTCAATGTGAATTGTTTGTCATTGACATCCCACGCATGAAGCCGAATTATATATCTGTTACAACAATTACATGTCGCATCAGGCTTCTTCCATAGTGTCACAGTACAAGTAAGTAACTTCTTGTATCAACGTTGGGCAACTTTTTTCTTCTTATAAATTAAAATCATAGTACTAAGTCCCTAATGTACGAAATCCACCTTCAAAACTGTGTGTTTTTGTTTATCTATTTCCTTTTTATCATTAATAGTTTTAGTATTTCAATAAGAGTCATATGTAAGAGCTATGAAGGTTTGGTATTATAAATAGAATTAGCCTTCATCAGAATTATGAATCATAGTTTGGTATTACCAAAGTAATGCCACCAGCCCACCATCATGATTCATGAAGGAATGGTTGTTTGATCGTCCTTAAGCAAGCTTGTATGGAAACTGGAGAGTCAGCACAAGCACTTTGCTTTATAAAATAAGTTGAAATTCAGGATCATTCATATAAACAAGATAAAGATGCAAAATGGCATGATCAATAGTCGATATAACAACAAGAGATCACACACTTTCTTCAAATTCAAACCCAAAAGCTTAACAATCCGTATAATTGTCACTCATAATCAGTATACAGTTTTCCTAGCAAATAAGGAATCCCGCAAAATCAAAAAGAATAATCAGATAGAAACTGTTGTTTGTGGTTAACCTAACTTACATTTGATAGTTTGTTGTATACCAAGGGCAATTTGGGGATTACAACTAAGATTCACGAGTCTTGTGTATTTTCCAAATACCAGCTCTATATCCCATAGACATCAGACCCATTTCCCACACCATGTTCACAATGCTTAATGGACTCACCTTCGATCCCGGGATTTCAGACCAAGTTACTGATATCTCTATTATTGGAATCCCAAAGTATTTGCTTAAATAAACTAATTCCACATCAAAACACCACCTGCATCCACCATAAAAAAAAAAAAAAAAAAAAAAAAAAAAAAAAAAAAAAAAAATTAAAAGATGGGATTTATACAAACATAATCAGTATGCTCACAGAGTTCATACCTCTTTAAACGGATGTTAGTGAAAAGCTTCCTTGCAGCTGCTCTAGTAAACATCTTAAACCCACACTAATAACAATTCAAAAATGTTTTTTTTTTCTTCAGATCTCATATTTTTATTACAGAGAAATAAAATATAAACTAACAATAAATATAACCTGTGTATCACGGACTCCAGGGCCAGCAGCCAGAAGCACCACAACATGGAACCCTTTCATCAAAAAGTTTCGGTACCATTTCCTCTAAAAAAAAAAAATTATTAAGAAAAGAAAAAATGAAAAGAAGAAAAAAGGATACACAAGGAACTAACTGTAGCTAAAGCTTTTTTCTCCAAATGAGCACGAGAACCGAATGCCACAATGGGGATATCTGCAACATCTTCATCCGGTTTCATTTCAGCAACTGCAAGGATCTAATACAGAAAAAACATCAATTCATATTTACAAATATACCCTCAGTTTAACTTATATGTGACTATGGAGGACACCAACCTGCTTTTCAAGCTTTTCCATGTCATCAACTTTGGTTGCCCCGTCAGCATCCAGCATCAGAAGTAATTTGCCCCGTGAATGAAGCATTCCCTGTTTTACAATGCTTTCACATAAGCAAGAAGCTTTCATCAGTTGACATGGATCAAATCAAATCATATCATATCATATTTATATAAAATGGGCAATGAATCATCATATGGATTAGGCTCACTTTTCTTATAGCTTCTCCTTTGCCTTGATTCTTTCCAAGAAGAACAACCCTAACATTGTCTACTTTATACTTCCTCACAAAGTCAAATGCTACTCTTTTTGTCCCATCTGAACTTCCATCATCAACCACTATCACCTGTTCAAGAATCAATTCATTTCAAAGTTTCATAACCTTGAATGCAAGCATTTATTTGGCTAGAAAATATCTAAAAGATATACCTCATATGAAAATGAGTTGTCCTTCCCTGCACGTTCTTGAAGATAGCTGCACATGAAAATTGAACACATTGATCAAACAAGAAATTCTTCAATTCATGTTCTTTATATGTAAAATCCTAATATGATTGCTTGCTTTACAACTGAAGAAAAGGAGATGGAAAGTTGATGCCTTTACTCACTTCATTGTCTCATCAAGAGCTGCAGGCAGTCTAAGTTCTTCATTGTATGCAGGAATGATCAATGAGATATATTTTTCTGCAGGATCATATATATAAGGACATTCAACCTGCAATAAATTTCTCAAATAGAGTTTACTACCCACTAGTCCACTATCAATTTACCAAAAACATTAAACATATATAACTAAGAGTTTTCAATGAAACTAAACCGTTCACAAAAGAATTTTGGGATTTATTATGTTGGTTTTGAGCAAGAATTATGTTTCTTTAATTGAGGATCTTGCCACATTCATTATATGATAGCTTTTGCACACATATATCTCTATCCCTATTTCACTCTATTCTTCATTGACAACAATTCTAGCAAAGCAAAGTGCAAAGAAATGAGGGAGCTCCTAGTTCAATTTGATCAGAACCTCTAACATGAATATGAAACGAAGATCACCAGTCCCCCAAAGACCTAAGGAGCAGCAATTAAAGCGAGATAGTATAAGTAGGTATACACTAGAAGGTCAAGTGCTATAAACCCCTAAGAAATCATGGGCAACTAAACTTGTCCTTCCTAAGTCCAATAAGATACAGATACGTGACAATTCGTAAGAGATAGAACATCGGAAATTCAGATAGGAACGTACCTGTTTCAAAGAATTTGGATCTTCGAAGATCGGGTGAGCTTCGAGATGACTGTCAAAAGAGAACCAACATCAGAAACAAAGACATACTCAGATCAATATCATGGTAAAATTTGGGTTTCAGAAGAAAATACTTGTGGTTCAATCTTCTTCGAAATGTTTCAATAACAATGGCAACTATTAAACCTAATCCACAAATTACAGCTACAGTCACTGTCAGTTCAAGCATCGTTGACCATCCCAATATTCCCATGTTCACTTTCAGATTCCGACGACGACACAACGAAGCAAAAACTCAACCCACCAAATTTAACCTCTGCAAACCCTAAAATACAGTCGAATCGTGGACGAAATTGTAAAAATAAAATACCAGTTAAAATACTATTATCTGTTTTGGAATTGGCGACTTGCTATTTTAATTTTGATGTAGCTCCTTCCATGATGTTATTGAATAAAATTTAAAACCGAACAAAAGCCCGTCTAGCTCAGTTGGTAGAGCGCAAGGCTCTTAACCTTGTGGTCGTGGGTTCGAGCCCCACGGTGGGCGTGTCTTTTTAAATAACACATTAATTGTTTTTTTGATGTGGTTCAGTTTTTGTATTTAATTCTTAAAGTAAGAATTAGAACAAAAGCCCGTCTAGCTCAGTTGGTAGAGCGCAAGGCTCTTAACCTTGTGGTCGTGGGTTCGAGCCCCACGGTGGGCGTTTTTTTTCTATAACTTCCACAAATAAATTGTTTGGGCTTACTTTAAACCAAAATTCTGGCTACGCTACTGTCCGTAG
Source organism: Lactuca virosa (assembly GCF_052849685.1). Lineage (NCBI taxonomy): Eukaryota > Viridiplantae > Streptophyta > Magnoliopsida > Asterales > Asteraceae > Lactuca > Lactuca virosa. Next base: position 285,615,458 of record NC_136427.1, on the reverse strand, counting down.
TGACACCGACAACCTCTGTTTTTTCGGACACGATGTAAAATTTTCAAATCTTTCGTTTTTTTAATATTGTGCGACTACGTAAAAGAAAAATGTGTCACCGGAAACACCTACTACGAAATCCTGCATCCGTCCCTGGTTATATGTTAACTTTAATAATGAATATGGATGTGATATTTACATCTTTTGTGCACATGAAAGAACGAGAACTAATCTATTTCTTAGGTCGTTCCATCCTTTTTGGAGCATGTCTAACATGTACACCTTCTATCATGTATTGCATGAATAAGAAAAATTGTTTAAAGCAAACGTTGAGGATGGTAAAGTCGCACAAAAATAATGTTCACAAACAATGTTTGAAAGTTAAATTTAATGTAGTTATTCTAAAGTTGGTTTATTTTTCAACATAATAGGATGTATGACACCTTGTGAACACATCAGATATGATACTTCCAATCCTAAATGTTATATAACTTTTTGAAAAAAAAAAAACTTTATTTTCTTCATCCGTGTACATTTTAAGGGAATTGTGTGCATATTTTTTCCTATTATGCACTACATTTTTAGCTTTCCTACGTACTGAAACATTCCATGCACGAGTTTAGTTTGTTACTTCATGTTTTGTGCCTAGAACTTCAAGTGTCATATTGTAGATTATCCGTCACTTGAAGTTTAGGAAAACCGTCCGTAAGAACAAAATATCGATTAAGAAAGATGAGCTTTACACGACCCATAAAGATTTATGTGACACTGATTATAATTACACCATTTTCCTCACATAATTATAATAGAATTTTCTTTAATTTTAATATGTATATGCAATTTTTTGGGTTGGGAGTAGAAATTAATATTTTTATCATTCATGAAATGTTTTACTATTTTTGTCGCTATATGTTACATTCTTGAGTTATTCAGTAAAACGATGTTTAGAGTACTAACTGAAAAGATAGTTGCTAACTTATAAGTTAGTTGATAAAAAATGACATTTAGGAAAAAATTAGCTGATAAGTTAGCTGAAATATATAAAATAACATAAAATTATTTAAAATAGACAAAATTGCAAAAATGGTTCATGTTGTATGCATTTTTAAGGGGTTTTAGTCCAAACCTCGACTTTTTTGGCTTCATGGTCCTTTTGAGTTAGTTTCGTTGTGTTTTTGGTCTCTCTGAATATTGAAATGACAGTAATATCCTTGGGGTATTTATTTTCCATTTTTCTTTCATTTCATTTTAAATCTAATACTAATTTAATTATTTTAATAGTTAAAAAAATAAGAAGGGGCCCACATTCTCTCTTCATCTATCACACACACACACACATAGATACACACTGTAATTAAAAACATTTCAACCTCCATTTGAAGAACAAATCCAAATTTGATCTTCATCAAAACTCGGGTCTGATCTTCATTTTCTTACTCAATAAAACCCACACAATATTTTATTTTCTTGATCCATAGTAACATACGAAACCTTAGCAGTTTCTGATTGAGTAATCAATAGTTTGGAAGCTAGTTTAGCTTCCAAATGATTTCCAAGTATATGCTTTGTGGTGATTTGATCCAACGATGTTGGCAAACACAAGTTTTTGAGGCCATCTGGGTGATAATCAGGATCAACAGCTTCTCATGGCTCAATATAGATTCAACACAGTCTAGAAAAAACAAGATGCAGGAAATCAAATCTACTGAAGCCATTAAAGAAAAATTAAGAAAGGGTGAGGGGCAGATTGATTGACCGGAGGAAGAAGGAGAGATTTATGATTCACAAACATTCAGATTCATACACACATACAAGAAAGTCCACTATCGTCACTTCCCTTCTGATAAACTCATCGCCTCCTTTGCTTAGTTCATCAAGAGAGAATGCATCGATTTAAACTCATCCACCTCCCCTTCATCTCTTCTAAAACCTGCAACTCTATTGAAAGAACTTACAACCTTAGCGGTGCCGTCAATTCAACAACCTCATCGCCATATTCTCGATCAGATTTGCACTCGAGCACAACACCGCTGTGTAGATTCAAAGATAAAGGGTTTCCCCAAGTTATTCATCTCTTATGTGTAACACCCCAAAAATACAGTTCAAAGATAATTGGCTGCTGATATCCCGAGTGAGAATCCCTATCTGCTGCTCCGGCGACTCCCGGCTACAATCACAAAACTCTGAATCAACTGATGATTCCTTTTTGAAGTAAATGACCAATCTACCCCTTGGTCAAAATCAAAGTACTGGTCAAAATTAACTTCCAGTTGACCTGACTCGCCGAGTTGGGCCACCAACTCGTCGAGTCCCTATCCTTTCTTCTATTCATTAACTCGACTCTACTCGTCGAGTTTAGCAAAGACTCGACGAGTTCTCCTTCTGTAACAACATCAAGTCGTCCTTCATCTGACTCGTCGAGTTGTATGAACAACTCGTCAAGTCCTCCTTCATCATATGAACACGTCCAGTCTACGACTCGCCGAGTCGTATGAACAAATCGTCGAGTCGGTTCTTGCGGGTAAGGAGATTGCCTTGGACTCGCCGAGTGTGTTCTTGCACTCGTCGAGTCCCATGATTCCAATATTATGGCTATATCTTAATACATCGAAACACTCCCCAGGACCTGTCCGACCTTGTTAACACTCGACTGGGGGTTCCTTTGAACCATATCAGAAAGGGGACTCAATACTCTGGACTCGTCGAGTCGATAATGTCTATGCCCTAAATTTCGATTTTTGACGTACAATACTTGTCCAAAATGTAGATATGGGCTTCTAAGATCGATCTAGCACATAAAGTTACGAACTTTACGTGCATGCATGGGAGTATATGCTTAAAGGACCCAAAAATGAGGTCTAAAGGGGTGCATGGGCTATCATGGCCATAAAGCTTGCATTCTCATGCCATGTACTCGATTCCAGAACCTAGATCTGAAGGTGAATCGACTTGGGACGACCAGGTCTTAAGGATTAAGCTTGTTGGACCCAAAACTCCATAAAAGTGACAAAAAGGAGATCTATAGAACTATAAGACAAGTGATAAGCTTGATTACCAGAAAGTGTAGCAAAAGAGGGCTAGCTTCTGGATCTACTTCTTCTCCTTTGAGCCTTGTCTCCTTCCTTCTTCTCTACCACTTCAAGAAAGCACAAAATCACTCAAAATAGGATGGAATCACTCAAAATCACCAATGGAAGGTTAGGGTTTCGAGGGGGAACGCTCTAGAGATGTTGAGGACTGGGATGGGGGCTATAAGGATGTTTAAATAGGGTACAAACCCTTAGAATTAGGGTTTCATCCAGACCGGCGGACTCACCGAGTCGGGAATAACGGACTCGTCATGTCGCCACGCTCAAACCACGTGCAGACCCGCTGCTACTCGACGAGTTAGGGCTACTGACTCGTCGAGTAGCTTCTAATACAAGAAGAATAATAATAATTAGAAATGCGTACCAGGAACGGGGCGTTACAATTCTCCCCCACTTATCTTAGACTTCGTCCTCGAAGTCCGCTGCCTCTGAAAACATTTCTGGATAGTGCTCCCCCATCTCCTCCTCAGGCTCCCATGTCCACTCTGAACCTTTCCGGTGCTGCCACTGCACCTTCACTAGCTGGACCACCTTGTTCCTCAAGGTCTTCGTCTTTCGATCCAAGACCGCAATGGGTCTCTCGATGTAATTCAGGCTATCATCAACCTGAATATCCTACAATGGTACAATTGCTGACTCATCCGCCAAGCACTTCCGCAACTGAGAAACATGGAAAGTGCTGTGGATCTGGCTGAGCTCTGCTGGAAGATCTAACCGATAAGCAACCCGACCCACCCGGGCCAAAACCCTAAACGGACCAATTAACCTGGGGCCTAGCTTGCCCCGCTTCCGAAATCTGATAACACCCTTCCAGGGTGACACCTTCAGGAGGACCATATCGCCTACCTGAAACTCCAAGTCCGAACGCCGCTTGTCGGCGTAACTCTTCTGCCGACTCTGAGCAGTCTGGAGCCTGCTCCGGACTTGCTGAATCCACTCTATAGTCTTGAGTACCACCTCTGTACTCCCCATGAATTGCTGACCGACCTCACCCCAACAGATTGGGGTCCTACACTTCCTCCCGTAGAGCATCTCGAATGGAGGTCGGTCTATACTGGAGTGGTAGCTGTTGTTATACGAAAACTTCGCTAACGGAAGGTACGTATCCCAACTGCCACCGGAGTCTAGCACACATGCCCGAAGCATGTCCTCGAGAGTCTGAATCGTCCTCTCGCTCTGCCCGTCCGTCTGAGAATGGAAAGCGGTGCTGAAATGGAGACGAGTACCCATCTCGTCGTGAAACCGCTTCCAAAATCTGGAAGTAAACCGGACATCTCAGTCTGACACCACCGAGACAGGCACTCCATGGCGTGCCACTACCTCTCGTACGTAAATCTCAGCCAGCTTCTCGGTCGAGATACTCTCCTGGATTGGTATAAAGTGAGCGCTCTTGGCCAATCGATCTATGATGACCCATATCGAATTAACCCCACGTGTGGTCCTGGGAAGCTTTGTAATAAAATCTATAGTGATATCCTCCCATTTCCACACGGGAATATCCAATGGCTGCATCTTGCCGTGCGGTCTCTGGTGCTCCGCCTTGACCTTCCTGCAGGTCAGGCACCTCTCAACGTACCAGGCGACGTCCCGCTTCATGCAGGGCCACCAATTATCCGAGCGAAGATCCCTGTACATCTTCGTCGCCCCTGGGTGGATGGAGAACCGAGACTTGTGGGCCTCATCCATCAACACCTGCCGTACTCCTCCCCAGTACGGTACCCAGACCCTCCCATGCAGGGTCAACAATCCCCGACTGTCATAATCAAACGAAGCCACTCGGCCAACTATCCTCTCGCACTTCTGGCGCTCCTCCTTCAGGCCCTCGACCTGCGCCTCCCTAATCTTCTCCAACAGTGGAGTAACTATTGTCATCCTCAAGCAAATATCTCGAATCGGAGCTGCTACCGCCTTGCGGCTCAAGGCGTCGACCACTACGTTGGCCTTGCCCGGGTGGTAGAGGATCTCATAATTGTAATCCTTTACCACGTCTAACCACCGACGCTGCCTCATGTTCAGATTCGGCTGATACATGAGGTACCTCAAACTCTTGTGGTCCGTATAAATAGTACACCGGACTCCATAGAGGTAATGCCGCCAAATCTTGAGGGCGAATACTACAGCCCCCAACTCCAAATCATGCGTCGGGTAGTTAGCCTCGTGGGGCTTCAACTGTCTCGAGGCATAGGCTATCACATGCCCCCGCTGCATCAACACTGCTCCCATACCTGTGATCGAAGCGTCACAGTAGACTACAAAGTCATTTACTCCCTCTGGCAGGGTAAGAATCGACGCCTCACATAGTCGCTGCCTGAACGCCTCAAAGGCTGCCTGCTGCTCAGGACCCCAGCGAAACACTACCGACTTCTTGGTCAGTCGGGTCAATGGTACTGCTATCTTGGAGAAATCCTGGATGAATCTCCTGTAGTACCCTGCCAGGCCCAGGAAGCTCCGAATCTCGGATGGAGACCTCGGGACCTCCCACTGCATCACGGCCTCAATCTTGGCCGGATCTACTAGTATGCCCTTCTGGTTGACAAGGTGCCCTAGAAACTGCACCTCGCGCAACCAGAACTCGCACTTGGAGAACTTTGCGAAAAGTCTCTCCCTCCTCAAGGTCTCAAGCACCTCCCTCAAGTGATCCTCATGCTGCTCCCGAGTCTTGGAATACACCAAGATATCATCAATGAACACTATCACAGACCGATCCAGCATCAGCCTGTACACACGGTTCATGAGGTCCATGAATGCGGCTGGAGCGTTGGTGAGCCCAAACGGCATCACCACGAACTCATAATGACCATAGCGGGCCCTAAAAGCGGTCTTCTGCACATCCTCATCCTTGACCCGCATCTAGTGATATCCGGACCGTAGATCAATCTTGAAAAACCAAGATGCTCCCTGAAGCTGATCGAACAAATCATCTATCCTCGGAAGTGGGTAACAGTTCTTCACCGTTACCTTATTCAGCTCCCGGTAATCAATGCACATACAGTGTGACCCGTCCTTCTTCTTCACAAACAGGATCGGGGCTCCCCATGGTGAACTGCTCGGTCTGATAAAACCATTGTCTATCAGCTCTTGCAGCTGCATAGACAACTCCTGCATCTCGGGAGGAGCCAGCCGATACGGTGCCCTGGCTATCGGAGCCGCACCAGGGACCAGATCAATCTGAAACTCAACCTGTCTCTCCGGAGGTATTCCAGGCAAATCCTCAGGGAATACGTCCGGGTACTCTCGTACCACCGGTACATCATCAACCGTCGTCTTACCCTTATCCCGGGTATCTATAACATAGGCGACGTACCCCACACAACCCTGCTGGAAATAGCGTCTCACTCTCGCTGCTGAACAAAGAATCGGTCCGCGCTGTGGCCTCTCGCCCTGAATCACTAACTCTCCCCCACTAGAAGTGCGAACTCTCACCAACTGAAGCTCACAATCAATCACTCCCCCATTGGAACTCAGCCAATCCATACCCACTATAACCTTATTCCCTCGCAGGGGAATAGGAACCAAATCTACTGAGAACTGCCCATCAAATAACCGCAGTGAACACCCCTTATGTACTCTTGCGACCCTGACGGTCCTGTCATTAGCTATCTCAACCTCAAGCGGCCAATCCAGCTCCCCTGGAGCTCTGCTAAACCGCTTGCTAAGCGCAAGCGAGACAAATGATCGGGTAGCCCCCGAGTCAAACAATACTGTAGTTGAAATGTCGTTCACTAAGAACGACCCTAAACACAAACACATAACATAAGAAACAATCAATACTAAAACAGAGATAAGAGGAAAAATTCATACCTGTCACCACGTCAGGAGTCGCCCGCGCCTCCTCTGCTGTCATCTGAAACGCTCTACTCTTCGCCACTGGCGCCTCAGCCCGACCCTGACGACCGTCTGTAATCCTCAATGTAGCAGGGGCAGGTGCCGCCACCTTCCCTGCTGCTGCTAAGCTCGGACACTGGGACCTCTTATGGCCCCTCTGATTGCACTGAAAGCAAATCAAATCAGAAAGTGACGTGGTAGTAGAAGTAGCAGTACAATCCCTGCTCATATGACCTGTTCAGCCGCATTTGAAGCAACCCGAACTCCCTGCCCTGCACGCCCCATTGTGCGACCTACCACACTTTCCGCAGCGGCCTCGGCCCTGCTGAACCTTCCCTCGGGAATCTGTCTTGGGCCTTTTTCCTGATCCATCTGAACCAGACACCACCTCTGGTTTCCTCTTTCTCTCCATCTCAAGATCAATCTCTCTCTCATGAGCCCTCGCAATCATGTCATCCAACGTTTTACAGCTGGACCGGATCACAAACTGTCTGATATCACTCCTCAACATCTCACGGTATCGGGCCTTCTTCATCTCATCGTCTGCCGCGTACTGAGGAACGAGAAGAGTCCTCTCCCTGAACTTGGCGGTAATCTCCGCCACTGTCTCCGTCGTCTGCTGGAGATCCTGGAACTCCCTAGCAAGCTGTTGCACCTCAATAACAGGTGCGAACTCGGCCCTGAACCGGGTCACAAAATCCGTCCAGGTCATAGCATCAAGAGTTGCATCATCCCCAATGACATGTCCGACCTCCTCCCACCAATCACGTGCCCTGCCCTTTAGAAGACAGGATGCAAGTCGGACCTTGTCCCCCCTCGGGACATCTGCTAGTGCGGAAAGCGTTGGCAACATCAGCCAACCATCTGGTACTCGCAATGGGGTCTCGGGCCCCCTGGAAATCTGGAGCTCCACAAGCTCTGAAATCCCTAAACGTCAAAGTGCGCGATCCCATCATGGCTGCTATCTCAGTGCGGAACGCACTCAACCTCTCATCCAACAGCTCCAGAATACCCTCCTTGACCGATCCAAATATCACAGGAGCCTGCTCAAGTATGCTACGCGTGACCTCTGTAGAGATGAACTCTCTGGTCTGCTCATCCAAATGCTCGGCTCCCGAGCCTGAACCTGATCCCTCTCCGGCACCTGAACTGCCGACTGCTGGTATAGGGCGTAAAACCACCATTCTGAAAACACAATATGACAATGTCAGAAACACTGATATAACTGGAAGGATCACATCTACTACAGGTTTTTCCAGGTCTCGTCTCAGCCTCCCTCGATTCAAGTACGGATCCTCTGCTTTCAGTAGTACGGGCCCATACTACCTTCCACATCTATCCGTACTTTCCTCAAGAACTACCTTGACTCCACCAAGTCCCTTCTACTGCTACTGATCTCTGCTACTCTCATCCTAGGCTTGCCCTAGGGTAATCACTGACCCACTCTCCGTCATCAGCTGCATACGAAGTCCCTGCTCTCTTCCCCTAACTAGCTCACAAATACTATTACATATCACTCTGACTAGATAATTCTTCGAATGAGAGTTCCTACCCTACAACGGTTGGACTCAAACAAGAGCTGCGAAATAGGGTTAAACCTAACCTTCTGAAATTATTTAATCCTCGCAATATGTAACTTAACATATTTTTTTACTAGTTAGTGAAAGACAGCTAGAACTCCTAAAAGCACAAAGCAAGCAGCATTCGGACATCGAGTGTACATAATCAACATATTTTAATCAGGCTATCATACTGACTAATCTGTACTAGCATGCAGTTCTCATAAAGCTGAACACATATAACAGGCACATAAGGCATCCTTCCTAGATCCTTAGTCCTAATCTAGCATGCTGTTCTAAATAAGCTGATAATCATAACATAACATAATCTGGTATGGGTAATTTGGGAGTACTTACTTGAGCTCAGTTGATTGCATGCACACACCATTTCTCTTTTCAAAGTTCTTTTCTCTCTCTCTTTTTTTTTTTTTAAATTCCTTATATAAAAATGATTTTTCTTTTTGAAAATTTCTATACCGATTCCTTAGTTTGAGTTCAGACACACTCGAAAGGGTGCCCAAATCCCTCAAACCAAGGCTCTGATATCAACTTGTAACACCCCAAAAATACAGTCCAAAAATTTCGTTTTTAAAAAACTATTAAAACCATCAACCATCCAAATCATAAGTAAAATCATAATCATAAAACATCATAGTAACTGTCTCAAAACAAAATCTCATATCAATCATTAGAGTGAACTCCCAAGCGATGACTGTGGTGTGTGTCATGCGATCATCCCGAGCCCTTCCCAGTGCTAGTGGAAGTACCTGAAACCAAAACTGAAAACCATAAGCACGAAGCTTAGTGAGTCTCCCCAATCTACCACATACCATCTACACATAGCATGCAACTAGGAGATACGGGCCTCACCCACACTCGTGGAGATATGGGCCTCACCCACATTCCGTTGACTGGGAGACACGGGCCCCGCCCACACTCCACTATCTCAGAGGTACGAGCCTCGCCCATGCTCAGCTACTTTGAAAAACGGGCCTCGCCCATACTCGGCCGTGATGAGATACGGGCCTCGCCCACACTCAACTACTAAACCCAACATACAAGTATCACACAGACAACATGTAAAGCTAATCTACCATTCATACATCATAATCAACTACTACTATGAGATACGGGCCTCGCCCACACTCGACTACTATCATATAATACTACGGGTCGGCCTTGATGTCGTAGACCCGTTCCTACTGAAGGAGAACTCACCTCGTATAATTGGCTGCTGATATCCCGAGTGAGAATCCCTATCTGCTGCTCCGGCGACTCCCGACTACAATCACAAAACTCTGAATCAACTGATGATTCCTTTTTTGAAGTAAATGACCAATCTACCCCTTGGTCAAAATCAAAGTCCTGGTCAAAATTAACTTCCAGTTGACCTGAATCGTCGAGTTGGGCCACCAACTCGCCGAGTCCCTATCCTTTCTTCTATTCATTAACTCAACTACACTCGTCGAGTTTAGCAAAGACTCGACGAGTTCTCCTTCTGTAACAACATCGATTCGTCCTTCATCTGACTCGCTGAGTTGTATGAACAACTCATTGAGTCCTCCTTCATCATATGAACACGTCCAGTCTACGACTCGCCGAGTCGTATGAACAACTCTTCGAGTCGGTTCTTGCGCGTAAGGAGATTGCCTTGGACTCGCCGAGTGTGTTCTTACACTCGTCGAGTCCCATGATTCTTATATTATGGCTATATCTTAATACATCGAAACACTCCTCAGGACCTGTCCGACCTTGTTAACACTCGACTGGGGTTCCTTTGAACCATATCAGAAAGGGGACTCAATACTCTGGACTCGCCGAGTCCCAAGAACGACTCGTCGAGTCGATAATGTCCATGCCCTATATTTCGATTTCTGACGTACAATACTTGTCCAAAATGTAGATCTGGTCTTCTAAGATCGATCTAGCACATAAAGTTACGAACTTTACGTGCATGCATGGGAGTATATGCTTAAAGGACCCAAAAAAAAGGGGTGTATGGGCTATCATGGCCATAAAGCTTGCATTCTCATGCCATGTACTCGATTCCAGAACCTAGATCTGAAGGTGAATCGACTTAGGACGACCAGGTCTTAAGTATTAAGCTTGTTGGACCCAAAACTCCATAAAAGTGACAAAAAGGAGATCTATAGAACTATAAGACAAGTGATAAGCTTGATTACCAGAAAGTGTAGCAAAAGAGGGCTAGCTTCTGGATCTACTTCTTCTCCTTTGAGCCTTGTCTCCTTCCTTCTTCTCTACCATTTCAAGAAAGCACAAAATCACTCAAAATAGGATGGAATCACTCAAAATACCAATGGAAGGTTAGGGTTTCGAGGGGGAACGCTCTAGAGGTGCTGGAGGCTGGGATGGGGGCTATAAGGATGTTTAAATAGGGTACAAACCCTTAGAATTAGGGTTTCATCCAGACCGGCGGACTCGCCGAGTCGGGAATAACGGACTCGTCGACTCGCCATGCTCAAACCACGTGCAGACCCGCTGCTACTCGACGAGTTAGGGCTGCTGACTCGTCGAGTAGCTTCTAATACAAGAAGAATAATAGTAATTAGAAATGCGTACCAGGAACGGGGCGTTACATTATGGGTCACTAGTGGAGGACCGGTGGTGAGTGGTGGCGGAACCCATCTCGATCGTCTTCCCCAGACAAAACCAACCTCTTCAAGTGAGCAAACTCACTGGTGCTATTGTTCATCGTCTTCTCCACCTTGTTTACCCATCTCGATCAACAACCATCACAACTATTTCACTATTTTAGAGTATTATGGGTTCTTTAGATCGATTGAAGAGGTTTCTGACATCAGATCAACACAGTGAATTCTCCAGTCGAAGGAGAGAAGTGGGGTGGACTGTTTTAGCGATAAAATTGGAAACATATAAGAACAATAAAGGGAAATTCTTAATGGGGGTTTTGAAATTGTGGGATTTTGTGGTCTAGGTTTATGTTGATCATTTATGACTTTGGATGAAATCTTCAAAAATCATGAAATTGCATGGTTATAATATATTGTTTGTGGTTGATGAAGAGCATTGTTTAATTCTCTGTGTGAGTGTGTGTTTTCCACAAAAGTGCAGGTTTCCGAGAGAGAGAGAGAGAGAGAGAGAGATGTGGGCCCAAATTAATTATTTATTTTCTTTTTCATTTAAATTAAATAGAAAAAACATAAAAAAATAGACAAAACTACAAATTTGGTCCCTATGGTATACAAAAAACTTTCGATAGGGTCCAAAAAGTTTTCCGCTTGCATAGAACGTCCAAAATCAAGATTTTTCTATGTTTTTAGTCCAAAACAACTTGAAAAGATGGTTTTACCCTTTTACTTTCTTTTTTATATTTTTTATATTTTCTCAAATACTATTTTAATTTAAAAAGAAAAGGAAAAAAAATTAATTATCTCTCTCTCTCTCTCTCTCTCTCCACAGATAAGAGGGAACTGGTCCCAAATACTTCTTTCCTGCTGTGTTCATGCTTTGGTGAAGAAATAAATTCCACCATCATTATCGAACCCAACTGATTACTCGAGAAATAAAACTTCCCTCCTTCAATATTGTATACATAATCTGAAGCAAATTAGGACAAGGGCAATTTGGTACAACCCATAAATGCATAGAGAAATCTACAGGTTCATATTGATTCTTATTTTTCCTTTTCCGAAATCTCTGGCATGAATTGTGTTTTCAAACCCAATCATGAATTACTTGATTGATTTGGAGAGAAGGAAACCTAATTTAGGGATTTCAGATTTTCAGTTCATCTACTTGTGTCACTGGTGTGAGTTGAGGAAAAGGAAAGGTAAAGCGACGGTACAAGAGCAGTAAGGGCAGATCCATGGCCAAAGGAGATGAAGGAGCGATGAGAAACAGTCTCCAACTGGAAGTCACGCTATTTCGGGGAAAATACTCAATCTCGTTCTTCGACAACAACCTTTGGAGCCGGTTCACCTGAATCAGAGCTTCACTGGATGTAATCGTCATCCTGCCGCCACTTCCCGCCAAGGGCATCGACACTTAAGTTCCTCCTCAAGATATGCAAGGCATCGACACATCGATTCTTCTTCAAACTCTTGGATTGAACCCACTTTGTTTCTTTTAGGTTTAATCTCTCATTCTTAGAAAAAATATAATCTAATCTCTATGGTAATTGTAATCTGAGTTTGGTGATTGAACAATTTCGTGTTCCAAAATCAATTTTGAAGAACAAATAATTTTGTGTTTATTTTCTGGGTTTTGTTGGTGTTCCAGATTTCGTATTCATATAAGTGTGTTTCTTTCTAGAAGGAAACCTACACATACACACATACATAAATCGATTGTAGATTGGATTTTGTGGGTTTTCTTTTGAAAGGGAGATTTCGGTGTGTATGTATGTTCATCAGAAATCAGTGGAGTCACTAGTGAAATGAGAGAGAAAGAGTCAAAGAGAGAGAGAGAGGGATAAAGATATATATATATATATATATATATATATATATATAGAGAGAGAGAGAGAGAGAGAGAGAGAGTACGGTGGGGTGGGGATGGAAAATTCTTTTTTTTAAATCAAAATAACATTAACATACTTATAGAAAAAGGAAAAAAGAAATCAAAAGGGTATAACCGTCTTTTTAAGTTATTTTGGACCAAAAACCTAGAAAAAACTTGATTTTGGACCTTCCATGTAAGTTGAAAACTTTTTGGACCCTATCCAAAGTTTTTTGAACACCAGAGGGACCAAATTTGTAGTTTTTTCTAAAAAAAATATATCAGAAGGGCATTATAGTCATTTCAATTTTACGAGGGACCAAATCTACGTACAAACATGGCCAAAAGGACCATGAAGCCAAAAAAGTCGGGGTTTGGACTAAAACCCCAAAAAATGCTTACCACAGGGACCATTTTTGCAGTTTTGTCTTTAAAATAATATGTTTTTTATGTTTAGTTAAGGATAATATTTAAAAGATAATCTGAAAAACTAGTTTAAATAGCTTTTTGAAAAGTTAACTTATAAGTTACTTTTTAGTTTGACAAACATAACAACTTAAAAACTTTCAGAAAATAAACTAGTTGTGGTGCACCAAACAGAGCCTAATGCTATGTTTGGCGTACTAGTTGAAAAGCTAGCTGTTAGCTGAAAAGCTAACTGTTAAATAAAAAGCTAACTGATAGCTGAAAAGCTAGCTGATAAAAAATGACGTTTGGTAAAACTAGCTGAAAAATATAAAATTACATAAAATGACATGTAAGAGTATGTGTTTCTATAATTATTTAAGGATGTATTTGGAAAATTTTAAAAAAACTCCTAAAAGGTTAGTCTAAGTAGCTTTTCAAAAAGCTAACTTATAAGCTACTTTTTGGCTTACCAAACACGACAACATAAAAAAGCTCGAAAAATAAGTTAGATTATCAGCTAGCTGTGGTGCCAAACACAGCCTAAATAACTAAATTGGAACCTCCCATCTCATAAGACATAAGAAAATAACAATTTAACTAGTAGACACCACTCAGTGAATTTGCTAAGTTACTTTTTGTGACACAAATTTTGGAAAAAATTCACACATTAAATTTATTAAAAAGGAAAAAAAAAAAAAAGTCTTAGGATTAACCCATTGAAAAAGGTCAAAAAAAAAAAAAAAAAAAAAGGTAATGCTGCAAGTTAACTGAATTTATAACCAAAATATATGATATTTTGTAACATTTAAAATAAAAATTGTTCGGCGATATGGTCATATACTCATATGAGCGAACAACTGTACATTTTTATAGCATGTTCCATATTTATTATACTTTGCTAGGAATAAACATGTGTTTTTCGTACATTTTTGTACTCAGCGGACATGATAATATTAGTATAATGTCAAATCAAGTTTGTAAAGTCTCTTTTTTTTTTTAGACAAAACTTCAAAAATGGTCCCTGTGGTTTTCGAAAATATCAAGTTTAATCTCTAAGTTCAAAAAACCTCACGGATCGTCCCTGTGGTTTCAAAACTTTTAACATTTGGTCCTTCCGCCTAACTCCATCAGCTTTCTATCGTTAAGTGAGGGGTATTTTCGTCATTTCAACACCCAGGGACCATTTATGAGGTTTTTTTTTGTTGGAAAAAAAAGAAAAAAAATTAAATTTAAAGGGGTCCCACCCATCTCTCTCTCTCTCTCTCTCTCTCTCTCTCTCTCTCTCTCTCTCTCTCTCTCTCTCTCTCTCTCTCTCTCTCTCTCTCTCTCTCTCTCTCTCCACTTTACAATGGAGGAATCCTAAAAAAAGCTACAACAATGGAAGCTGCAACAGTTGTGTTACCAAATCTCACTCATTCAAATCCCCCAAATCCCCTAAATCGCTCCATAAATCTCACACCCAACTCTACCTTCTATGGTTCTTAATGAAATCTCCAACTTACAGTTCTCCAATTCACAGCATCTGGGTCTCAACCATCTGGGTCTCAACTTTTTCTGCTCGTTGTCTTCCCCATACACACCCACAAATAAAGAAAACCCAAAATCGGAAACTCCAGATTTGTCCACCGAATCACATCTTCAGAATCCGGTCTTGACCCGTGAAGAAGCACTACCACGGATGATCCAAAATTGCAAACCCGGAATCCCATGAGATAAACATTGAAACCCAGAAAAAATTCATAGAATCTTGGTTTTCTTGAGTAGAATCAAATTGAGTACAGGAACCCACTAATCTCTCATTTGCCTCAAAACGTCCCAATCTATCTAGCAACATCTCGATCTGGTAACTGCCAAATTCCTTTATCTTGTTGGCGTTTGAGATGAGTTCATACAAAGCCTTCATCCTCTCTGCAATAAGAACAAGATTTTGAAGAAAACATAATACAAGGTTTATAGGAAAGATAAGAAATATGGGCCTGAATCTTCTAGCTCTACTTCTCTGACGTGGCTGTGATGGTGCTCCACCACCAGTGTTGCAGTTGCGGTCTGTACTCACGATTGTTGACAACGATTTCAATAATGTAATTTGGAACGTAGGTCAACTACTCACTATTCACTTGTGGTTTCCAGTCTAAGACACAAACACAGGACGGAACAATAAAAACCACACACACACATATGGGGAAGGGCGGTGATTATCGCGTCCACAAATTGATGATGACAACAAGCAGCTGACAGTGGTTGGGAGATGTAATCGAAATCGACGGGGCTAGGGTTTTAGGAGGTGGTGTCGTCGTCGGAGTCGATGGGTATTATATGATGCACTGATAGTCGGAGCGACTGTATCGTGGAATCGTTACAGAGCAACAAACTTCAAACAAATATGGTTACGATGATGCAATAATGATGATCATAAATTACAGACGAATGTGGTGGAGGTGAAGTTATATGATAACAGGGATTGAATTTTCCCTTTTTATTTTGGGTTGCAGGTGCTCTTCCTGTGAATGTAAGAGAGAAAACAAAAAGAAAGGGGTGGAGTGGAGTGGGGAAGAAGGGAATAAGGGTGGGGTTGTTAGAGAGAGAGAGAGAGAGAGAGAGAGAGAGAGAGAGAGAGAGAGAGAGAGATGGGTGGGTGGGTGGGTGGGTGAGCCCCCTTTATATTAAATAATTATATATATTTTTCTTTTTTTTTTAAATGAGGCAAAACTTCATTAATGGTCCCTGTAGTAGTGAAATGACCGAAATGTCCTTCACTTAACGGCCAAAAGCTAATGGAGTTAACGAAAATGACCATTGTTAAAAGTTTTGAAACCACAGGGACGATCTGTGAGGTTTTTTGAACTTAGGGATTAAACTTGATATTTTCGAAAACCATAAAGACCATTTTTGAAGTTTTGTCTTTTTTTTATCTAAAAGTATACATGGTAAGTAACAAAAAATAGAAACACAAATATATAGTTACTAAATAAGTCTGTATAATATAATAAAAAAACAACTGCATCTTTATATGAACTTTAATTATTTATGACACTCCCAGTACAACCGAACCAACTTTACTAGAACCAAATGCATGCCATGTGAACCCTGACTTGAAAGATATGTATAAATACAAATTAACATATTGAAATAAGTGACTATACCTAAACATATCAAGAAAAAACCATATAGATTTTGTCTTAGCATCCCCACCACTTGACAAACATCAAACTTAACAGCAAATTTGCTATAAGACCCCACTCGTATTTTGAAACCATCACTGAAAACGAAGTGAAAGACATGTTTAGAACATAAGAAGCCAAGCCTGGATGTTGATCACGTGAGATGATCACGGCTACCGACTCATGAGCACTGGTGGATTTAGAAAATGTGTGTTTGCCTTTAAAAAAAAGTTGTGGATACAATTCAAAATTATTAATTTTTAAGTCATTTGTTTTAAAATATAAGAATAATCAGATTTTATACCGTAAAGTATTATAGTTTTTGATAATCCAAATGAAAATGTTATATTGTTTAAAATGAAAAGTTAATAGTCACTATGCCAAAATTAAATTCATATTAAAATTCTAGGAAAATGGTATTAAATAAATAGTTGTTGGTGGGATAAATAATAATTTAAGGAGAGAATAAATAAATGAAGTGAATGGGGAGGGAACACAGGTCAGAGCGAGAGTTATCGTCCTGCCTTGGGATTCTGCCGACGATTCTTTCAAAATGCTCAACTAGCACTACTAATTTACTACAGATAATTTGATACTAATGTTATAATAAATTAGTAAAGGATGTAAATTTAAAATTACAAAATAAATAAATAAATAATTGTTTGTTCTTAAGGACATATATTTATAAATCACTCTAATTCATTAGAAAAGTAGTCCAATAGTGGTATTCGAACCAAATACATAAGAAATTAAAAATATATATAGTAGAGTTGTCGTACTCAATTTATTGATCCTAAGTTACATTAAAGTAAACAGATACAAGAGTATAGAATCCCACAAAATTTAATCAAAAAATTTCCCCAGATTACAAGAAAATATATCCAGTCAAGACATTTTCAAAAAAAATAATAAAAACTTAGAAGAGGAAATAAAGGGTGATATGGTAATTTTGACAAGTCTAGTGGGCCATGGCAGCTGGGGGAGCAGGGGCATTAGCATTAGCATTAGCAAAGCTAATGTTTCTCTGGTTAGGCATGGCAAGCATAGCAGTATGATCCATGAAATCATTCAAAGCCACCACATATTCCAAAATTACCCTCAGATCGTCTGCACATGAGAACCCTAGGTTACCGGTTCTTCTAACAGCATAAACATAAAACGTTATGCACCCTTTTCTGAACTTGAACCGGGCCATCTCGCAACCGGACACTCCTCTGATCAGTTTCCGGTTCACTTCCCCTAAAGGAATCTCCGCTGGCCACACCCGGTCCATCGCCACCTTCATTTTTTCCGATTCGAATACGAACAGAACCACCTTCGATTTCTTGGTGCCGAGGCCGAGTGTGAGGGTGTGCCATGCATGGTGCGCTAATATGGTGAAGTTTGTAGGGAGGAAACCGGTGGTTGACGGGAAGATAGATGGGGTTTTGTTGTGGATGGGTGTCGGTGGGGGTAGAGAAAGGAGGCGGAGGAGTTCAAGAGGCCGCGCACGGCGGATGGTGAAGGATTTAACGATGAATTGACCGCCGAATCGGAGGCCTTTGACTTCCGACGAGGGTTTGAAAGAGTAATCTGAGGAGGATTGATCATTTGGGTGTTTGTGTTTTTGCTTCTTTTTCTTTTTCTTGTTTTCTTTTTCATCCATGGATGAATGAATGTGGTGGGCGGTGGTGGGTGAAAGAAATAGAGAGCGAGGAAGGTTGGTCGAATGGGGTTCTTTATGGTGAATGGTTGGATATTGATTTGTGATAAGAGACCAATCTGAAGCTTTTTCTGATTTTTCAAGTGAAAATGTACACTTTTCCACAAATCCTTTCATTTAATCGGTGATTGAATTTTTAAACATTTTACAAAATATAAAGAAAAACAACCGTCGTTTATAGAACTATATTCAAATTAATTACAAATTATCAAAAATAAATCAATTAGACAAGTAATATACTATTACCCAAAGACAACTCACTCACTATGCTTAGAATATTCCTATTTCAATAACATTAGTTAGTGAATGTAGGCAATTAGTTATCATATTTAAAAGACAAATTAAATATCATTTTACTTTTTTTTTTCTTATAAATCCTCCTATCTAATTAAATAATAATATATGTCATATTATTATACTAAAATATCATTAAATTTCATTAAATGAACATTAAATATTACACATGTCACTATTTAATTGCATACGATTATTTATAGTAACAAAAAGTAGAAGAATATTTAATTTCTCCATTTAAAATGTGTCATTTCATATGTCATATCAAAATGGTGTTATAACACTAATCCAATGAAATGAACAACTAGTTATAACATCTTTAACTTTCTATCTCATCATTTCTTTTTTATTTTTTTCGTCTTTTTTATTTTTTACTTTTTTCAATTTATTTATTTTTTTATTGTTTTTCTTTTCAATTTATTTTTTTAATCATGTTGGATTATTTAAAAAAAAAAAACAAAACATGCAATTTAATTAATTCTTAGATTAATCATAACATTAAAAACTTAAAATAACATTACACACACACAAAAAAAAAACATTGTCCTAAAAACTAAAAAGCGATCAACTAGTCATTCAAATATTGCTTTTCGATTTTCTCCTTCATCTTCCGGAGCACTTGCACTTCTCGTGGTCCCATGTTTTCTTCGCTAGTCTAGAGAATTGCTAAATCTTTTGCCATTTGATCTTTCTCCGCTTGCTTACGAAGAAACTCCAAGTGCTCACGTTGCACATTAACCTTTTGTTGGGCGATCAGATTTTGTTGGTCGACCTTTGCTTTCATTTTCGTGAACTCTGTTGCCCTTTTATCAGTTTTGTCCGCGTGATGTTGAGCGTGTTTCGCTTTGTCATGTCTGGTCGGTCGGCGTGGGGGGGGGGGAGATCTCTTCGATGTCGTCGGGGATGTCATTCGTGTCGGCGTTGAGGTCGATGTTAGTTCGTGCGTCGAAAACGTCAAACGAACTAGAATTGCGAGACCTCTTTGATTGTGCCTCCGACGATGTTAGCGCCTTAATCCATTTTGAATCTTGCCTGAAAATCTCCCATATTTTTTTCAAACTTGAAAGTGTGCCCCATTTTGACTTGATATTGTTATCGCGCAGCTTTGTACATACCAAAATTGTGACATCCTCATTTTCACGGCCAGAAAAGACCGATTTTGTTTATGCTTTATAAAAATCAGAGTACCTCTTTTAATAAAAACGTTGCGGAATTTGTTTCCAGAAAAACATGATAAATACGTTATCAAAGTATTTCTGAAGAAATGTATTTTTATCCATTTTAAAACATTTGGGATGTCATCGTCAATACAAAAACATACGCATAAACAAATCTTACATTCATTTACACTAGTGATCTACATCTTTTTTAAATCCCTCAGTGTAAAGTAGCTTCATATCGACACTTATGATATAAATAAGCTTGAGTGTGTTAGGTTGGGAAACCTGGTGAGTACATAGGGTTTTCAACCCACAATAATTTAATTATTATGTTTAAACATCATACAATCAACCCAATTACCCATCCCCATTATATTCCTTACTCTTAAGGATCTACCCTAAGAATCATCCATCTTGCATTCGTTCATTTCGAAGCCCATTGCTTCCAGGGTTTATATGATAGGCACTAAGTCCATAGCTGTCAATGCTTGTTCATAAAGCACTAATTCCATAGCCGCTAAAGTTCATTCATTGGGTACAAAATCCATAGCTACCAGTGTTCAGCTAATAGGTATTAAATCCATAACTACCAACGTTTATTTAACAGGTACTAAGTCAATAACTACCAACGTTTATCTAACAGGTACTAAGTCCATAGCTACCAATGTTTATTCGATAGGCACTAAGTCCATAGTCGTCGTTGTTATTTGTTAGGCACTAAGTTTATAGCTGCCAATGTTCACTCATATCATCTTTCATCTCTCATCATTCATCTACCCATGTTTTACCCAACATATTCGTAGATATAAAATACATATACAATTTAAATCATTTAAAACATGTATAAAATCGTTCATCCAGCATAGAAAGCAAGTATTCAAATAATATGCACACATAATAAGTAATTTATATAAAATACTTCATATATATATGTAATATGAAAGTAACTATGCACTCATATCTATGTGGTGATTCCGAACTCAGACAGCGCTTCGCTTCCTAAAAATAATTTCCTTTGACGAAACTTAGTATTATTACCACTAGATTTTAGTCTAATATTTACCGTGACTAATTATTAGTCTTATTATTATTATTATTATTATTATTATTATTATTATTATTATATAAGCGTTTAAACAATATTTTCCAACCACTATGTACAGACAGGGGCCAGACATAAAACCGGAGGGCATGACCATTTTGGCATATAGCACTTCTGAAATCCAACAACCCTATGCGGCCCTTTAAACCAGATTCCTCGTACCGCGAATAGTTAAAAAGATATTATAACGACACTTATATAAGTCATAATAATAGCCCAAATATTTATTATAAGTTCATAATAACAATACTAATTTTAAATATAAGCTATATTAAAATAAGGTAAGCATAACTTACTTACAAGGAGTTTTAGCTAGGAGTCAGGCTCTGCAGGGGCAGAACTTCGTCGCTGAATCTTTCTAGGAAAGATTCGTACAACGTTTCAGCGCTCACCTTGCTATACTAAAACTACAGAAAGAGAAGTCGAATCACGAGGACCGAAATGCTCGAGGGATAAGAAGAGAAAGACTCTTGAATCAAGAGAATGGTGCAAGAAATATGAGAGCCCAAAGCTCTTATTTATAGTAATTGAATTTACAAAAAACTACCCTCCATAACTACTTAATGACCTTATAGTTATATAAACGACTAAACACCCAGTCATAGTACTATTTTAAAAAGATTTAACGATATTTGTACTAAACTAATGTCGAAAGTATTCAACATTAGTCTTATAATGACCGCATCGTCGATACCTTTCTAATGATATATACATATGTATATATGTGTACGTATATATGATTTATACTTTATTTTAATACGTAAATATGCTATTATAATTTGTAACTCGTTCATACGAACTCCGTTTTTGACACTCTTTATATGCACACGTAGGTGGAGACGTACTCTACAACTTTCATTTAGACTCCGTCGGCTAATTTTGACTTTATTTTTAAAGTTATATTTTTAACAGGCCGGGACAGGAAAAGTCCGTTAAAAATTCATAATTTCTTCATCCGACGTCCGTTTTCGTCTGTCCTTTTACCCTTCCGCTACTATTAATGAGATCTTCACTTCTCATTTAGGTTGCGTTGGCCAAAAATCGATCGATCTAAAATTCGAATTTTGGGATGTACACTGCTATGCCAAATCTTAGAAAAATCATAACTTCCTCATACGAAGTCAGATTTTGACGTTCTTTTTTTGTATGTTCCCGGTTTAACGTATACTACAAATTTTGTTTAGATCACTAAGGCTAAAAAGTCTTCTATCATAAATTCACTATTTACGTCTCCCAGTGTCGTGCCGGTTTTGCCGTAAAACTTCGAAGGGCCATAACTTCTTCGTTATAACTCGGATTTCGGCGTTCTTTATATGTACGGAACCCTTGTAACATATACTATGACTTGGTTAAGATTATTCATTCTAAATAATCTTTTATTAAAAAATCATTGTTGACGTTTACCGTCTCTAAATTGACTAGCCCGAATCTACGGGCGTTACAAAAATCATTTGCACCACTTTGTTTTTGTGATTCTAGTCTAATGAAAGTCCCATTAAACTTGGTGCACCGGCGAGTGATCAGACTCCACTTACTACTAAGCATATCGATATTGTGATATGGTTGTTTCTTCATAAGCTCATGGAATTTGTCGAGCACAACTTCCCAAAACTCAACTTTTTGCATATCATTTCCTACAGTTGAACTCTTTGAAGTCCCGCATCACGCCACCGCCAACACGTACTTCTCCTCTAGTGTCCACCATAGTGGAGGTTCTTTTTTCAATTTTCGCGATTGCCTTCCCTTTCTTTTTCCCTTTCTCTTTCCGACTGCCTCCCGCTTGTGTTTCATGAACAATTTCTGGTGTTGGTTGTATAGGTGGTGGTTGTGTGGTTGTTTGTTGCATGGAAGCGAAATCACTAAAAAGGTTTTGTTGATGATTTGGGTTTTGTTGCATGTAAGGGGATGTAAGAAAGTGCATTGGGGGTGAGTTTGGATTTAAAAAGTTCCCTTGAAGCGGTATTTGGTGGTAAGTTTGAGTTGAGTAGGTTCATATAACTCTCGTATTGTGTGAACCCCATCGGGACGGATGTGATTGTGTTTGGAGGCGGGGTGTTCGGGTTTTGCTCCATATTTGGTTGAAAGAAAAATTAGTTTTTTTAAGATGAAAGAAATATGAAGATGAGAGAAGATTTTTGTGTTTAAAAATTATGTATATGTGTGTATTTATATGTAAAATAAAAAAAAGTAAATTTTTTTTACCTCTCGACCGTTTCACAACAAACATATTTTTGACCGATTCATCGGCGTTACACATCATTATGGAGGCAACAGAGGGCAAAGAAGTCAAAGATAACGAACGAAAACGAAATAGGGGGAGATGTTTTGGCGTGGCCACCGCGTTTTCGTAATGCCACGTCAGTAAAACGAACGTGGGCGTTGCCCACACCTCATACTCGAAGAGATTTTTTTTGTTGGAGTTTTTTTTTTATAAAATATAAATAAATAAGCTAATTTATTTCCAACTTGAGAGTTTTTAAAGAGGATTATTTATGAGACCTTTATGTAATTTGTTTGTTTTTAATTGGTAGAAAACATATATGCCCACTAAAGCATTCGAAACCTTATTTAAAAGCTTGTTAATTGATAAGTTATTTGAAAAAAAAAAGTTTGAAATAAGATCTCTAATAACCTTTTCAAATTCACTAGATTTTTAAGATCAAAAGACTTTAAAAAGCTATTCCGAGTAAAGTCCCACAATTTCATCTTAATTCTTAAATCATAGCCATATTAGGTGTAATACTCATGTATTACATGAGTTTATTTTAAAAAAAAAAAAATATGAAATTCTAAACATTTGAAAAGTTTGAATTTATAAAAAAAATAGAAAAATATTGAATTATTAAAATTAAATTGTTTGTTTTTTTTTTAAATTAAACAAATAATTTAGATAAATAAATAAAGAAAAACTAATGAAAGTTTAATTTAGAAAAATTGAAATTAGAAGGAAATCAATTAATGAAATTGATATGCATTTATTATTATATTTATTTCATTTATTACATTTAAATATTATGTGGAAATTAATAAAATGAAAAAAAAAATTGAAAATAACCACAAAATGATATGTGGCCAAATTAATAAAAGTGTAACATGTGGAAAAAAGTTCTTTATTTAAAGTGTAACATGTAACTATAGATGGATTGAATTGGAGAAAATGGCGGTATTGGACATCAAACAGCGGGCAAAAATTAAATGGGTCACCGACGGAGACGAAAACTCAGCCTTCTTTCACGGCTTCGTCAACAACAAAAGGAGGAAAAACAAAATCTCAGGGCTATTAATTGATGGAGTGTGGGTCACACAACCTGAAGTTGTTAAGTCGGAGATTTACAGCTTCTATCAGACAAAAATTCCATGAAAGGTGGCCCTCTAGAACAAAGTTTTGTAGCCGGAACTTCTCAAATATTGACCCAACTACTCGTGAAAGTCTTGAATCTCCATTCACTATAGAAGAGATAAAAGAGGCGATATGGGCTTGTGGGAACGAAAAGGCTCCAGGACCAGATGGCTATACATTCAAATTCATAAAAAGGTTCTGGGACTTACTGAAAGATGATATTGTGAAAGCTGTCAAACATTTTGAGAGATATGGAGTAATTAGCAGAGGATGCAATGCCTCATTCCTTACACTCGTCCCTAAGATAAAGGATCCTCTAAAAATTGGAGACTATAGACCAATAAGCCTTATTGGTAGCATATATAAGGTTATTGTGAAAACTCTCTCTACAAGACTCGCAAAGATCATCGGTTCATATATTGGAGATGTACAGTCGGCCTTTGTGGCGGGAAGGAACATCCTGGACGGGCCCCTAGTAATCAGCGAAATGTGTTCATGGGCTAAGAAAGTGAACGAGAAATGGTTACTGTTCAAAGTTGATTTCAATAAAGCTTTTGACACGTTGAACTGGGAATACCTAGACCATGTCCAAATGCAATGGGATTTGGCCAGCGTTGGAGGGGTTGGATTCAAGGTTGACTAAGGTCCTCGAGTGCGTCGATTTTAGTTAATGGGTCACCAACAAACGAGTTTGAAGTCGGGCGTGGAATAAGGCAAGGTGACCCGCTATCACCATTCTTATTCATAATAGCTATGGAGGGGCTAAATGTCGTGATGAAAGAAGCCTGCATAAAAGGAATTTTCAAAGGAAAAAATATCCCGAACAGTGACTTGCGTGTGTCACATTTGTTCTATGCTGATGATGCACTCTTCGTGGGGGAATGGAGTGATGATAACATCAGGAACCTGGCCAGAATCCTCCGATGTTTTCATGTTTCTTCCGGGCTTCAAGTGAACTTCACCAAATCGAGAATTTTTGGTATCAGGGTTGATCAATGTGAGGTAGCAACTCTAGCATCACCTCTTGGCTGTGAACCAGCTAAGCTTCCTTTCACATACCTTGGAGTTCCTGTCGGGGTGAATATGAGCCTTTCAAAGAACTGGAAACCAGTGATCGAAAGATTACAATCAAGATTGAGTTCTTGGAAATCGAAGACCTTATCACTGGGGGGTCGGCTAACTTTAGCCAAAGCAGTCCTTGGAAGCCTTCCAACATTTTACTTCTCCTTGTTCGTTGCTCCAACAGGTGTTATAAAGACACTGGAAAAAATAAGGCGAAGATTCCTATGGGGTGGTGTCGGTGAGAAAAAAAGCATAAACTGGGTGGCATGGGATAAGGTGACTGCTCCCAAAACAGATGGCGGTTTAGGACTAGGCTCGCTTAAACCTCTCAATATGTCCTTAATTGTGAAGTTGTGGTGGCGACTGAGAGTCGACATGTAACGCCCCGATTCCAGGTATGGATTTAAATAATAGGTTAATTGGTTTAATGTCCTACTCGACGAGTTGGTTGCCCTACTCGTCGAGTAGCAGCGGGGTTGGTACGCGTGTTTAGTGACCTACTCGACGAGTCCACTAAGGGACTCGACGAGTAGGAGCTGGCAGATGAAACCCTAAATCTCGGGGTTTTCCACCCTATTTAAGGAATGATAAGCCTCCTATGGCCTCTTTGCAGTCTTTGAGAGCCCCTTAAAACCCTAATACGTGTGTGTGTGTGCCCATTGTGTGATTGAAGCTTGATAAGAGGATCTTTGGAGGAGGAAGGCTTAGAGGAGAAGAAGATTGGAACAAGTGGAGTGTGGGAATCAGCTCTTATCTCCGTTATCACCTTCTGGAGGTAACCAAATCGCCTTTCCCTTGTAAATCTCTTCTTTTTTTGGTTGAGTTTTAGGGTTTTTGGTGGGATGTTAAGTTGAAAAGATGAGCTATGGGCTAGATCTGAAGTTGTAACTCCAGATCTGGACCCTCCTTGGATTCTATAAGCATAAAGTTACAATCTTGGTCATGATTGAGGTCCCTCTTGAGCATGAAGTTCCATTAAGAGCTTAGAATTGGCATTTAGAACCTTTGTAGCTATGCATGCACGTAAAGTTTGCAACTTTACGTGAAAAGCATGCCCTAGAAGCTTGGATCTGTGATTTGGAGCCGCTGCATGGCTCAAAACAAGTCTGTATGGAAAAAGGACTGAATGGACTCGGCGAGTCGCAAGGTTGACTCGGCGAGTCACATGAAGATGGCCGTGAACTCGACGAGTTGGATGAACAACTCGGCGAGTCCGATGAAGATCACCATAAGACTCGACGAGTTGAAGAACAACTCGGCGAGTCGGATGATTTTTCCCTAGGATATGTATGTGTGTGTATCCGTCGAGTGGCAAGGAGGGAACTCGACGGGTGGCCTTAGAGTTTGAACGGGAATCGAAGGAACTCGACGAGTCATTCCGACGACTCGGCGAGTGGAATGTGCTTCGAGGAACTCGGCGAGTAGCCGGGGGTACTCGGGGAGTTGGGGTCAACATGGACTGTTGACCTTGATTGAGGACTTTGACTTTGACCAGGGGTTGACTGGTGGGTTTTGGAGTACCTTATAAGGTTAAGGACTTATGAGTATAATGTACTATGATTATAGGTGGTGGAACCTGTGCCAAGTGATTCGAGAGTTGGGTGTTATCTTCCGGGTCGACATTTGCGAGGTGAGTTATCCTCACTATACCAACAGGGTCTACGACACCAAGGCCGACCCTTTATGATTTACATCCTGGTTTAGGATGGTTGCTATGTTATTGCTATGCTAGATTTCATCCTGGTTTAGGATGGTTGCCACGTTAGATTACATCCTGGTTTAGGATGGTTGCTATGTTATTGCTATGCTAGATTTCATCCTGGTTTAGGATGGTTGCTATGTTAGATTTCATCCTGGTTGAGGATGGTTGCTATGCTAGAGATCGGTTAGATCGGTATCCTGGTTATAGGATGGTTGCCATGTTAGTGATCTGTTAGATCTGCATGTTTACTTGTCTATATGTATGTGCACATGTTTGTTGGTTTGGGGAAAGGGTTGAGGCAGGTCCTGCTGTGTGCAGTAGGCCAAGACACCCTGGACGGACCGGGTAGACTACAGGCCCGGGCCGGGCAAATCTAGTCAGGCCGAAGGCCCAGCGAGCGGTCCGGATAGGCTGAAGGCCCCGAGGAGGGCGATCCAGACGTGCCGAGGGCTCGGAGAGCGGTCCAGATAGACTGAGGACCGGGATTCAGTCCAGTCAGACTGATGGCTCATTACACATGCTGTATTGTTTACTACTATGTTCATATGATATGATACGGTTATATCCGTATGGCGTTGGTATTTTGGGGGTAACTCACTAAGCTCTCGGGCTTACAGTTTCAGTTTATTGTTTCAGGTACATCAGGTGATCGCGGCAAGGCGAAGGCATGATCGTACCGCTCCTCCTATTATGTTTATGTTTCTGGGAATACTCTGATAAAAATGTATTTTGAAAACAAAGTTGTAATGTTTTGATGAACTTGACATGTTTTGAAAGTTTAAATTTGTTCGAAATTTTTGGGTGTTACAAGTTGGTATCAGAGCCTTGGTTTGAGTGAATTGGAGGAAACACTCATGTGTCTCCAGTCTCAAACTGAGGACAAGGTTATAAAACGATTTTCTTAAAATGTTTTCAAAATAATAAAAGAAGGATGCAAGTGTACGATCAGCCGGAGCTCGCGGATAGACCCCAAAATACCTTACGGATTATTTGAGTTACGAGATATGATTAGAACAACATGCTAGTACTAGGCTAGGGATCTTCAGGAATTGCATGATAGAATTTCCTGATTATATGATGCCTTATAGCCTAGGGTTTTCCTTATATGAAATTAACGTCATTACTGTAGTTGCTTAGTGTATGCATCACGACTGTACATAATTAAGATCTTATAGCCTGAGAATGTTTGGTTGGCTTTATTTCCTGTTCCTTGTCTGGTTGTGGGCTTAGAGTAGGACCCAGTATTCGAAAGTCTATAGGGTCCAGCGTTATGTATGGTTAGCATACACGAGGGCTACAGGGTTGGTGGAAGTTTCATGGATGGATGGGTTGTTTGGGATGAGTCCGCCGACTACGAGATATTTAGCCTTCCTCTAGGAGTGAGGCTTGAGTGCTCGCTATGATTATGTATATTGTTGGGGCGTTGTGATGATACTTGGGACAAATATGGGTAGGTGTGGAAGGTAGTATGGGCCCGTACTACTGAAAGCACAGGACCCATACGCGTAGCAAGTAAGTCACAATCCCTAGGGTTAGTAGGGAGTTGGTTCCCAGTTATTTATATGGATTATCTGATACCTTGTGTTATGTTTCAGAATGGTGATGACCATGCGCATTGTGATTGGATCCGGTTCGGGATCAGGATCAGGAGAGGGAGAGGGCGGACAGGGGGCGCCGACAGCGCCCGAGACTATCGGCCAAATGAGGCCAGATGAGATGGATGACAGGATCCGGGAGAGCCTGCATGATGAGGTTGCTGCTTTGTTCCGGGCTGAGTTGCCAGAGATGTTTGGGTCTATTAAGACCGCTATGGTGGAGTATTTTGATGATCGCTACGCAGCCCTCACCGAGGCGGCTGCCGCAGCAGCTGTATCGGCGGCAGGGATGGGAGCCGGTCGGGCTTTTCAGTATCGGGACTTCGACAACACGAAGCCTCCTACTTTTGATGGTACTCAGGACCCCATCAAAGCCATGAGGTGGCTGTCTGACGTGGAGGGATGTTTCTTCACATGCGTGTGTCCTACTGACCAGAAGGTCAGATGTACCCTGAACTTGCTAAGGTCCGGGGCAAAGGACTGGTGGAGGTTGATGACTGGGTCGTATTCAGACGAGCAAAGAGCTGCTGTTACTTGGGAGCAGTTCAGGGATATGTTCCGCGCTCGCTACTTTCCTCGAGTCGAGCGGGAGCGGTTAGCTCAGGAGTTTCTGGAGTTGAGACAGGATCGGGAGACGGTGACGAAGATCACCCGTATGTTCACTGAGAGGGCGATGTTCTGCCCGGAGTTTGCTTCTGAGCAAGCTCAGATGACTCGTTATCTGAGCATGCTCAAGACGGATATTCGACAGTTTGTGGCGACTCAGCGTTGTGATACGCTTCTGGAGTTACAGGAGGTCGCCAGGCGGCGGGAGCTTGAGATTGAGTTACAACTGAGAGAGCAGGATCGGGCCCCGGCACAGACGCAGTCGGCGCCAAAGCGGTCTAAGACCGCTGATTCCAGGACAGGGAGACATCAGAGCCGCACTTGTGGCAAGTGCGGAAAGGGGCACGCGGGGGTTTGTAGGTCCGGTAGCGGATGCCGCAAATGCGGCCAGGAGGGGCATTTTGCGAGGGATTGTCGTCAGACGACCCCAGTTTAGGATATGAGGATCTGCTACCACTGTCATCAGGTTGGTCACGTGAAGACCAACTGTCCACAGCTTGCAGCCAGGCCGACACAGGCTCCAGCTCCGGCTACATTGAGGATTATCGATGGGAGGCAGGGTAGGGCAGAGCCCCCGAAGGCTTAGGGGCGCGCCTTTCAGCTTACGGCCGAGGAGGCCAAGGCAGCACCAGACGTGGTTGCGGGTATGTTTCTGTCCTTTATCTCATTTACTATATCTGTTGTATGCTTATCTGTTGTACCTGTGATTAGGTACATTTTTAGTGAACTCTCTGCCTGCTTTGGTCTTATTTGACTCGGGGGCGAGTCGATTCTTCGTATCTCAGTCATTTAGTAGGGAGTTCAGTGCGCCAATGGGCGAGTTAGAGTGTCCGTTGCGAGTGTCTATCGCCAACGAACACGGGGTTTCTGCTTCTTCAGTTTATCGAGGGTGTGATTTGGAGATTTTCGGGGTGTCCTTCCTGATAGATTTGATTCCTATCCCCATGGGGGATGTATGCGTGATTGTAGGGATGGATTGGCTTAGCCGTTTCGGTGCCATGATCGACTGTGAGAGGCAGCGGGTGGTGGTTCGAACCCCAAGTGGGGGAGAACTGGTAGTATATGGCGAGGGCACCAGGTTGGGATCAGGGTTTTGTTCGGCAGCCAGGGCTCGACAGTATATACAGCACGGGTATGCCGGTTATTTGGCGTATGTGGTAGATACGCGGGTTAGGGAGCAGCTCTCAGTTTCATAGGTTCCCGTGGTTAGAGAGTTTGCTGATGTGTTTCCGGAGGAGTTACCCGGAGTGCCTCCGGAGAGGCAGGTTGAGTTTAGGATTGATCTAATGCCGGGTGCGGCCCCTATCGCTAAGGCGCCGTACCGACTGGCACCGCCAGAGATGCAGGAGTTGTCATCTCAGTCGTAGGAGCTGCTGGATAAGCAGTTTATTCGTCCGAGTAGCTCACCCTGGGGAGCACCGATCCTTTTTGTCAGGAAGAAGGACGGTTCGCACAGGATGTGCATTGACTATAGGGAGCTGAACAAGTTAACGGTGAAGAACCGTTATCCGCTTCCGAGGATAGACGATCTTTTCGATCAGCTGCAGGGTGCATCTTGGTTTTCCAAGATTGATTTGAGATCAGGATACCACCGGGTCAGGGTGAGAGAGGAAGACGTGGAGAAGACCGTGTTTCGGACTCCTTATGGTCATTACGAGTTCGTGGTGATGCCGTTTGGGCTCACCAACGCGCCAGCAGTGTTCATGGATCTGATGAACCGAGTCTGCAGACTGATGCTCGATCGCTCCGTCATTGTGTTCATAGATGACATCTTGGTATATTCCAAGACCCGAGAGCAGCATGGGGAGCACCTCAGGGAGCTGTTGGAGGTACTGCGACGAGAACGGCTGTATGCCAAGTTCTCTAAGTGTGAGTTTTGGTTGCGAGAGGTTCAGTTCCTCGGACATCTCGTTAACCAGGATGGGATTTTGGTCGATCCGGCCAAGGTGGAGGCGGTTATGCAGTGGGAGACTCCGAGATCTCCCTCAGACATCAGGAGTTTCTTGGGTTTAGCAGGGTATTATCGAAGATTCATACGGGATTTCTCCAAGATTGCAGTACCCCTCACTCGTCTGACGAGGAAGGGGGTGGATTTCCAGTGGGGACCCAAGCAGCAGAGGGCGTTTGGGACCCTCCGTCAGCGTTTGTGTGAGGCACCAGTATTGACACTCCCGGAGGGAGTTGAGGATTTTGTGGTGTTCTGTGATGCATCCATCACAGGTTTAGGGGCGGTCCTCATGCAGAGAGGACGAGTGATAGCCTACGCATCGCGGCAGCTGAAGCCGCATGAGACGAGATACCCTACGCATGACTTGGAGCTGGGGGCGGTGGTGTTTGCCCTCAAGATATGGAGACATTACTGATGGTTTTTGAGCATTCTAACACTTCCTAAGTGTACATGCAACCCTAATAACCTTGGATCTATGTTTGTCTAATTATCATGCAAAGTTGAATTCCAAGGTTATATTCCTATCTAGCATACATGGGGAACATTTTTAACTTGAATGAAAGATAGAATAACTTACCTTGTTGTTGATTATGATCCTTGAAACCTTGTGAGCCTAGCACCCCAAGTGTGATGCCTCAAATGCTTCACACAACACCAAATGCAAAGGAGTAAACTTTGAGAGAATCTTACACTTGCAAAATCTGCTCTAGCCCTCTTGTTTCTTAGGGTCGCCGATTTTGGGGAGAACACCTTTGTTTATATAGTGTGTTGCATTAGGTAAACCCTAATGTAACATGACTCTTCATTTCATGATCCATGGGTTAACTCCATGGAGCATCCATGGAGCATCCTATGGGTGGAACCCAACTTGATAATCCATGGAGCCTCTTAGCCCACTATATAAGATATGGAAGATTTACATAATCTACCCATATATTTAATTAGTTATCTTTTGATCACTTAATTAATTCTAAATTAATTCTTGATCAAACTAATTAAATAATATTATTAATATATTAGAACTTATAATATATTAATAAACCATAAGTGTTATTTCTCTCATTTTAGTTTATCCAATTGCATGGTGCCATGCAACCCAAATGGACCATGTCGGGTCGGGTCAAGTACATACCATAAATAGTTATGGACTTAGACACCTTATCCAACAGTCTCCCACTTGGATAAGTCTAATAACTATAACTGCAATACTTCAGGAACCGATCGGCAATCGTAGCTCCTTCAAGGTCTCTCGGAACTGAGAAGATGATGATACGCCATTTAAGATAAGTGATCATATAATCCTCTGTTCTAGATATCAGCCGGACAAATACATGGAACAATGTCTTACTTATTGTCCAGCAGTTTGTTTCCCGATTTCCGATTTGTTTGACAAAGAACTTAATTGAACACATCAACTTAGTTCTGACCGGGCCCGGTACATAGGTCAAAACAAAATCATCGAGGGGCCCAGATATCAGCTTCTAATCCAAGAAGGAACAGATAAACTTCGACTCATATGTTTGTTCTACTACTCATTGAATTATACACAAGAGCACGTTTTATAACATCGAGTTACCAATGCGTTTTCGTACAATTAATGCATAACCAACTCATAAGTAACAAATCATATATCTAGGTTTGAAGACTTATATGATATTACCGTCTCACGATCACTCGAGATAAATTCCATGAAGTGATTCCAGTGAGCGTGGGTTGAGTCCAATGCTCAGAACTTATGAGCACTCATGAGTGTTGTAGCCATGTCCAACAACTTAGACCTCTGCAACCAATCATGACAGTCTTGATTCATACCTACTTCCGACATATGACCGACTGTGGAGGTTTGAATAATATGATATACCAAACATAATTATTCTGGAAGTCAAAACATGCAAAAGAAATATAGTAAACGATCGACAAGAGATAGCAACACTTTACTCATAAATAAAACACCTTTTATTCATCATCTAATGTCAATTACACTTTACAAATTTCAAGGTTATCTAACTACTAAATCTACTATCATCCTTCAGCCCTATGCTCCGAGCATGCTGGAGATGCTTAACCCGAGTCAGTCCCTTCGTGAGGGGATCTGCTGGATTCTCATCCGATGATACCCTCTTTGCCACGAGGAGTCCTTCTTCTATTCGATGTCTGATGAAATGGTATTTTCTGTCGATGTGTCTGGATCTCCCGTGATCCCTTGGTTCCTTGGCTAAGGCAACTGCACTTTCACTATCACAGAAAATTTCCATTGGCTCTTTAATAGCTGGTACAACTCCAAGGTCTCCAATGAAGTTCTTCAGCCATATCGCCTCCTTTGCTGCCTCGCTAGCTGCTATATACTCTGATTCGCAAGTTGAATCAGCCACTGTCTCTTGCTTGGAACTCTTCCAAGAAATTGCTCCTCCATTTAAGGTAAAGACCCAGCCTGACTGAGAGCGGAAATTATCCCTATCAGTCTGAAAGCTAGCATCACTATACCCTACAACTCTCAAGTCTTCACTCCCACCGAGGGTAAGGACCCAGTCCTTAGTCCTCCGTAGGTACTTGAGGATATTCTTTACCGCAGTCCAGTGTGCCTTGCCAAGGTTCCCCTGATACCTGCTAACCATGCTCAAAGCAAAGGCTACATCAAGTCGAGTACACGTCATAGCATACATGATCGATCCTACAGCCGAAGCATAAGGTATTCGACTCATTTCTGCTATCTCAGCCTCAGTACTAGAGCTTTGTGTCTTACTCAATCTGGCGTTACTCTGGATGGGTAACTCTCCTTTCTTGTAGTCCTGCATGCCGAATCTCTTCAGCACCTTATCCAAGTAGGTACTCTGACTAAGTCCAATTAGTCTTTTACTCCGGTCTCTCAAGATCCTTATCCCTAGAATATAGGCAGCTTCTCCTAGGTCCTTCATAGAGAAACACTTCCCAAGCCAGGACTTAACTTCCTGCAGAGTTGGGATGTCATTTCCTATGAGTAGTATGTCATCCACATACAATACCAAAAAGCTAACTATACTCCCACTAGCCTTGACATATACACAAGATTCATCTTCACTCCTAGAAAAGCCAAATTCTTTGACTTTCTCATCAAAGCAAAGATTCCATCTGCGAGGTGCTTGCTTTAACCCATAAATGGATTTCTCAAGCTTACACACTCTATTAGGGTACTCTGTATTGACAAAACCCTCTGGCTGACTCATGTAAACATCCTCAGCCAACTTTCCATTAAGGAAAGCGGTTTTGACATCCATTTGCCATATTTCATAGTCATGAAATGCAACTATGGCTAACAGAACCCTAATAGACTTAATCTTGGCCACTGGAGAAAAGGTCTCATCATAATCAACTCCCGGAGTTTGTGAGAAACCCTTTGCAACCAGTCGTGCCTTATAAGTGTGTACATTACCATCCATGTCGGTCTTCTTCTTGAAGATCCATTTGCACCCTACAGTCTTACGACCTGGTACATTCTCAACCAAGTTCCAAACTTGATTGTCATACATGGACTGTATCTCGCTGTCCATTGCCTCTTTCCACTTGGCTGACTCAGGGCCTTCCATGGCTTCCGCGTAACTGTTAGGTTCATCCAGACCTATCATTGTCTCATCACTGATAAGTGTATCACCTTCCGCAGTAGTATGGAATCCATAGTAATGCTCAGGTGCATTCCTAACCCTTGTGGAACGCCTCAGAGGTACATACTTGTCAATTGGCTCAACAGGAGTTTCCTCCTCAAGTTGAGTGCTAGGGTTTGAAGTTCCTTCACCACTTGACTCTTGAATTTCTTCAAGGTCAACTTGTCTCCCACTGTCTCCTTGGCTTATGAACTCTCTCTCTCGAAAGAAAGCCCTCCTAGCTACAAAGACCACATTCTCACTAGGTCTGTACAAGAGGTAACCAAAGGATTTCTGTGGGTAGCCGATGAAAATACACCTCTCACTTCGAGGTTCGAGCTTATCATGAGTCTCGCGTCTCACGAAAGCCTCGCAACCCCAAATCTTAATGTGGTCTAGTTTGGGTACTTTACGAGTCCACATCTCATGAGGAGTTTTGGCAACTTTCTTTGTGGGAACTAGATTAAGGATATGGGCGACAGTCTCTAAGGCATACCCCCAAAATGAGATTGGTAGCGAAGCTCGACTCATCATGGAACGAACCATATCCAACAAGGTTCGATTACGCCTCTCAGCTACACCATTCAACTGCGGTGTCCTGGGAGGTGTCAATTGTGAGACAATCCCACATTCCCTAAGATAGTCGAGGAACTCTGAACTAAGATACTCACCACCTCGATCGGATCGAAGCATCTTAATGTTCCTGCCCAATTGATTCTCGACTTCCTGTTTAAACTCTTTAAACCTCTCAAAAGTCTCTGACTTATGCTTGATTAAGTAGACATATCCATATCTACTGTAATCATCAGTAAAAGTCAAATAATAACGATTAGCATCCCTTGTGGCATGTTTGAAGGGCCCATACACATCCGTGTGTATAAGATCCAACAAACCTTCACCCCTCTCACAAGAACCTGTGAAGGGTGACTTTGTCATTTTTCCATGTAAGCATGATTCGCAACTATCATCTGACTTTTGGTCAAATGACTCCAATACTCCATCCTTTTGGAGTTGGCCTATGCGTTTCTTGCTTATATGTCCAAGACGACAATGCCATAATGATGCTTTATCCAAGTTATTATCATTAACAGAATCAATACACAATACATTATTTTCCTAAGTTATCAACCACAGATACAGTTTCATACACACCATCACAAGGTAATGCTTTAAAATAAAGAACATTATTAAAGAAAGCATTAATCGAACCAACTTCATTATCAAATGAAAAGGTGAAACCTTGTTTATACAATGCATGAAAGGAAATAATATTTCTTGCCATTTCTGGCGAATAACAACATTTATTCAAATCTAAACTAAACCCACTACTTAGCGATAAAGTATAAACTCCAATCTTGGTGACAGGTAAAGCTTTCCTATTCCCCATGATTAAGTTTATTCTTCCATGCTCTACATTCTCACTTCTTCTTAGTCCCTGCAAATCAGAACAAATATGAATACCACAACCGGTATCAAGGACCCAAGAGTTAGAATGGGGTGAGTTATTAGAAAAGATAGTGTAAATACCTGCATGGTTGGGTTTAACTTTCCCATCCTTCACATCTTGCTGGTACTTTGGGCAGTTCCGCTTCCAATGTGACTTTTCATGGCAATAGAAGCATTCAGCCTCTTTAGGGTCAGAAGAAGGAGTGACGAAACCTTTCTTGGTTCCACTTGAAGAAGAGCCATCAAGGGTCCTAGCCTTGGTACCCTTCGAAGAGCTCTTCCTCTTCTTCCCTCGACCTTTCCCGATTGCCAAAACCGGGGCGGAGTTTGGAGTAGGAGTGTTAACAACCGACTTACCCTTAAGACCTGTTTCTGCGGTCTTGAGGAGTCCTTGAAGTTTGCTGAGTGTGACCTCTTCCTTATTCATATGATATGTCATGCGGAATTGATCATAGCACGATGGTAAGGAGTGCAAAATGATATCTATTGCAAGCTCCTCAGGGAAGTTCACATTATGCTTCAGCAACCGATCCACATACCTTTGTATTTTCTGCATGTGGCTCGTGACGGATTCCCCGTCCTTCATCATGGTTGTTATGATAGAGCATATGATTTCATACCTCTCTTGTCGTGCACTTTGATGGTATCTTTCCATCAGATCTTGATGCATTTCAAAAGGGTAGAAGTCCTCATAGGACTTTTGGAGTTCCGCTGTCATGATGGCCAACATGATGCATGCCACTTTTGTAGCATCCCTTTCATGTGCCCGGAAGTCAGCGATCTCCTGGGGAGTTGCAGTGGTCTCATCAATCTCCTTAAGCTCCTTGTCAAGGACATATTCTTTGTCCTCGTAGCGGGTAATCATCCTGATGTTTCTGATCCATTCATTGAAGTTGGATCCATCAAAAGTGACTTTCCCACACAAGTTCATAAGGGTAAAGGAGACATTAGGATTAGAGCCAAAAGCAGCATTGTTTGAAGACATCTGAAAGAAGAGAACAAGATTAGTTTAGATATTAAGAGAGTCCTTAATAAAACACCCAAATGTAATATTAAGGCTAGGATCCAATCACAATATATTATAACTTAGAAGAGGTATGTCGTAATCCAAGCTATAAATATTTGAAAGGTAGGTGAATGACGATTCACCAATTTCCACCATGAAAAATGAAATATAGATATTAGGTTTTTAATTGGTTCTTAGAAATTCCTAGATTCTTTTGAGATTCAATGAACTTTTCAAAGGCATGTTTCAATCTCGAGTGTGCCCTCCAAGTTTTGTGACTGGGATACCGAGGATCACAAAACGAGGTGTGAAGTAACCATGCAAATCACTTGGTACACTTAATGTTTATTACTCAATCGATGTGCCGGTTAACCACACGAGTTCCACCGACCTATAATAAACTTTAAGTCACCCTTACCTTCCTTGTTAAGTCCAAGTTAGTGTGCCGGTTAACCACACGAGCTCCACTAACGACTTAAACAAAGTGTAAAGTGTAATTTCATGGATTAACACCTTATTCACATTTTCCTAAAGTAACTAAGATTGGGAATTTAATAAAAGCAAAGGAGTAAACTTTGAGAGAATCTTACACTTGCAAAATCGGCTCTAGCCCTCTTGTTTCTTAGTGTCGCCGATTTTGGGGAGAACACATTTGTTTATATAGTGTGTTGCATTAGGTAAACCCTAATGTAACATGACTCTTCATTTCATGATCCATGGGTTAACTCCATGGAGCATCCTATGGGTGGAACCCAACTTGATAATCCATGGAGCCTCTTAGCCCACTATATAAGATATGGAAGATTTACATAATCTACCCATATATTTAATTAGTTATCTTTTGATCACTTAATTAATTCTAAATTAATTCTTGATCAAACTAATTAAATAATATTATTAATATATTAGAACTTATAATATATTAATAAACCATAAGTGTTATTTCTCTCATTTTAGTTTATCCAATTGCATGGTGCCATGCAACCCAAATGGACCATGTCGGATCGGGTCAAGTACATACCAGAAATAGTTATGGACTTAGACACCTTATCCAACAATTACCTCTATGGGGTCCGCTGTACCATTTACACGGATCACAAGAGCTTGAGACATATCATGGATCAGCCGAACCTGAACATGAGGCAGCGCAGGTGGCTGGATGTAGTCAAGGACTACGATTGTGAGATCCTTTACCACCCTGGTAAAGCGAATGTGGTTGCGGATGCATTGAGCCGCAAGTCAGCTGGGTCTTCCACCCCCGCGGTATGTATGAGGATAGCGGTGGATTCTCCGCTTGTGAGTTTGATTAGAGATGCCCAAGTAAAGGGCATGCGACCGGAGAATTGGAAGCTGGAGAGAATCAAGGGTGAGAATACCCGGTTCATACAGGATAGTCGGGGACTATTGACCCGATGCGGTTGGGTTTGGGTTCCGATGTCTGGTGGGGTTAGGCAGACGGTTATGGAAGAGGCTCATAAGTCTCATTTCTCTATTCACTCGGGGGCCACCAAGATGTACCAGGATATGAGTTTGAGCTATTGGTGGTCGTGCATGAAGTGAGAGATCGCTTGGTACGTAGAGAGGTGCTTGACCTGTAGGATGGTCAAGGCCGAGCATCAAAGGCCACATGGGAAGCTGCAGCCCCTAGAGATTCCCATGTGGAAATGGGAACAGATCACGATGGATTTTATTACCAAGTTGCCGAGGACGACAAAGGGGTTTGATGCTATATGGGTCATCGTGGATCGATTGACCAAGAGTGCCCACTTCTTGGCTATACGGGAGAGCTCATCGGCCGAGAAATTGGCCGAATTGTACATTCGCGAGATCGTGTCTCGCCATGGGGTTCCTGTTTCTGTTGTTTCTGATCGGGATGTCAGGTTTACCTCCCGCTTCTGGCAAAAGTTTCACGAGGAGCTGGGCACGCGGTTGCACTTCAGCACAACATTCCACCCGCAGATAGACGGCCAGAGCGAGCGGACTATTCAGACCCTCGAGGACATGTTGAGGGCGTGTGTCATTGATTTCGGTGGGAGTTGGGATTCTCACCTACCGCTTGCGGAGTTCGCCTACAACAACAACTATCATTCTAGCCTTGGCACCCCGTCATTCGAGTTGTTATATGGGCGGAGATGTCGCACCCCGGTTTGTTGGGGTGAAGTTGGACACAGAGTGATGGGTAGTACGGAGGTAGTCTTGCAGACTACCGAAAAGATCCAGCAGGTTAGACAGCGTTTGCAGACCGCTCTGAGTCGGCAGAAGAGTTATGCCGACAGACGCCGATCTGAGTTGGAATTTCAGGTGGGTGACATGGTACTCCTGAAGGTCTCGCCCTGGAAAGGCGTGATTCGCTTCAGGCAGAGGGGAAAAGTGGGTCCCCGATATATTGGGCCGTTCAGGATCATTGCCAGGGTTGGCAAGGTGGCTTACAGGCTAGAGCTGCCGGAGGAGCTTAGTCGGATACACAGCACTTTCCACATTTCACAGGTGCGAAAGTGCATCATGGACCAGGAGGCAGTAGTATCGCTGGATGATATTTAGGTCGATGAGCGCCTGAACTATGTGGAGAGACCTGTGGCCATTTTGGAGAAGAAGAGGAAGGTTCTGAGGAATAAGGAGATATCTTTGGTGAAAGTACAGTGGGAGCATCGAAAGGGGTCCGAGTGGACGTGGGAGACGGAGGCCGAAATACGGGAGCATTACCCGGAGTTATTCGCTGCAGCAGACTTCGAGGACGAAGTCTAGTTCAAGTGGGGGAGAATTGTAACGCCCCGATTCCAGGTATGGATTTAAATAATAGGTTAATTGGTTTAATGACCTACTCGACGAGTTGGTTGCCCTACTCGTCGAGTAGCAGCGGGGTTGGTACGCGTGTTTAGTGACCTACTCGACGAGTCCACTAAGGGACTCGACGAGTAGGAGCTGGCAGATGAAACCCTAAATCTCGGGGTTTTGCACCCTATTTAAGGAATGATAAGCCTCCTATGGCCTATTTGCAGTCTTTGAGAGCCCCTTAAAACCCTAATACGTGTGTGTGTATGCCCATTGTGTGATTGAAGCTTGATAAGAGGATCTTTGGAGGAGGAAGGCTTAGAGGAGAAAAGATTGGAACAAGTGGAGTGTGGGAATCAGCTCTTATCTCAGTTATCACCTTCTGGAGGTAACCAAATCGCCTTTCCCTTGTAAATCTCTTCTTTTTTTTTTTGGTTGAGTTTTAGGGTTTTTGGTGGGATGTTAAGTTGAAAAGATGAGCTATGGGCTAGATCTGAAGTTGTAACTCCAGATCTGGACCCTCCTTGGATTCTATAAGCATAAAGTTACAATCTTGGTCATGATTGAGGTCCCTCTTGAGCATGAAGTTCCATTAAGAGCTTAGAATTGGCATTTAGAACCTTTGTAGCTATGCATGCACGTAAAGTTTGCAACTTTACGTGAAAAGCATGTCCTAGAAGCTTGGATCTGTGATTTGGAGCCGCTGCATGGCTCAAAACAAGTCTGTATGGAAAAATGACTGAATGGACTCGGCGAGTCACATGAAGATGGCCGTGAACTCGACGAGTTGGATGAACAACTCGGCGAGTCCGATGAAGATCACCATAAGAATCGACGAGTTGAAGAAAAACTCGGCGAGTCGGATGATTTTTCCCTAGGATATGTATGCGTGTGTATCCGTCGAGTGGCAAGGAGGGAACTCGACGGGTGGCCTTAGAGTTTGAACGGGAATCGAAGGAACTCGACGAGTCATCCCGACGACTCGGCGAGTGGAATGTGCTTCGAGGAACTCGGCGAGTAGCCGGGGGTACTCGGCGAGTAGCCGGGGGTACTCGGCGAGTTGGGGTCAACATGAACTGTTGACCTTGACTGAGGACTTTGACTTTGACCAGGGGTTGACTGGTGGGTTTTGGAGTACCTTATAAGGTTAAGGACTTATGAGTATAATGTACTATGATTATAGGTGGTGGAACCTGTGCCAAGTGATTCGAGAGTTGGGTGTTATCTTCCGGGTCGACATTTGCGAGGTGAGTTATCCTCACTATACCAACAGGGTCTACGGCACCAAGGCCGACCCTTTATGATTTACATCCTGGTTTAGGATGGTTGCTATGTTATTGCTATGCTAGATTTCATCCTGGTTTAGGATGGTTGCCACGTTAGATTACATCCTGGTTTAGGATGGTTGCTATGTTATTGCTATGCTAGATTTCATCCTGGTTTAGGATGGTTGCTATGTTAGATTTCATCCTGGTTGAGGATGGTTGTTATGCTAGAGATCGGTTAGATCGGTATCCTGGTTATAGGATGGTTGCCATGTTAGTGATCTGTTAGATCTGCATGTTTACTTGTCTATATGTATGTGCACATGTTTTTTGGTTTGGGGAAAGGGTTGAGGCAGGTCCTGCTATGTACAGTAGGCCAAGACACCCTGGGCGGACCGGGTAGACTGCAGGCCCGGGCCGGGCAAATCTAGTCAGGCCGAAGGCCCAGCGAGCGGTCCGGATAGGCTGAAGGCCCCGAGGAGGGCGGTCCAGACGTGCCGAGGGCTCGGAGAGCGGTCCAGATAGACTGAGGACCTGGATTCGGTCCAGTTAGACTGATGGCTCATTACGCATGTTGTATTGTTTACTACTATGTTCATATGATATGATACGGTTATATCCGTATGGCGTTGGTATTTTGGGGGTAACTCACTAAGCTCTCAGGCTTACAGTTTCAGTTTATTGTTTCATGTACATCAGGTGATCGCGGCAAGGCGAAGGCATGATCGTACCGCTCCTCCTATTATGTTTATGTTTCTGGGAATACTCTGATAAAAATGTATTTTGAAAACAAAGTTATAATGTTTTGATGAACTTGACATGTTTTGAAAGTTTAAATTTGTTCGAAATTTTTGGGTGTTACACGACAAAGCAGGGTTATGGTCCGAAGTCATAAAAGGGATTCATAATCTTCACAATAAACCTTCTACCTTCATGTCTAAAAAATTGATACCTGGAGTATGGAGGAACGTGGCTGGAGTACAAGAAGAGCTGGCGAAAATGGGAATTGATATAAATAATATAATCTCAAAAAAAGTTGGCAATGGGGACGACACCATGTTCTAGTATGACATATGGATTGGAGAAACCACACTTAAGGAATCCTTCGCAGAATTATACAAGCTGGAACGGAAAAAACGATGTAAAGTTAGTGATCGTATCCTGCCTGAAGGAATCAGTTGGGGATGGAAATCTACTCCGGCTCTCACAACCCAACTCAATGAGGCTGACACTCTCCTTGACATGGTCAGGAATCTCCAACTGTATCCAAGGCGTGATGAATGGATTTGTAATTTATCAAGTGACAAGGCATTCCATGTGGACATCCTTAGATCGCTAATTGATGGGAGAGATATAACAGCAACACCAGGGGATAGTCTAATAATTTGGATACATGAAGTCCCTCTAAAGGTGAATTGTTTTATGTGGAGGGTAAATTTGGACCGTATCCCAACTGCTACAGCCCTGATTAGGAGAGGTGTGCAAATCGGGTCCTCCATATGTGCTTATTGCGAGTCGGAAGAAGAAGACACTGCACATGTGATATTAAGATGCCCAATGGCTGCCAAGGTTTGGGAATGGGTGTTTCTCTGGTGTGGGCTACCTGAAAGAAAACTTGAGTCAATTGGGGAGCTTGTGAAATTTCTCTCACAGTGGGGAACATGTCCAGTTAAACGGAAAATCCTAATAAGTATATGTTATGGAACGGCATGGCTCATCTGGAAAACAAGGTGTGATCTGATCTTCAAGAAGATTCGAACTTCCCCTGTCGTAGTGGCAGATATGGTAAAATCCATTGTCTTTACATGGATAAAACACAGGAAAGACAAATGTAACTATAGATGGATTGAATGGTGTATTAATCCCTTTCTTTGTCTGTAATTTTCTCCTCTAAAACCTTGTAATTCCCTCCTAGCACCTTGCTAGGGGTTGTTTCTTTTTGTTTAATATTATTTGCTGGTTCCAAATTTTTTTTTATTAGAGAGTATTAGAAACCATAATCACCAAAGAAATTGATATGGCCTCTATCACCTCCAACAAACGATGCAGCCTCCAAACAAATGAATGAAGCCTCTACAACCATGATTGTGGTCATGGTTTCTTCACGGTACAATCTCAAAACTCTATTTTTCTTTTTTCTTGGTTTTATCCCTTATCTCAACAATGCTCGTGTATATTAATTGATTAGCGATTATTCGTATAAGAAAATCTAAATGACTTGTGTGCCCAAACCCACTTGTGTAATTCACAAGCCTATTTAGGAAGGAGAGTGGTTATTTTTAATAATGGATTATGCCTATAATAACCATATTTTGGGTATGGTTTTCAAAATATAGACATAAAAAATTATGTCTTCACAGATAGATATGGATTCCGCGGAGATGTCTCCGAGGGCTCCATGGAATTAACTTATGTTCCGAAAAATTGATATGGCAAAAAAAAACACAAAAAAAGCGGAAGAACAGTTCCTCGGAGCACCTTCCACAGATTGCTCATTTAGCTCGGCGGATTTGTTCTTGCCCAAAGACGAGATTTTTGGATTGTTGGGTTTTTTTTTGATACGCTGAAGAACACTTTGCTTAAATTACGAATGTTCCGTACAGGTGCCTTTGCGTACCTCGCTATAGCCTATGGGATCCGTTAATTTTACACATATGCCCCTCCTTAATTTACCATATTGCCATTCCACGGAGGGTATCCTAATTCCTCGGAACCCTCGGAGGTCACCTCTGCGAAATCCATGTCTATTTGTGGGAACATACTTTTTTAAGTCTATATCTTGGAAACCATACCCAAAATACGGCTACTATGGGCATAATGCTCTTTTTTAATACACAAAGCTACCTTCTTTCTTAGTTTTTATGAATTTTTTTTTGAATAATTGGTCCTTTAAACGTTAAATTAGACTTTTGACTTGTTAACTTTGTTAAAATGACCAATATACCATAGTTTTGTCACTTTTGTTATTTAATACTTTTATAAAATATAAAGACCAAGTATGTAAATAAAATGAAATTAACTAAGAACCCTAGATGTTATTTCACCAACCTATCTTTAACTTCCCCTCTAACCCCCCCCCCCCAAAGAATCTCCGTCGGAGTATCATCGTGGGTCATCGTCGTTATCCACCCCATTGTCTTCCCCTTCACCACACCAGATCAAACACTACCATCATTGCTGCTACATATTCCCACCTACAATCACTGCCTTTCGACTCACAACAACCAAACTTACCCATTTCCCCATCCTGTAACACCCATTTTCAGAATTGCTTTGTTTGGGAAAAACCATTGTTTGTGATGTCGTTTATGGAATATCACGTCGCACGCCACGTTGAATGTCGTGACGCAAGTCCAGAAAAATCCCAAACCCTAATCTCAGGCCTTGAGCCCTATTTAATGACTCTAACTTATGGGGTTTGCTATTTCTCTAACT
Organism: Lactuca virosa; assembly: GCF_052849685.1. Lineage (NCBI taxonomy): Eukaryota > Viridiplantae > Streptophyta > Magnoliopsida > Asterales > Asteraceae > Lactuca > Lactuca virosa. The sequence goes on along the minus strand of NC_136427.1, from coordinate 285,570,906 downwards.
TCCTTTTCCAGAGAAAACCCTAGAGTGAACCCTAGCCTCCATTTCCTTCTTCCTTGTGTGTTTGTGGTTTTTGGTGGTTCTTGAAGAAGAAGCTAACTCCTTGGTGCCTAGTGAAGTAACCTACAAACATTTTGTTATCTTCACATTCCCTTACCAAGCTCTGTAAGTGATCAGGTCTCTAGCTTTGTGGATATTTATGGCTAGATCTAGTATTTTAGATGTTTTTAGTCCCTCTTCGTTGTGATTCAATGGAGTTCAGACAACTCAAAGTCCATATACATTGTTGGTTGTTATTTTGGACATTTTATGTCTTGGATTAGGTGTTTAAGTCCATAACTATAATTGGTATAAAATTGAATTGATAATAGCACAATCCTTTTAGGTTGCACTCAGACCTAGCAATTAGACATGATGATTTTTTGAAGAGAGAGTTTAATTTATTATTTGATTAATAAACTGAAATAAATAATTTATTAGTATATTATGAGAATAATATATTAGTTAGAAATAGTAATATTTAATTAATAATTAATCAGAAATTAATTGTAATTAATTTTGGGATTAATGAAATTAATTAAAAATGCAAGGTCTAAAGTGAAATTGTTCAATAGTTGAACAAAAGGCTCCAGAACCTTCCACCAGGAGGGTGGACATTTTCAAGGATATAATATGGGGTTTCTAGATTATACCATGTGGATAAATATGAAGCTGGATAATTACCAATTTGAAATATTATTATTATATTCTGATTAGGGTTATCCACGGATTCCTTGTACCACTATATAAAGGACCCTAACCCTTCATATTTTGTCCACTCATACTCTTAGAGAGATAGTCGGAATTTTGCTCCCCCCTCTCCTCTCTCAATAATCTTCCTATTGCTATTTTGGGTGTGATTACATTAGACGCACGATGCTTGTGGTGCTTGCTTCCAAGAGATCAACAAAAGAGAATTATGTTTGTTTACTATAACAACTAAAAGGTATGTAACCCTAAACCTTCTCTTTAGTAATTTCGAAAATTACTAGGGTTTCTAGGGTTCTTTTTTTGATGTTCTTAGTTATAGGTTCAATTAGGGATGAGCAAAAACCGCACCACAACTAAAATTAACCGCAAAAACCGCAACTGATAAACCGCAACCGCAATAAAAACCAATGGTGAGGTTTTCTGTTTTTCAAAAACCGCAAATTTGCGGTGCGGTGCGGTTATTAGTTTTCAAAAACCGCAAAAAAACCGCACACCAAATATTATATACAACTTTTTTTATTAATTATTAATATATTAAATATTAAAAATAAGACAAGTTTCATGAATGAAAGATGAATAAAATACTAGAAGACAAAATTCTGGTTTTTTGTTATGTTTAACTTTGAAAAATGTTGAAATTAGACAATTTTAAGAAATTTATTGTTAATTACTATTGATTTGACGTTTTTAAGATATTAACTGTTTGTGATTTAAGTGAATTGTCTTATACATTATGGTTATTTTTATTATTACAACTAATATGTTTGAACTCTTAAATCCGTTTGAGCCTAAACTGTGGTTAAAAACCACACAAAATAACCGCACCAAATCTATGTGGTTAATAACCGCACCAAATCTATGGATTAACCTCATTTGCGGTTAGTGGTGAGGTTTTGGTTAATAACCGCACCGAACCGCACCGCGCTCACCCCTAGGTTCAATAGAGAAAACATAGATATTGTTTTAGCTTGTATGCACACTTAAGAGTTTTAAGTTTGTTTTGTTATGCCTAAAATCCATCAGTGATATGAGAGCATTTGTTTTTTTTTCTATTGAATTTGTTATAATTGTTGAATTTGATCAAATTAGGGTTTATAGAAATTAAACCCTAAAAGGCTTAAAATTTCGTCTAGGGATTAGGGTTTTTCGAAATCCTAGCCCATCCCTTGAATCTCGAAATTAGGGTTAGGATTTTGAAACCCTAACCTTCCTCCTTAAGTTTCGAAAATTTCATATGTGGTTAGGGTTTCCTAATTTTTTTTATAATTGTTAGTTTAATCTGATTAAAAGGGATAATTATAAAATTGGATAAATCACATACCCATTTTTTCAAAAATTTAGAGGGTAAGGATTATGATTAAATTATTTGATTAATTTAATTAGTTAGTCCTTATTTGATTTAATATATTTAATTAATTGTTAATTAATAGATAAATATTAAATCATTTGGTTTATTTTTAAATTTAAATTAGTTATTAATTTTCAAATTTAATTATAAACCTAGTATTTTGAAAAAAGTTTTAAAATACACCTTATACTATGTGTAAAATTAAAAGTTTAATAATTATTATATGTATAAGACTAAGTCAGTCGAATCGCTAGTACACCTCATTCACGAAACTAGTCAATAAGGGGGTATAAGGAAACTTCCTATAAAATGGTAGTTGAATGGGTGTCCACTCTCACCAACCTCTTCCTTGATTAGTGAAGGATCGTTAGCCGAATGAGTTTGACAGGACAATTAATTCTCATTAAAAGTATAATGATATTAAAAAGTACTAGAACCTTTTTATAAAAATCCCAAATCTAGTTACTTAAGTAAAAATGTGAATTTGTATGCTAACCCATGAAATTACACATTACACTTTATAAGTCGTTAGTGGAGCGTGTGTGATTAACCAACACACTAATAGGGACTAATAAAGAGTTGTAATGGGTATCTCTGTAACGCCCCGATTCTCAGGTATCATTTAAATAAGAGTTATTGGATGAAGCTCTACTCGAAGAGTCGGTTGACCTACTCGTAGAGTAGCAGCGGGGTGGGATCGCGTGTTAAGTGACATACTCGACGAGTCTATATTGGGACTCAGCGAGTAGGAGCTGGCAGATGAAACCCTAAATCCCGGGGTTTTGCACCCTATTTAAGGAAGCATAAGCCTCCTTTGGCCTCTTTGCAGTCCTTGAGAGCTCAGAAAAACCCTAATTCGTGTGGTGTTCATTCTTGTGTGTGAAAAGCTTTGGAGAGGAGATCTTTTGAGGAGATAAGCTTGGGGAAACAAAAGGCTATGAGCAAGGAAGTGTGGGAGATCAGAAATCTACCTCAAATAGCATCATTTGGAGGTATCAAGTCGTCACCTTTTCTTCTTTTTCTTTCTAGACCTCTTTTGGTTGAGATCTAGGGTTTTTATGGTTTGGTTGAGATGGTAATGTGGGATATGAGCTAGATCTGAAGTTGTAACTTCAGATCTGTAACCTTCTTGGGTTCTAGAGTCATAAAGCTCTGATTTTGGTCGAGAATGAGGCCCTCCTTGTGCATAAAGCCCCATTAAGAACTTAGTTTTGGCATTAAGAGCCTTATTAGTCATGCATGCACGTAAAGTTTGCAACTTTACGTGAAAAGCATGCCCTAGAAGCTTGGATCTGTGATTTGGAGCCGCTGCATGGCTCAAAACAAGTCTGTATGGAAAAAGGACTGAATGGACTCGGCGAGTCGCAAGTTTGACTCGGCGAGTCACATGAAGATGGCCGTGAACTCGACGAGTTGGATGAACAACTCGGCGAGTCCGATGAAGATCACCATAAGACTCGACGAGTTGAAGAACAACTCGATGAGTCGGATGAGTTTTCCCTAGGATATGTATGCGTGTGTACTCGTCGAGTGGCAATGAGGGAACTCGACGGGTGGCCTTAGAGTTTGAACGGGAATCGAAGGAACTCGACGAGTCACCCCGATGACTCGGCAAGTGGAATGTGCTTCGAGGAACTCGGCGAGTAGCCAAGGGTACTCGGCGAGTTGGGGGTCAACATGGACTGTTGACCTTGACTGAGGACTTTGACTTTGACCAGGGGTTGACTGGTGGGTTATGGAGTGCCTTATAGAGTTAAGGACTTATGAGTATATTGTACTATGGTCATAGGTGGTGGAGCCTGTGACAAGTGATCCGAGAATTGGAGTTTACCTTTCGAGTCGGCATCTGCGAGGTGAGTCATCCTCACTATATCGATAGGGTCTACGGCACCAAGGCCGACCCTTTTGTTGTTATTGTTATGGTATGCTACATATGGTTTGGTCTTCTAGATCGGAATCAGGGTAGACAATATGTTATGCTTTATGATCCGTAAGGATTGGTATGTTAGTGACCTGCTAGGTCGGTACTCTCGTTACGAGAGGATTCTATGGTTGATGATCAGTATGATAGATATGTTTGATGTTGTATATGCCAGTATATGATAGTTATGTGAACTTGGTTATTTGCTTATTGGTTAGGTTGAGGCGGTCCTGCTTTGTGCTGAAGGCCAACATACCCTATGAGCGGTCCGGGGAGACTGCAGGCCACGAGGCGGACCAGTCATGCCGAAGGCTCGGGATAGATTCAGATAGACTGTAGGCCCAGTAGGGCGGTCCAGTTAGGCCGATGGCCCAGTATGCATGAATAGATTCAGTTAGACTGTAGGCCCGGTAGGGCGGACCAGTCAGGCCGATCGCCCAGTATGCATGATTGATTGATTGGTTGTTACTGATATGGTATTGTCAGTGTGGTATTGGTATTTTGGGGGTAGCTCACTAAGCCCTCGGGCTTACAGTTTCAGTTTATTATTTCAGGTACTTCAGGAGATCGTGGCAAGGCGAAGGCGTGACCGTACCGCTCCTCATCCTTATGATATGATTTTGGGACACTCTGATGGATATTGATTTGAAAACATTTTGTAAATAATACTATTTGACTTTTATTTATGGTTGAAAAAGTTTGAATTTGGCGTAAAATTTATGGACGTTACAATCTCACAAATTATCATTGTTGATGGAGCGTGTGTGGTTTACCAGCACATCAATTGAGATGATAAATGACAATAAGGTTACCAAGCACATTTGCATGGTTATTCACATATTGTTTGTGATCCTCGGTATCACAGTCACAAATAGAAGATCATAATATGAGATTAAACGTGTCATTGAATGGTTTCAATGAATCTCAAAAGACCTAGAAATTTCACATAACTTAATTTCTTTTAAATTTCGTTTTCCATTGGTGGGATTGGTAAATCGTCATTTGCCTACCTTTATAAAATTTACAATCAGATTACGACATCCCTTTTCTAATTTGTGAATCATATAGTTGTATCCTAACCTTAATATTTTATTTTGGTTTTTCTATATTAAGGATTATTCTTGTCTATCTAAAAATACCTTCTCTTTACAGATGTCTACTCCAACTAATACTTCTGCTTCCTCCTCCAACCAACACAACTTCTCCTTGCTCTCTATCTACTCCAAAGTCATATTGGATGGTTCCAATTACAATGATTGGATGCGAAACATTAAAATGGCCCTTCGATTTGAGAACAAAAAGTATGTTCTTGAAAAAGGAACTCATTAAAGTCGAAGAAGGCAAAGCTACTCCTGAAGAATACGTCTCCTACCAGAAGCACTATAATGATGCAACAAAAGTTGATTGCATCTTGGTAGCTACCATGACCCATGGGCTGCAAAGGTTTTATAAGGATTAATGGCCCTATGGGCGAACAGCTCAGGTGTGGGGATGTCAACCCCGTATAGATCTATACACAATTACCTCACTCACCATCCAGAAGACTCTGGTTATAACTACAGGACTTACGATGTACGCTAGGTAGGTACGGCGAAGGAAAGTCTCACAAGTGCCTTAACAAATTTACGCGAACTTTGACTCCCATTATTGAATAATGAAATAACATTACTAGTGTAAATTCATGCCTTCAGTTTTATGACACGCGTTTTACAATTTTATGTCATACATCTTATAACTTGTTTAGTTGTTCTTTTAACAGCTTTATGATGGAAATATTATGACACGCAAATTTTTCTGTCGTAATAATTTTGTTTTGTATACCGCTTTGGTTAAATTATTTATAACACTTTTTATAAATAATCATTTAAGGACTTGTCTACTTGTAATATATGTTGTAAATAGCATAATCCTCTAAGTTTTTAAACCATTAAGATGATGACAACATATTACGACTATTTCACTAGTAAAAACTATTTTTTTTTGTAAAATAATCAAGTTTTGTAGTTTGTGTAACACACCAAAATTTCGTTTAGGAGTTTTGTAACACAAAATATACTATTTTTTCGTGACTCTAGCATGTCACGATTTTTACAAAACACAAATATGTTATTAACATATACTTTATGAATTTTAACACACATTAAGAACCTTTTTAGTTGAGAACTTGTTTCATCTTCAACCCATGACTATGATACAAGAAATTATCCAAAGGATAAACTTAATCTAGCAACATGAACCTTGTAAATCTCGAGTTTATGGTGGGTTAACTTGAAACAATCAACATTTCAACCATAATATTTAAGATGCATGCTATTATCCAAAGGTTAAACACATTACACACCGGTACATGCAATTATCCAATGGTTAAATGAGATTTGACTTGTATCCCCACCCCCCAAAGAGTATGAAAAACACGAAAAATAGTGAGGCATGAAGCTCACCTTGAAGATTTCGAGTGGTAGAAGAAGAAGAAGGAAATTTTCGAGCCTAGCCTTTTGTCTTGGAGAGATTCTCGAAAATGGTGGTGTTTTAAGAGATTACACACAAAAATGGTGTGTAAACATGAGCTTTAGTTTGAAGTGATGCAAAATACTTGAAGTTTACAAGATTACTTACCAAGTTTTTGAGTTGTTTGAAGAAAATCTTGAGGATGGCACCACATACCCATGAAATTTTGAGAGAAAATGAAGGAGGATTCTTGAGACTAAGTTAGGAGGAATGAGAGTGTTTTGTGTGTGTGAGGGTTAGAGGTTGCGGCCGAAGATAAGAGAGATGACAGAGAGTTTGTTTGACTTTTGTGATATTTGATGTGAGAGTTACATGGATATATGGAGGTCCATAGCTTTGTTACATGGGAGACAATTGTGAGGTGGCTAGGTATTTTCCTTATCTTTTTTTGTTCAAACTACAACCGACCCCATAGGGTTCTCAGTCCAAAGGGTGGCCCAAAAAGAGTGGGTTTCGATTTTGGCTTGGCCCAATAAGAGTCTTCGGTCCATTAAAGCCCAAAGGTAGGAGTTTTAGGCCCGTTAAGGCCTAAGGAAGGGTTTTCGGTCCAATGGAAAGCCCAATAGAAGTTTTTTGGCCCAATGGAAAGCCCAATAGAAGTTTTCGGCCCAATGGAAAGCCCAAAGAAAGGTTTTCGGCCCAATAAGGCCCAATGAAGGAGTTATCGGCCCAATAGGGCCTAATGAAGAAGTCTTGGTCCAATAGGGGTTTTGGGCCGAGAATTCTTGGACTAAGGCCCAAAATTGATTGGACTTAGCTATTGGATCAAGTTTTGGGCTTGTACGAGGCTTGATTCACAATGTATGCACGTATGAACTTAAACAATATTGTAGTTTGAATTTCACTGATTGGATGTTGCAAGGTTACATGGAGGAAATTGTTTCGTACAAGAATCACAATCTCAACCCTAATTTGCTAGTTGTGACACAAATGAATAAAGTTGAAAATTTTATCCATTAAGTCCATATTTCGAAGTATTCTGGAAGTTTTGAGCTTAGGTCTCAATGGATTAAGTGGTTAATAAGAATTATATATATGACCGAAAAGCATGACGTGACCATTGAAGGGGTTTCCCCAAACAAAGCACTTAAAATATACATTCTTGTTTAACTTTTTGGAGAGAGGAGGAGATTAGTTGGACCAACGGTGCTCAGCGATGGTAATTATCGGAGATGACGGTGGTCGATAGTGTAGGTGGTGTTGTGGAAAGGTAATCACTTTGAGGATGTTAGGTGGTAACAACTGGGTATTTGTTAAGTAATTATAAAATAAATAAAAAGAATTATTAAGAACAAATAGAAAATTATTAAGGATAGAATAGTGTTTTTAGGTCATATAGGGACCAACTATGTAATAAAAATATACCCTAGAGGCTAGAGTGCAAATTGCCCAACAACATGGATCATTCGTGTATTTAGTCTAGTTATTATAACTATTTACTTAAATTTTCTAATCCGTGTATTTTATTACCATCGTCATGACAAAAACGAATAAAATCTTTTGATTTATGTTACTTTGTACGAAGGGAATATATGATTTATCCCGCTTGATTATTAAAACTATTTTCAAATGTATAATTTAGTAACGAATTATTCTTTCCAAAAGGACAAATTTTTGTTTTTTTCTTTGATAATACCTCGCATATTCATGCTATTTGACATAGATGCACAATGCATTTGTATGTACATGCATGTATCATGTTCCATCGATTTTCCTTTCTCAACATAAAATGGTTTGCTTATATTGCTGGTAAACGACGTGTATGATATTTCATCAATTAAATTAACTTATCATCACGCAATAAATAACAGATGATGTAAATTTTTTTTATACAAAGTTAAAATGACTCACCATAAAAGATGATAACATTAACAATATTTGAATACAAGACCTTATGCTATTCAATAAATTGAGAAAACAAATCACATTATATCCCAATAAATGTACAAATAGAAAAATTAAATTCCAAAAAGAGTTATAAAATAAAATGATTTACTAATATTAAATGTGATATAAAAGGTAACAAAATACAGTCACAAAAGCAAGAAATTGCATAAGTGCACTGTGCACAACATGCAAGGCTTTGCCTTTTAAAGTTTTGGGGATATGAATAGTAGTAATCATTGGTACCACCACCAAATATACTTTTTATAAAATTTTATACATGAATATATTTTAGATTATATAACTGCTATAAATAATTCAAATACTGTAATGATAATAATAACTATTTTTGTCATAATATAATATTTGAACGATTGTAGTTTAAAAAAACTCTAATCATTTAGCCGTATATGTTGTTAGATAATTTATTTTCTTTAAATTATATCGATGTTTAAGATCTGAATTATCTAGGAAACAAATAGCCTGTCTCTCAATGATGAAAGAAAAAAGGTGAATGTTGTTAAGTATCTCCAATACAGGGCAAAAAGCTTTAATTAATACCACATAAAATGATTATTTGTTCGTTTAATGTTTGCTCTTAATATACATATTACTTTTTATGTGATGGTTTTGTGGTAGGTGAAAGTTAGGAGTGTGTATGGGGCGGTTTGATTCGGTTATTGGTCAAAACCGAACATTAACCATTACAATTGGTTAATGTATTTCAATAACCATTGGGTAACGGTTAATATTGGTTTTGGTTAATGGTTTTTGACCGTTAATGGTTAATATCGGTTAACCAAAATGGTCAAAGATGACATAAAAATAAAAATATTTCTCTATAAAAGTTGAAAAACATAAGGTCTATTGTGATAAAAAGTGAATGATTGTGTTTATATAATTGTATTGATTGAATATTACTTATCCTATCTAACTCCAAATAATAACCCTTTAAATTTTCAACTCTCAATATAATTACATAGCATATATGTAATATTATATTATATTAAAAATAATATTAATATTATTGGTTCGGTTTAGTTTATAATGGTTCGGTTTTTGATGAAAACCATAACCGAACCATATGTATTTGGTTAATCAAAATTAGAAACTGAACCATATCTTTTAGTAATGGTTCGGTTAAATTGGTTCGGTTATATCGGTTAATTTGGTTATGGTTCGGTTTTTTGGTTAATATGCTCACCCCTAGTGCAAGTTGCAACATAAGAGTGATAAGACCTTTATGGTTTACGTATTTTTTTTAGTTTGAATACAAAATTTTAAGGCCAACACAAATATAAGTTCATATCGTATCCCGTATTATTAGACGAATGAATATTTAAATTATATTATAATTTAAACTACCAATATATTTTATTAATTCGAGCCTCTGGGTTATTATAAAATGCATCCAACTATATCTCGACCAAAAAGGCTTCAAATATTTTAAATGATGAATACCACTAAGAGTTTTTAAGAGAAAGGAAAACATTAGACATTCGGATTAAGATTGGCACACCAAAATGATGAGAAGCATTGTAATTAGAGCGTTTTGAATAAAGCTCCATGATATATTTTGCCTTTAATCATTCCACGAAGAAGAAAAGAAATCCCCATGTTCTTTATCACTGCAAACTCACTCTTTAATGACATGTAGGCCCACACATCTTATTTTCTTGGCCCATCAAATTCATGTGGTAGATTTTATGTCTTTACAAAAGAGTTTACTTTTCTTTTCACACAAATGAAAATGAAACTTGACCAAACTTTGCATCTAACTAAATAAATATCTTATTTCTAATATGAAGTTAGTAAGTCATTAAAATATGTTTTTAGTTTATCGAATTTGGTTGTTAATATATCTTAATCCCAATCAATTGCTGGCCATTAGCTTGAGTTTCTAGTTAGTACCCTACAAGACAAATATTACTTTTATGCTCAATTTTGATATAATAATATCTATAAGGAATAACCAAAGGGCAATGGTATCAAAACATAACAAAAAGATGTCCACAAATGGTGATAGTTCGAGACTTCGATAATGTTTAATACTATGTAGATTTAAAAGCATTATGGTATGTGTAAGTAAATTGTTTAAAAAAATAGTTATGTAGTATAAAGGACAATTGGGCAAACATGTAAATTTCTAACGATTGTTGTCATAAACACATCGAACTATCAAAGTACTTTAACAATTTAACACTTGATGCCTACTCAAAATTGTGGCCCCAAGAAACAAAGCATGTCTACTAGGACTATAAAAAGACCAACCATGGGCCACAATTAACTGGTCACAGTTATGGACCTTAAGCGGGCCTGGTCCTAAAAACTACTCTTCAGCCATTGATTAATGAGTCTTGGGTCAGCCCCAATAGATTTTTTCCCTTTTAAAAATAGTTAAAAATAAATAATTCAACAACTGTATACTACAATCAGACAAAGATTTAAATTATCTTAATAAAAAGTTAAAAATGAATACATTATGAAACTTAATTTTCCTCTAAGTGTACGGTATATGTAAACGTATATGTTATCGATGTCGTCTTTGTCTTGGCTCAAAAAAGTTGCAAACAAAAAGTGCGACCAAATATGAACACAAACTCTTCAGTTTCAACAAATTAAACCCATGTTCCAACTTTCCTCAACTATCTTAGCTACTGTAACACCCAAATTTTCAAAACAATTTTTCACTTTTTAAAACCATATAAATTCATCCACAATTGCTTTCAAAAACAATGTATCAATTTTATCTCATTACAAATCCCAAAATCAAATCATAATAAACTCTGCGGGTGTGTGTACAGATCATGCCGGCGCCTTCCCGCGATCACCACTGGTACCTGAAACACATAACACATAACACCGTAAGCATAAAGCTTAGTGAGTTCCCCAAAATACCACTCTAACACATATTAGCCACTCGAGGCTATGACTCTGCTGACCCTCTGGTCAGTGTGTCTCAGTGGGACCCTCCAGTCCCAACTCTCTGTGGGCTCTCTAGCCCTAACTCTATGGACCCAAAGGTCCTAACTCTGATAACTCCGGATCATGCATATCACATATCACAATAAATCTCAACACATAAATAGCCTACAAATACACTGGCACATAACTATAGAACATAACACACATTAGCCACTCGAGGCTATAACTCTGTGGGCCCTTGGGCCCTAACTCTGTGGACCCTCTGGTCCTAGCTCTTTGGACCTTCCGGTCCTAACTCTGGTATACACACAGCATAAATCACATAGAAATAATGCCGTGCCACAAATCACATAGATAGCATACAATAACTCTGTCACATAACTTTGTTACCACTCTAGGTAAAGTATAGTGAGAAGACTCACCTCGGGTAACTCGGTAAAGCTCGAACTCTGTAAAATCGGGTCTATCCTCCGCCTAATCATATGAAATAAACACTCTAAATCAATACATCTCTCAAGGCTAGACTATTCCTCCTCTTAGTACTCTCAGAAGGGTAAAAGACCATTTTACCCCTCCCATGGCTCCAAGACCCTAAAGTTGACCAAACCCTAAAAGTCAACAAAAATCAACCCTCCGGGTTACGCTGCGCGTACCAAACATGTACGCTGGGCGTACCCGACGTCCTCACAGAAACGGGGTGCGCGACCCCTTACGCTGCGCGTACTGGGATTACGCCCCGCGTAACTCCCAGCTTCAGTCCGTTAGCTCTTGAGGTCTTAAACAGTTAAGACTCACATCCAACTTTTAGATCTGACCGTTTCTAAACCACTTAATCCATAAAGTCGATGACTTTAAGCCTTTGTATGGCTGAACAAGTCACTAACACCCAAAATATACCACTTATAGCCCTAGAAAGCTCAAAACTCTAGCATGTCCTCATATCAACGACCAAGATGGAAACTTTATGGATCTAAAACACAAATACCACTGAAAGGGGACAGATCTAGGTCCATGGAGCACATTACGCTCATAAAGTCTCCACCTTTGGGACTTTTAACCCTAAAATGGTCCATGAAGCAACAAACCAAATGAAGAGGAAAGTTTTGAACTTTATACCTCCAAATGCAGCTCCTTCCTCTGTAGATCTCAGATCCAAACTTGCACTTCAAACTCTAGTCTCCACAAACTCCTCACCTTCTTCTTCACTAGCACACCAAGGCACTTTTAGCTCCAAAATCACACACACTCACTAAGAACGATGAAAAGTTCTCTCTTAGGGTTTTACTCACTGCTATGGAGGCTGAGAAATGAGCCTTAGCATCCTATATATAGGGCACAAGTCAGAAATTAGGGTTTGCACCTGGACACATTACGCCCAGCGTAACCCTGAGTACGCCCAGCGTACTCAGGCGAGTCCGCGTCCAAAATAAGCGCATGAGTACGCGCAACGTACTCTTGAGTACGCCCAGCGTAGTCATTTGCTACCAATTCCTCTTAAGGGCTTAACTTGACACTTTGAATAAAAGAAGGGCTAAATAGTTGTACCTGAATTTCGGGATGTTACAATTCTCCCCCCTAGAACTAGACTTCGCCCTCGAAGTCTCACTCAACAAATAACTCTGGATACTGCTCGCGCATCTCTAACTCCGGCTCCCAGGTCATTTCAGAACCCTTCCGATGTTGCCACTAGACTTGAACCAATGGCACCTCCTTGTTTCTCAAAGTCTTGATCCTTCGATCCACAATCGCAACCGGTCTCTCAACATAATTCAGGCTCGCATCCACCTGAATGTCCTCTAACGGAACCACTGCCGACTCATCAGCGATACACTTCCTCAACTGAGACACGTGGAAGGTATCGTGAATCTGGCTCAACTCCGTAGGTAGCTCCAAACGATACGCTACCCTGCCCACCCTGGCAGTCACCCTGAAAGGACCAATATACCGAGGTCCCAACTTACCCCTCTTCCTGAATCGGATCACCCCCTTCCAAGGAGATACCTTCAGGAGTACTAAGTCACCAACCTGGAATTTAAGCCCCGAGCGACGTCTGTCCGCATAACTCTTCTGGCGGCTCTGAGCGGTCAACAACCTCTGTCTGACCTGCTGAATCTGCTCAGTCGTCTGAAGTACTATCTCTGTACTACCCATCACATGCTGCCCGACCTCACCCCAACAAATGGGAGTCCGGCACCTCCTCCCATACAACAGCTCAAAGGGTGGCATACTGATGCTCAAATGATGGCTGTTGTTATAGGAAAACTCAACCAAGGGTAAATACGTGTCCCAACTTCCTCCGAAGTCCAATACACATGCCCGAAGCATGTCCTCGAGCGTCCGAATCGTCCGCTGGCTCTGCCCGTCTGTCTGTGGGTGGTAGGCGGTACTGAAATTCAACCTCGTACCCAACTGGAGATCGACTCAACCCCGACCTCTATCATCTGATACTCATCGTTGGACCCTTCGGTCCGGTCTATATCGTTGGACCCTTCGGTCCGGTCTGTACAACACATCACCAGGACTCAACTCAACTCAAGAGTTTGGTCCGCCCGTAGTTGGAATCGCTCGTTCCAATGACTCATTCAACTCATAGCTTGGGGACCCGCAACCCATGCGTACTTTACTTATCCAATCCCTTCGGATTGGATGTCCACACTTACTCAGAATGTAATGATTCCCAATCATTGAGGAGACCCCGGTCTCACCCCTGGTCTGACCACCAGGCTCCCAAAACTCATGCGTAGGGCTTTTCAAGCCTAAAACCCTCCTGTGTCATGCTCAGATCAAGAAGGCTTCCTCATAACAACCTCTCGCTAATTAGTGCGTATTACGGCTCCCCATAACATCACCACAACCTCCTACTGACTAGTGAGTACTACGGCTCCCCATAGTATCACAACAACCTCTCTCTGACTAGTGAGTACTACGGCTCCCCATAGTATCACAACAACCTCTCTCTGACTAGTGAGTACTACGGCTCCCCATAGTATCACAACAACCTCTCTCTGACTAGTGAGTACTACGGCTCCCCATAGTATCACAACAACCTCTCTCTGACTAGTGAGTACTACGGCTCCCCATAGTATCACAACAACCTCTCTCTGACTAGTGAGTACTACGGCTTCCCGTAACATCACAACACCCTTCCCTAGTAGCTCCTGAAGCTGCGAGGATAACTACTGCGTCTCTGGCGGCGCAAGGCGATAAGGCGCCTTGGCGATAGGCGTTGCCCCCGGAACCAACTCGATGCGAAACTCTACTTGCCTCTCGGGAGGCACACCCGACAACTCCTCGGGAAAAACATCCGGGGACTCTCGCACTATCGGAACGTCATCCATCGAACTTGGCCTCCCAGCGGCCTCTCGTGTGTCCATCACATAGGACACATACCCGCTGCAGCCTTGCTGAAAACTCTGTCTCGCTCTGGCGGTTGAACAAAACGCCGACCCACATCGGTTACCCTCGTTGTACACCGTAAGTACTCCCCCACTGGGGTCTCGTATCGTCACCAACTGTCGCTCGCAGTCTATGACAGCCCCAAATCGGCTTAACCCAACCATGCCCACTATGACACACACGTCCCCCATCGATATCGGGACCAGATCTATCGGGGACTCAACACCGAAGATCTCGAGTACACATCCTCGACTCACATTCATAACATACTCCGCTCGCTCGTCCGCTATGGAAACTCGTAGAGGTCGACTCAACGCCTCTCGTCGGCTACTGATGTGCCGACCAAACATTATTGACACAAATGATCGACTCGCTCCCGAGTCAAATATCACTAAAGCAGGTACATAAGTCATAAGAAAAGTACCAGCCACGACATCGGGCGTTGCACGGACCTCCCCCGCCATCAACTGGAAGGCTCTCCCGCGAGCCTCGGTTGCCTCGTCCCTCGTTGGCCTGGCCTCGGTAACTCTAGCAGCAGGTGCGGCTTTCCTCAGATAGAATACTCGGTTCTTCCCCGCTTAGGGTTCGAACCATCCCCAATTGGCGTACCAACAATCTATCACCCCGACTGTCCCCACCAGTAATCATCGCACCTACTCTTGGAAGGTGATACGCAACTCTCGATGATCTCCTGACAGAGATCAAACAACTCCAAATACCAGGATCTCGTATGCAACCTTCAGTACTTACCATCGTGACTGCCTCTAGTCATTTAGGATCTCACACTATACCCTCACCGGACCTCCCAACTGTCCAGTGTTAACATTAACCCTGGATCTGGAAATAATGAACCATCATACTCCTCATCCTTGACTCCTTGCCCAACGTTCCAACATGCCCCTTATCATAAGAGCAGAAACCACATTTCCACTCCTTATACCTCTCAAGAACCATAGGAGTCACTGCCCTGATATACCCTTCTTGATCGCCCAACACTGCGGCTAACACATGCCCTATTATACTCAAATAGGGTGTATCCTGATCCTTGACCATTTCAGTCTTCACTGTCAACCTGCTCAAGCTATACCATTCCCTCGCGACAGACCTACTGCTGGATACTCTGATTGAAAAGTCACCATCAGTGCGATTCCACAGGGCTCACCCCAACTCAGAAACCGAAATCTCAACACCCCTTACGTCTCCCATAAGAAACGGAAATAGCACCACTCGGGTCACGGAAAGTGACATATCTACTATCGGCCGGCTCTCCAGCTCAGACCGTACCCCTCCATAATGCACCGTCCCTACTCATCTCTTAGTCTTGTGACTCCACTGGCATATCACCAACAAATCCCTTAGAGCTAACTCGTTTTCCCTATCAAGGGATGCTCCACTAAAACTCGTTCTCCCTGGCCTTCTGGGCCCATACTCCTTCACATCCGACCTTGGTCTAGATAATCGCTGCGGAATAACCGGCAAAACCAGAAGCACTCACCGCCACATTTCATGGTACTCGAACCATGTCCTCTCTTCTCAACCCGCCTCAAATCATGGTACTCGAACCACAAAATCACCCCTCGATCTGCCACCAATCATGGTACTCGAACCATGACATCACCTCTTGATCTGCTACCAATCATGGTACCCGAACCATGACATCACTTCTCGACCTGTCACCAATCATGGTACTCGAACCATGACATCACCTCTCGATCTGCTACTAATCATGGTACTCCAACCATGACATCACCTCTCGATCTGTCACCAATCATGGTACTCGAACCATGACATCACCTCTCGATCTGCTACTAATCATGGTACTCGAACCATGACATCACCTCTCATTTTGCCACCAATCATGGTACTCGAACCATGACATCACCTCTCGATCTGCTACTAATCATGGTACTCGAACCATGACATCACCCCTCGATCCACTACTCACAATCCTCCGGATCGCCACGGTCATTTCGTCAAAATCATACTGCGAATCTCTTCATCGCTAATACCGTTGCCCTCCGGCGTGTGCGGTGTTCCAACCATGATGTCTCTGAAACACAATATGAAGATACCAGAGACTCGATCGAGTATACTCGCACTCGATAACTCAACCCTACTTGTTCCTGAGTACCCAATGGATTCTTACTTAGGGTGCGCGCTGCTCCGGTGTCTTCAGTAGTACGGGCCCTATACTACCGTCCACACCGCATCAGTATTCACTCTAAGTCCTCCTCCTTGGATCCCAAGTCCCAAGTACTCTACTCTCTTTAACCATATGCTACTCACTAGCAGCTCTCTCATAACTCCTCGCTGCTATCTAAACACTCTCAAGTATCCCTAGCAGCAAAACTCCTAGACTAAGGCATCACATATCAGGCCACTCTAGTCCTAATAAGAATACCTAGTCTACTCTAGCATGCATAGCATAACTCATCGCATATCATAACATAATATATCTGATAACACTAATTGCAAGGGTATTTTGGGAATTCACCGTTCGGGCGCTGGCTGATCGTACACACGGCTCTGCTCTGTTTGTCTCAAAACTCTTTACTCTTGTGAAAAATTTTGCAAATTTTATTTTGAAAATCTCTCAATTCCTCAGTTTGAGTTCAGATACGCTCGAAGATGTATCCGAATCCCTCAAACCAAGGCTCTGATACCAACTTGTAACACCCAAATTTTCAAAACAATTTTTCACTTTTTAAAACCATATAAATTCATCCACAATTGCTTTCAAAAACAATGTATCAATTTTATCTCACTACAAATCCCAAGATCAAATCATAATAAACTCTGCGGGTGTGTGTACAGATCATGCCGGCGCCTTCCCGCGATCACTACTGGTACCTGAAACACATAACACATAACACCGTAAGCATAAAGCTTAGTGAGTTCCCCAAAATACCACTCTAACACATATTAGCCACTCGAGGCTATGACTCTGCTGACCCTCTGGTCAGTGTGTCTCAGTGGGACCCTCCAGTCCCAACTCTCTATGGGCTCTCTAGCCCTAACTCTATGGACCCAAAGGTCCTAACTCTGATAACTCTGGATCATGCATATCACATATCACAATAAATCTCAACACATAAATAGCCTACAAATACACTGGCACATAACTATAGAACATAACACACATTAGCCACTCGAGGCTATAACTCTGTGGGCCCTTGGGCCCTAACTCTGTGGACCCTCTGGTCCTAGCTCTTTGGACCTTCCGGTCCTAACTCTGGTATAACACAACATAAATCACATAGAAATAATGTCGTGCCACAAATCACATAGATAGCATACAATAACTCTGTCACATAACTCTGTTACCACTCTAGGTAAAGTATAGTGAGAAGACTCACCTCGGGTAACTCGGTAAAGCTCGAACTCTGTAAAATCGGGTCTAGCCTCCGCCTAATCATATGAAATAAACACTCTAAATCAATACATCTCTCAAGGCTAGACTATTCCTCCTCTTAGTACTCTCAGAAGGGTAAAAGACCATTTTACCCCTCCCATGGCTCCAAGACCCTAAAGTTGACCAAACCCTAAAAGTCAACAAAAATCAACCCTCCGGGTTACGCTGCGCGTACCAAACATGTACGCTGGGCGTACCCGGCGTCCTCACAGAAACGGGGTGCGCGACCCCTTACGCTGCGCGTACTGGGATTACGCCCCGCGTAACTCCCAGCTTCAGTCCTTTAGCTCTTGAGGTCTTAAACAGTTAAGACTCACATCCAACTTTCTAAACCTCTTAATCCATAAAGTCGATGACTTTAAGCCTTTGCATGGCTGAACAAGTCACTAACACCCAAAATATACCACTTATAGCCCTAGAAAGCTCAAAACTCTAGCATGTCCTCATATCAACGACCAAGATGGAAACTTTATGGATCTAAAACACAAATACCACTGAAAGGGGACAGATCTAGGTCCATGGAGCACATTACGCTCATAAAGTCTCCACCTTTGGGACTTTTAACCCTAAAATGGTCCATGAAGCAACAAACCAAATGAAGAGGAAAGTTTTGAACTTTATACCTCCAAATGCAGCTCCTTCCTCTGTAGATCTCAGATCCAAACTTGCACTTCAAACTCTAGTCTCCACAAACTCCTCTCCTTCTTCTTCACTAGCACACCAAGGCACTTTTAGCTCCAAAATCACACACACTCACTAAGAACGATGAAAAGTTCTCTCTTAGGGTTTTACTCACTGCTATGGAGGCTGAGAAATGAGCCTTAACATCCAATATATAGGGCACAAGTCAGAAATTAGGGTTTGCACCTGGACACATTACGCCCAGCGTAACCCTGAGTACGCCCAGCGTACTCAGGCGAGTCCGCGTCCAAAATAAGCGCATGAGTACGCGCAGCGTACTCTTGAGTACGCCCAGCGTACTCATTTGCTACCAATTCCTCTTAAGGGCTTAACTTGACACTTTGAATAAAAGAAGGGCTAAATAGTTGTACCTGAATTTCGGGATGTTACAGCTACATTAAGCTCCAAATATGCATCCAATGTGCTTCCAAATTACTGCTCCACTCGAAACATATGAAAATGATATAAAAACACGAGCAGTACGAGAACTTTGATGAAATATATGAGTTGAACATTATTTAAGGTAATGCACACACAAATACATAAAATATGATGCAAAATATGAGTTGAACATTGTTTAAGGTAATGCACACACAAATGCTAATAAAAACTAATATAAAAGATGCATAAAATGACATCGAACAAATCTCTCTAAACTTAAACCTTACTTGGCCTCAAGTAATAGAAAGATTAAACCTTATAAACATAATGGAAAGATATATATATATATATATATATATATATATATATATATATATATATATATATATATATATATATGACCTAAAAGGAACTTTGAACAAAAATTAAAAAAAAAAATTAAGGAAACTAAAAACTTAAACTTTAATAACAAAAAATAATTCGTTCTTTTTTTTCCACATGATTAGACTTCACATCGAGGAAGTTCCAATAAAATCACTACCTAAACAACAATCTCAATCCCTTCCATGTATCCTAGATTTCCAAGGTCAGAAAGATGCTCAACGGCGTAAACTGATAAACCAACCATAAATTTTATTTAAAATTTACACCTTAATTTACATTGCTCACAAAAATAGCATATTTAAGAATTTCACGTCTTTTCGACTCATTCATAAAAAACCAAGCTTAACCCATACTTAGTGACCTCGTCACGTCAAATCAACTTTCATCGAAACAGTCAGCCCTCCCGTATAGGTCTGATTCTTACTTATAAGTCTCTAAGAGTTAGTTCAAAACTGTTTTATTTTTGCTTACATGGTGTTTCGATATACTATTCCTTTTATTTTTACAATTAGCCTCACAACTTATGTTGTCTTGCAAACCCTTAGTTATGGAAACTGTTACTACACTTACCATTACCACTATAGATCGTGTTTTCCGACTTTCATTTTCCATCTTTACAGAGGTATCGAATACAAACAATTTCATCATATCATGTAACTTTTTCTATTTTTTTCAACTTGTTTTTTCATTTTTTTTCATGAAAATAAAACCAAAAATAAAATCTTTTAGGTTTTTTTTATAATGCAGAAAAAATATAAATATAAACATAAACATAAAATATTTTTGGATTTTTATTTTATTTTTTATGCAAAGCAGAAAATAAAATGCAGAAAATAAAATGCAGAAAAGAAAAACGGAAAAGTTAACTAAAAAAAGTGAAAATTTAATAATCTTAACAGAAAATGTAAATTTTGACTACTAACCCCAAACAATTTAAAATTTTTTAACAAAAAAATGCGAATTTTGAATACTAACATCTCCCCAAGCTTAAAATGAAGCATTGTCGTCAATGCTGAGAGTGGAATGCACATTTCAATAAAACATACAAAAATAAAATGTAGCAGCTAGAAGATTCCGACAAAAAATCTGATTTTCAGCAATGTAGAAGATCATTTGATTTTCCAAAGCTTGCTTGAAGTTGCGACCAACTTTTATTTAAAGCAGAAAAATAAATTACGCGGGTTGACTCTCGAAAACCGCCCTTTTTTAAAGTCGTTGGCTCGACTTTGTCCAACCAGATTTTTAACTGGTAAAAGTGGGGATCCTCTTTAGCTCAACTTCTTTTTCTTTAACTCCAAATCCCTTCATATATTACAGAATTGTTGGATCAGGTACTTGTACACAAGCCTGGAAAATCCTTACATTTTTATCATATAAGAATTTCTTCAGATTTTTTAGTCTTTTTCTTTTTCTTATCTTTTTAACAGCAACCAACTCTTTCTCCTCCCAAGCTTGCCTTTTTCTATCTGCTTCTTTGATGCACCAACACTGAAATTTCTGTCTGAAAATATTTCTTGCACAAAATGATTAGAAAAACTCATAGAAATCATCAGACAAAGGACTGCTGGTATCCACCAAGTTAACAGAAAATTATCAAAAGGAATATCAAAATCATTCATTTCAAAGTTAACCACATCCACATCCACATTACCCATGTTCGGAATATAAAAATCAGTGGAAAAAAACTAACTTATTCACTTGGGTGTACTATTGAATGGTTAGCCAACTGAATGACAGTCCCGGTCTTTTTTAAAGGTCTCAATTTTATTTTTTTAAAAACAAATAATAGGAGGACATTGACTGAAGCACCTAAATCAAACATGACTTTTGAAAAAGTTAGGGTGCGTTTAGTTACGGGACAATGGGTCTTTTCCGGAAAAAAATTCAAAGAAAAATGAGAATTTTGAAAATGCATTTAGTTCAACAATTTTTATAATTTTTTCACGGAAAATTTTCATTTTCTTTTTTCCAAAATTACAAAGAACTTACAAAATTTTAGAAAACTGAAAATTATTGTTTTCCATATTTTCCAAATTCCAAAAAAAAAATCCAAAATATAAACACACACCCATCCACCACCACTACTACCGTCACCGGCCACGACCCACTGCCACCACCACCACCCCGCTGCCGCCACCACCACCGTCGTCGCCATCATCCATACCACCACTGCCACCATCACATCCACCACCATCCACCTCTATCTAACCTCACCCTAACACCACCAACCCAACCACTCCCAAGCCCACCCACCCCTACAAACACACATCCGACCCACCCACCCATCACCACCATTAACGTAATCACTGACCCACCATCACCACTACCATCATCACCACCCTGCTACCACCGCCATATCGTCGCCACCACTACCACCCCACCCCCACCACAACCGTCGTCATCACCACCACCACTACTGCATGTCATCACCACTGTCGCGACACCCTGTTGCCGCAGTCGCCATCATCCACACCACCACTGCCACCGCCACCTCCCCCACCCTTACTACCACTCCACTCTCACCCTTCACCAGTACCATTTTCTTCAACCATCTTTGTAAGGTACAAGTTTAACCTTTCTAAGATTCCAATCTCATTTAGCTTAGCTCAATCAAAAGTCTGTGAGATTGAAAATTCTCGTTTATGAAGCCACCCTAACTTGTTGGTGTGGTTATTCAAAATTTCTCGTGGTAGGTCATTCGGAAAGTCGTAAAATGGGTGAAGGTTGGACACATCACCTTTGGACTGTGGAGTTGCCTTCCTAGGACCCATTAGACTTGCAAAACAATCAACAAACAAAATCAAAATGAAAACCACAGGAGATTAAATCAACAGAAAACAATATATGGTTGTTTACCCAGTTCTTACGTCATGAGTCACATTCAACAACAATTTTGAATCGGTCTTTGTTCCGGCCAAAACGAGTCAAATTTATTCATGGGGTTTACTTTAGTAGTCATTCTAAGTCTAATAAGCACTCATGCAACATCAATTTCTTAGAAAATCGGATGAATTTGACACTAATAAACCCAAAAACAAACCCTAACTTCTAAATGCATAAAATTAGTAAATTAAAGGGTTTAAGCACATAAATCTTACATTTTTTGAAGATAAAACACAAAATATAGGAAGAAATAATGGAAATCGGCTTAAAATTGAAGTGGGGGAACCAAGAGGGTGATGCTCCATTCAAACTCACGTCGTAAGTGGTAAACAAATGAGAGTAAAACTGGTTTTGTTTGATTTAAAAGGTACTCGTCCCCGTTTATATTCATGTCGTGAGGTAGGAAGGCTCACGTCGTGAGGTAGGAGGCTCACGTCGTGAGCTTTTAACGAAACAAATGATCAAGACTCTCTTCTTTTCCCACGATGTGGTAACTTATTCCCACGTCGTGGGCTTGAAAATTTGACAAAAACCATATTTTTTTTCTTTTAAAAATTACACCACTCACAATTTGGATCCCGCACTTGATTTTGAAAATAGAAGATGAATAAATGACAAATACTAACAAGAAAATAAAAAATATA
Organism: Lactuca virosa; assembly: GCF_052849685.1. NCBI lineage: Eukaryota > Viridiplantae > Streptophyta > Magnoliopsida > Asterales > Asteraceae > Lactuca > Lactuca virosa. The sequence goes on along the minus strand of NC_136427.1, from coordinate 285,547,792 downwards.
TATATATAATGTAAAAAAATAAACTAAAAAGAAAGAGAAAAGAAAATACAAACCGAGCTCGGATTGCCTCCCGAGAAGCGCTTCTTTTGATGGAGTTGTGACCCGGAATCCTTCCCGCTCTACGTTGTTGTGGGTGAGAGTGGAATATCCCTATTCTCCTTTTGCCCCTTCCACCTTCTTTTGTAAGCATGAACTCACCTTATATACTATAACTCCATTGTTCCAGGTAATTTCCATTCTAGCTTTATTTCTTAAAAAGTTGGCAAAGTTGCTCCCTACGTTGGGCGTACGAGACAGGTACGCCAGGCGTAGGACTTTGCATGTGATTGTGGAATCTCTCGCGTACGTTGGATGTACATATGTGTACGTTGGGCGTACGCAAGCAGGGACAAACCCTAATTTTTAGGGTTTGGACCCTATTTAAAGACCTTTATGGCCTCTAACCCTTCTTACCCCTCAACCTCCATTTCGAACCCTAATCCTTGTGTGTGAAGTTTTGAACATTTAGAGTAACTTTTGGTGTTCTTGGTGGTGAAGGAAGACCCTAGGAGTTATGGTATTGCTTTCAAGCTTGTTGGATCCAGAATCTCCTCATCTTGGTGCATCTTCTATAAGTATAAAGTTCATATCTTGGAAATTTCCTTGCAAGATCTTATTTAAGCTTATTTTTATGTTCTTTTGGTCCCAAGATCTTGATATTTGTGAGTATGGAATACTCTAAAGCCTTTAGGCTTTCCTTTCAGACGTTTTAGGGTGTGTTAGGTTATAAAAATGCAAGCTTGGACATTAATATTCTTCCATGCAAGAGTTATGGAGTCCTAGATGGATAAAGAAGTTTGGGTTTTGGTGTTGAGCTCATTTTAGCCATGAAAAAACATAAAGGTTTCAACTTTATGGATTTAGACGTCTTATTAGACTTGGATCCGAAATTGGACGTTAGATATTAAGTCATTAAGTCATCAAAAGAGAGTTTGGGTTTCAAGCCAGTATGTGGGGAGTACTTTGGCGTACGGTGAGCATAGTGGGTTGAGACCCCGTACGCCCCTTTTGCAAGGTCACACAGTACGTTGGGTGTAAGCTGGGTACGCTGGGTGTACTCCCAAAAACTCGTTGGGCTGTTTTTTTGGGTCGTGGGCCATTAGGAGTTTTGGGCTTGGATTAGATGGGTGAAGTAAGGAAGGGCAAAATGGTCTTTTTCCCTTGATATTTTAAGGGTTATTAGACCGTTGATTTTGGATTAAAACCCTGATTATTAATTACGATTGTAATTGGGTTATGTTTAGTGTGAGGAGTCGTGTTAGCAGCAACTCGAGTGTGCGATTTTTGTTATCTTCAGTTAGAGGTGAGTCTTCTTACCACACTAGTGGGTCGAAGGTACCAAGGCTGGCCCATTGATTTGTATGTGTAGGATGTGTACCATTATATGATTATTGCTTATGTGATTGTATGTGCATGGATCCAATTTGGGCTTGGAGTCATATGGACTCGGGGTTGATACGGACCCGACACAACATTTTCTGTTACATAGGGTTGATATGGACCCGGGGGTTGTTACGGACCTGACACAGCCACATGTTGTTATATTTATGTGTATTGCGTATGTGGTATTTTGGGGAAGCTCACTAAGAGTTATGCTTACAAATATGTTTTTGGTTTCAGGTACTTCCGATACAAAAAGGAAGAGCCCGACTTGATGGCACAACATCCTCCCCTCACGATTTCCGCATTGTATGATCTTTCTTACTCTGATATTTATGATAAGTTGTGTAACACCCCGACTCATGGGTGCAAGTTTTAAAGCACTGTATACATGTTTATGGACCTACTCGACGAGTTGGTTGCCCCAAAATCGTCGTGTAGAGGCGGGTTAGCCCGTGTTGGATCTAGGGTTTGCACCCGGACTCAACGAGTAGGAGCTGGGAGATGAAACCCTAATTTTTAGGGTTTGCACCCTATTTAAAGGACCTTAAGTCCTTTCCTCCAGTCCCTTATCACCCCTTGACAGCCAGAAGAAACCCTAATCGCTATTAACCTTGTTCTTGAGTGATTGTGTGGCTTAAAGAGTGATTTTGGTGCATTTTGTGAAGAAGGTGTGAAGTAAAGAAGCTTGGAGCAAAGAGGAGCTTGTGGATCTGACTCTACTTCATCTTAGTATCATTTTGAAGGTAACAAGTCGTTACCTTGGCTTATTCTTAATTATATCTCTTCATGCCTAAGTTTAGTGCAATCTTTAGGGTATTTGGGAGTTATTTCGGGTATTGGAGTAAGATCCGAAGTTGTAACTTCAGATCTGGACTCCCCTTGGTCCCTATAGCCATAAAGTTATGAGATTTGGCAAGCTTGGGCCTTTCCCTTTTAGTTAACCTTTCCCTTAGTCTAGTTTTGGCATTTAGGACCATGCATGTACGTAAAGTTTGCAAATTTACGTGGGAACCATTGCCTAGGAGGTTGGATCTGCAATAGGGAGCTTTGGGGTGGCTTAAAAACATCTGTATAAGAAATGGACTGCATGAAATCGACGAGTCACTTAGCCGACTCGACGAGTCGGATGAAGGTTGCCCGTATTTGATTCTGCATGAACTCGGTGAGTCAGTAAGAGGACTCGACGAGTCAGTTAGGGTTTTCCACGACATCTGGATACACATGGGCTCGACGAGTTGGTTGGAAACTCGGCGAGTCAGTTAGGGTTTTATGACTTTCTGAGTTCTTAAGGAACTCGACGAGTTGCTAGCTGCACTTGACGAGTTGGGTCAACATGGACTGTTGACTTTGAGTTTGACCAAGGGTTGACCAGTTGGGAATTTATGGAAGTGGATCATCGGTGGATGTAAGTATTGGACTTGGAGTTGCATTTGGTGGAGTTTGACTTTATCTCTTCGAGCTACTTGTGAGGTGAGTTCTCCTCACTAGATCAAAAGGGTCTAAGGCACCAATGCGGCCCTTATCGGATTTGTATCCGGGTTTATTGCATGATATGTTTATTGATTTACATCCTGGTAGTTAGGATGGTGATATGCTTAGTGATCTGGTAGGTCGGTATCCTGGTTATAGGATGGTTGCTATGTTAGAGATCTGTTCGATCGGTATCCTGGTTATAGGATGGTTGCCATGTTAGTGATCAGTTAAATCTGTATGACTATCTGTACTTGCATGCTAGCGTATGATATTTATGTGCACATGTTTGTTGGTTTGGGGGATTGGGTTGAGGCAGGTCCTGCTTTGTGTTGTAGGCCAAGATACCCAGGGCGGACCGGATGGACTGCAGACCCGGGAGGGCATATAGTCAGGCCGAAGGACCGGCGAGCGGTCCAGATAGGCTGAAGGCCCTGAGAGGCGGCCCAGACGTGCCGAAGGTGCGGGGAGTGGTCCAGATAGACTGAAGGCCCGGTGCGGGTGGTCCAGTTAGGCTGAAGGCTCAATATGCATGTTGTGTTTGTTTATATGATATGATTATGATCGTATGGCGTTGGTATTTTGGGGGTAACTCACTAAGCCTTCGAGCTTACATTTATCAATTATTGTTTCAGGTACTTCTGATGATCGCGGGAAGACGAAGGCGTGATCGTGCACCTCCTTATGATTTTACGATTTGATTCTAGGAAACTCTGACATTAAACCATTTTGAAAACATGTTTGTAATAATTATTGGTTTTTGAATGACTTAAAAAGTTTTTAATTGGCTTGAATTTTATGGATGTTACAAGTTGTATTTTGGATATTTTCGAGACATGTATTGTTTGGATTGATGAACTGAAAAATTAAATTTTTACTTATGGTTTTTGGGTCATTACATATACGCTTTGTTATAATTTTACTTTTTCTTTGTGTTGTCTCAAGCATCGTGTTTTCTTTTGAATCCTTTGGATCTTTCCTCATGCGTGCTCTTCTCTTTATCTTCAGCGGGTTGCTCTTTGTCCACTTCCATATCATCAAGCTTTGTTTCGTTACTTGAAATAAAATATTCATTTTTATGTTCCTCCTTGACTTGAACTTTTGGTGTGGTAAAGGCAAAGACTTCAAAAACCATGGAATCGAGGCTCTTGGATTGGTAAGCTTGACTTCCTCTTTTACCTTGGGCTTTTACCTTATTTGGACTTATTCCATTAACTTTTTAAACTCTTCTAGCTCATTGTCCACATCCATAAATAATACTTCATCAACCCCGAATGTCATTTTGTAATGCCTGGTTCCTGGTATGCATTTAAACTTATAATTTATTCATGTTTACAGAGCAACTCGACGAGTTGAAAGCTCAAAACTCGTCGAGTAGAGATTATTAGGACCGCGGGTTGAGAAACCTACTCGACGAGTTGGGAGGCCTCAACTCGACGAGTAGGCTGGCAGATATGAAACCCTAATTTTCGGGGTTTGCACCTTATTTAAACGTCTTAAACCTTTCATGTTGGCCTCATTTCTAGCCTCCAAGTCCTAAACCCTAAATCTCGAAAACCCTAAAGCCATTTGAGTGTTTGTGAGCTATTTTTGAGTGTTTTGGTGTGTACTTGAAGCTATCGGAAGAAGGAAGAGCTTAGAGACACAAGAAGGAGCATATAGATCCAGAATCCTTGCTCATCCATGTCACTTTTCTGGTATAAAGCTTGAACCTTGCCTTGTAGTTGAGTAAATCTCCTTTTTGGGTTATTTTGATTGGTTTTGACCCAAATATCTTGATCCTTGGGAGTTGGACGTCCCAAATGAGCTAACACATCAGATCTAGGGTCTTGAGGGGGTTTTCATGGCATAAAGGTGCCAACGTTATAGCCATGTAGGTCCCATGCAACCTTTAGACCATCATTTTGGCCTTTTGGAGCTTCTAATGGCCTTGAATGTAGAGAAAGTTGGGACTTTAGGTGATCTTTCAGTCCCTAGAGTCCAGATCTATGACCTCATGGTCTATCGTGTAGTTTTGGTGGTCTTTGGATGAAGACTTTGGCCTTTTTGGGTTAGGGTTTGGATTAATCTCATTAGGAAGGGTATTGATGGGTAAAGCTCGAAACTTTACCCTTCTAGGGATATTTCCAGTCTAGATCCGAAGTATAGAGTTTAAATCTAAAGAAAAATGGCTTAATAGGTTAAGAAGGGGCTAACAGACAGAGGAACTCGATGAGTGTAAGGATGGACTCGACGAGTTTATTTGAAATTGTCCCGATTATGTTGATAAGGAAGAACTCAACGAGTTGGATCGCGATTTCACGATTTTGTGGTTCATGGGAACTCGGCGAGTTGAAGGGCAAACTTGACGAGTTGAGTTAACTCAAAGCGTTGACTTTGACTTTGACTTGGACCAAAGTTGACCCTTAAGGGGGTTATGAGTACGAAAGGGTAATCAAGGAAAACTTTTATGTGTAGGGGATTGATTTGGTTTGATATTCGGAGGCGGGGACTGTTCAACTACTTCCAGTTTTTGAGGTGAGTTACCTTCCCGATATAAGTGGGTCGAAGGCACTAATGCCGACCCACTAGTAGTTGTTTACAGTAGAGATGATTGTCTTTGTGATAATTGCTTGGTTTGGAACTATCTGTTGAGATTTATGTGATTGTATGCTATGTTATTATGTGGTAGTGGTAGGGGTGAAGTAGACCCCGTAACCGGTCGAAAGAGACCGAAGGGATAGGCCAACACCCAGATATGCTAGGCAGTATGTGATTATATGTTTATATGCTAGGATATTATGTGGTAGTGATAGGGGTGAAATAGACTCCGTAACCGGTTGGAAGAGACCGAAGGGGTAGGCCAGCACCCATATATGCTAGGCAGCTACCGGTTGAAAGAGACAGAAGGGGTAGGCCAATACCTTGATATGATAGGCGGTTACCGGTTGAAAGATACCGAAGGGGTAGGTCAACACCCTGATATGCTAGGTAGTGCCGGTTTAAAAAGACCGAAGGGGTAGGCCAGCACTCGGATATGCTAGGCAATATGTTTATTGTATGGTATGTGGTATGATGGGGGAACTCACTAAGCCTCGTGCTTACGGTTTTCAGTTTTGGTTTCAGGTACTTCTACTTCGAAAGTAAAGGAGCCGGCATAATCGCAATGCATCACACTATGATTTTCCGCACATGAGATCTTTGGGAGTTGTACTCTGATGTTGTTTTCTTATGACATGTTTTGGATATTGGTTTTGATTATGATATGGGATGACACTATTGATGTTTTCATACTACTGGTTTTTATGATTACTTAATTAAAAATGAAATTTTTTGGTCATGAATTTTGGGATGTTACACATTTCTTCTTTTCCCACTCGTAAAATGAGTTTTGATTCTCTAATATCTACCATGGCTCTTGCGGTATTAAGTAGTGGGTGTCCAAGGATAATCGGTAAACATTTTGCAAGTCAATAATGATGGTAACTTCTTCATTTTCTATAAACAGAAAATATTGTCTGTAATAATGAGAATTTACAGTTTGGAAATGAATAAAATTTACAACATATATGTTGAATTTCATTAAAACTATATCTTTCTCACCACATAAGACGGATAACAAAACTATCTCTTTCTCACCACAAAATATGGATAGAAAACGAATTCAAAGTAGTTTTTTGCTTAAATTTGGATGGAATCGCTTTCCACATCATGAAGAACACAAGAAGGCCAACACCAACAGATACCACAATCAACACCAACATGCACTCAAGGTAATATCGATAATATCATAGATTATGATTAAATTTCCAGGCAAATGAAATTACCAATTCATATCTTTTTGCTCCACATCACTAAATTTCTAGAATAAGAATGCTTTCAACAATTAAGTTAATGATGATTCAATCCACCAAAAAATATAAATAAAACTTGGTTAATGGATTATCCATTTACAAATTTGTAAACTAGAGTTTCAATCTAAAAATTTACAGTGAGATGTGTTATTGTGGCAAAGAGGGAGTTCAAACTTTTCATACAAATAAAGAATATAGGATTTTGTTTAAGTGTTTTGCTATCATGATCGTGTGTTTAGAATGCCTTATTTACCTAACAAAATGAATATACATTTACAAAATTATGTTCTTCTTCGTGATACCTTCGTTTTGGTATATCACACGCAAAACATATTTAAGATGAATGAGACATTGATCATTGAAATGAAATGGTTAGATGATATTAACCAATGTTTTTAAGTCTTGTAAAACTTATAGCACAAAGACTATCTCTTGCACACATAGGATGGGTGCAAAATGGGAATCAAATTGGATAGAGTTCATTAACTTGAGTGCGAGCGCACATCATACAGATACGATGTCTCCCGATCGACCAGAAAAATTCAGGGACCTTTTTTTCAAATAATTTTTTCGTAACTGAAAATCTAGTACGTTTTTAGTTACTGAACCAACATTCAAAACACATATTAATGATCTGTGTGATTAATATTTATGATTTTGGTTGTATGAATTTGGGATTTCAGTATAAATTAGACATATCAAAGAAAACTATATTTCTTTCTTCTCCAATTCTGCTTCCACTGTTGTATTATTTTAAACAAAGAAAGTTACAAATGTTCCCATTGCAACCAAATTTGTTTCAAGAACACATTACTAAACACCTTGTGTTTTATTGTTCTTTTTGTACATTACAGTAATGTTTTCCCAACACCTTTCAGGTTGCACCTATCTCATTCCCAAATTCTAGGTATGATTGTGAGATCCTGAATGACACATACTACAACACATTATGCATTCGGTACATGTAGAAACATATGACGAACAAAAACATAGTATTAACGATAACAACAAGATATCAAAAATATCTTCAGGATTTATTTATTAGTTAGGATTACCTGTAATTTTGGTGTTTATCTTATGTCATTATCTTATATCATATATACTATATATATTGAATGAATACACCTCCACAAATTTGTGGTGAATTTTATCAAATCATACATGGTATCAATCTAAACTCTCGATCCTCTCTTGTTTCTTTCTTCATGTCACCAGTCTTCTTCTTCCTCCATGGCAACTGGCGATAAAACTCCCTGTAACGTCCCAAAAATCATGCTAAAAATTTTCATTTTTGAAAAACATTTCCACAAACCATAATATAATAAACCATTGTTTTCGAGACAAATCCATAAAATCAAAGTAACAAAATCTCTCAAAACATATATCAGCAGGAGGATGTGTACGACCGCACCTTCGCCTTGCCCCGATCATCTGATGTACCTAAAACAATGAAATCAACAATTGTATGTCAAAGCTTAGTGAGTTCTCCCAAAATACCGCACACATAATACAAATGCAATGTATGCACACAAGGCCTACAACACGAGGCTGGACCGCCTCATAGGCCTTCAGCAATAAGATCAACCATTCCCGAGCCTACAACATAAGTTGGACCGCTCCCTTGGGCCTATAGTATCAACTGGACCAATCGGGTATCTTGGTCTTCAACACAAAGTAGGACCGCCTCAACCCAACCATAATATGTCGACATATGCAACAGATAACAATAACCAACAAGTATAGGTAATCTTACAGATCTATCAATCTAACAGTTCACTATAACATAACAACATCCTATACACAAGGATACAAAACACAACATGGTGGGTCGGCATTGGTGCCTTCGACCCACGAGTATAGTAAGGAAAACTCATCTCGAATCCAACAGATAATCCAATAGCTCTGTAACACTTGAATTTGGTAAGTTTCACATTTAACCCTTTTTATCAAAACTTTGCATTTTGGTCCTTAAGTTAGTACACGGGAGGTACAAGGTGGTACGCTTAGCGTACTAGCCCGAAGTTTATCGCGAATCCCATCCACGTACGCTGGGCGTACCTGGAGTACGCATGACGTATGTGAGCATAAGTGAAACCCTAATTTTTAGGGTTTTCACCCTATTTAAACCTTATGATAGCCTCATTTGGTCATGTTTAGCCAACCTCCACCTTCCTTTGTCCAGAAATCGAAATCCTAGTGTGTGTTTGTGGGTTTTGAGCCTTAAACAGTGTTTGTTGGTGGTTTGTGAATGAGAAGAAGAAGAAGACCAGTTGGAGTGGTGTCTTGAGCTTAAAGATCCAGGGATAACTCATCATTTGCAAGCCTTTTGAGGTAAAAAGCTCACATCTTGATGATCCAGGATGCTAGATCTAGTTGTGTTGTTATTTTATGCTTTTTGAGTCCTTGGAGTGATTGATGAGCTTCTTGATTCACTCCAGAAGTATTGATGTTAGATCTAGGTTTATTTTGGTCCCCTTGTTCATAAAAATGCAAGCTTTATGGTGTATCATGAACCATGCATGTTTTAAGACCATTGTTAAGCTATTTTTGAGCTCTTGAGCCCCATTAAGCCATGCATGTATGTAACGTTGCCAACTTTACATGATAAGTGGTCTTATAGAATCAGATCTGAGAGTTTGGTTTGAAGTCTCAATGGATTAAGTGCTTAATGAAGTGGGGTGGCCAACTGGGGAGTACATGGGGTGTACCAAGCTGGTACGCTTCACGTACTAGACCCAGAGGGTGTATGCTAAGCGTACGAGCTAAGTACGCCTCATGTACTCAGCAGGTGGGCTTCGGATTTGGGCTTCTCGGTTTTGGGCCCATGTTTGGACTTTAGGAGATTAGGGTCTTGTTGTGCCATTATATTTATATTTTGGACTGATGCTATTATTTTGGACTCATTTGGATGAAGGCCACAAAGGTATTTGGGCCTAATTTGGAAGATTGGGCCATAATTGGGCTTTTGGGTGACCATTTTGGAATTGGGCCTTTTTGAGTAGTTGGTTTGGGCCTTGGCCTTAGGCCAAGTTAGGTAAAGGGTAAATGATCTTTTACCCTAGTTTAGACTCTTAGTGATGGGTCGGGATCCAATTATCAATTTGATGTTATTTTATGATGATAGCGCAAGGATTTTTGGACCAACAACCAGAGATTAATCTGTGAGATTCAGCAGTCTGATGTGAGTTTCATCGCTATGTTTAGCGGGTCGAAGGCACCAATTCCAGCCCATGGTTTATTATGTTAGGATGCTAGATATATGCATGACTCTTGCATGTGTATGCGTTGGTATGTATACCGAGCGGGGATTGATGCCGGGAGAGACCCGATGACTGTATTGTATGCTATTATCTTTGTGATTATCATATGTGTTAGTATGATTATATGTTTGTATGTTTGTATGTGTATCAGGTGGGGCCAAATGATTGTCAGATCTATAAACCGAGCGGGGCTCGATGCCGGGCTGGGCCCGAGGCCGGGTAGGACTCGATGTCGGGCGAGGCCCGATGAAGGGCGTGGGGCTAGTATGTGTTTAGTATGTATGGTATGTGGTATTTTGGGGAAGTCACTAAGCTTTGTGCCTACGGTTTTCAGTTTATGTTTCAGCTACTTCTGGTTCGAAAGGGAAGAGCCCGAGATGATTGCAGAGCACACACCACCTCATTCTACTTTTTGTGATTTACTTTGATATTTTATGATGTAATGTTACACTTTGATCCATTTTGGTTGTATGACAATGTTTTGGATTACCGTTTTATCAATTTTAAAATGAAATTTTTGGGTCTTATTTTTGGGACATTACAAGTTGGTATCCGAGCCTTAGTTTGACGGATTCAGACATAATCTCGGGTGTGTCTGAACTCAAATTGAGGATTTGGTAATTTTTTTTCAAAAAGGAAATGTTTTTAAAGAAAAAGGGTTTTCTAATATAAGAAAGGGTGTGGTGCATGCAATCGACCGAGAACGAATGAAAGCTTCTAGAGATAGACAAAAGAGCTATGCTGACAAGAGACAAAAACCATTGGAATTCCAAGTTGGTGACTGCGTTCTGCTGAAGGTCTCACCCTAGAAGGGCATGACACGTTTCGGAAAATGTGGAAAACTAAATCCAAGGTACATTGGTCCATTCGATATTCTTGCTAGAATCGGGCCAATAGCTTACAAACTCCGACTACCTCAAGAAATTAATAACGTACATCCTACCTTCCACGTGTCTAACCTAAAGAAGTGTGTATCTGAAGAGACTCTTGTAATTCCACTCGATGAAATCGAGATAAACAAGAGCCTACACTTTATGGAAGAACTAGTAGAAATCATGGATAAGGAAGTCAAACGAACGAAACAAAGTCGCATACCAATGGTGAAGGTTCGCCGGAATGCCAAGCGGAGACCTGAATTCACTTGGGAGCGAGAAGACCAGATGAAACAAAAGTACCCTCATATTTTCCCTAGTCCATGAATACTCACTATAGAAATAATTTTGGGATAGTTTATGGACATACATGCTACTTTACTAGTTCAAGAAACAATACGAGAGCAAACATATAAACTATAATAGGTATAGTTTATGGAACACTTACACTATTTTTACTAAATTCATATTACAATACAAAACAAACATATGAACTATAATAGGTATAGTTTATGGAACATACGTACTATTTTACCAAGTTCAAGTTACACTACAGTAACAAACATATAAACTATAATAGGTATAGTTTATGAAACATACATACTGTTTATTCATTACAAAGTGGCTTTTCATTATTCTACAGAGTTTTCATACAAGTACACTACGGTATACTATTTTCCAGTACAGAGAAACTTACATTTCAGAGAATCATACATTTTCACATGGTTTTATTTAATAATAAAACTTCGATATACTATTATTGAGTACACCAACACTTATACATTTTGGTCTTAAGGTATTAAGACTACAGTTCATTTACAACAGAAAATATAGGATTTTATGGGAGAAAACACGTACATTTTCAAGAAACAAATGACGGATTTCAAATACAAACATGCTTATGAACTTACCAACTTAATTGTTGACACTCTTTTAAAAACTACTTGTATTCTCAGGAAATCAGTAGACAGGTATCCACAGGTTTTGAGAAGACGGAGTTTCATAGACTCATGTCTTTCAGTTTTTGCTATATACTTTTGGTGTCAAATATACAATGATTTGAACACAGACGTAGAAACTATACTTTATCAATGTAATGGTTGTTGTGTTTTGATTAGTATTATTCAATTGTTGTGATACTATACATTACGTCATCCGCCCCCGAACGTTTCCGCTGTTCTGGTTTGGGGCTGTGTGTAACGTCATAAAATTTCACGCCAAATTCAAACTTTTTAAATCACAAATAAAAGTCAAATAGTATTGTTTACAAAATGTTTTCAAATCAATATCCATCAGAGTGTCCCAAAATCATAACATAAGGATGAGGAGCGGTACGGTCACGCCTTCGCCTTGCCACGATCTCCTGAAGTACCTGAAACAATAAACTGAAAACTGTAAGCCCGAGGGCTTAGTGAGCTACCCCCAAAATACCAATACCACACTGACAATACCATATCAGTAACAATCAATCAATCAATCATGCATACTGGGCCATCGGCCTGACTGGTCCGCCCTACCGGGCCTACAGTCTATCTGAATCTATTCATGCATACTGGGCCATCGGCCTGACTGGACCGCCCTACCGGGCCTACAGTCTATCAGAATCTATCCCGAGCCTTCGGCATGACTGGTCCGCCTCGTGGGCCTGCAGTCTCCCCGGACCGCGCATAGGGTATGTTGGCCTTCAGCACAAAGCAGGACCGCCTCAACCCAACCAATAAGCAAATAACCAAGTTCGCATAACTATCATATACTGGCATATACAAACATCAAACATATCTGTCACACTGATCATCAACCATAGAATCCTCTCGTAACTAGAGTACCGACCTAGCAGGTCACTAACATACCAATCCTTACGGATCATAAAGCATAACATACTGTCTACCCTGATTCCGATCTAGCAGACCAAACCATATGTAGCATACCATAACAATAACAACTAAAGGGCCGGCCTTGGTGCCGTAGACCCTATCGATATAGTGAGGATAACTCACTTCGCAGATGCCGACTCGAAAGGTAAACTCTAATTCTCGGATCACTTAACACAGGCTCCACCACCTATGACCATAGTACAATATACTCATAAGTCCTTAAATCTATAAGGTACTCCATAACCCACCAGTCAACCCCTGGTCAAAGTCAAAGTCCTCAGTCAAGGTCAACAGTCCATGTTGACCCCCAACTCGCCGAGTACCCTTGGCTACTCACCGAGTTCCTCGAAGCACATTCCACTCGCCGAGTCATCGGGGTGACTCGTCGAGTTCCTTCGATTCCCGTTCAAACTCTAAGGCCACCCGTCGAGTTCCCTCATTGCCACTCGACGAGTACACACGCATACATATCCTAGGGAAAACTCATCCGACTCGTCGAGTTGTTCTTCAACTCGTCGAGTCTTATGGTGATCTTCATCAGACTCGCCGAGTTGTTCATCCAACTCGTCGAGTTCACGGCCATCTTCATGTGACTCGCCGAGTCAACCTTACGACTCACCGAGTCCATTCAGTCCTTTTTCCATACAGACTTGTTTTGAGCCATGCAGCGGCTCCAAATCACAGATCCAAGCTTCTAGGGCATGCTTTTCACGTAAAGTTGCAAACTTTACGTGCATGCATGACTAATAAGGCTCTTAATGCCAAAACTAAGTTCTTAATGGGGCTTTATGCACAAGGAGGGCCTCATTCTCGACCAAAATCAGAGCTTTATGACTCTAGAACCCAAGAAGGTTACAGATCTGAAGTTACAACTTCAGATCTAGCCCATATCCCACATTACCATCTCAACCAAACCATAAAAACCCTAGATCTCAACCAAAAGAGGTCTAGAAAGAAAAAGGAGAAAAGACGACGACTTGATACCTCCAAATGATGCTATTTGAGGTAGATTTCTGATCTCCCACACTTCCTTGCTCCTAGCCCTTTTGTTTTCCCCATGCTCCTTTCCTCACAAGATCTCCTCTCCAAAGCTTTACACACACAAGAATGAAACACCACACGAATTAGGGTTCTCTGAGCTCTCAAAGGACTGCAAAGAGGCCAAAGGAGGCTTATGCTTCCTTAAATAGGGTGCAAAACCCCGGGATTTAGGGTTTCATCAGCCAGCTCCTACTCGCCGAGTCCCAATATGGACTTGTCGAGTAGGTCACTTAACACGCGATCCCACCCCGCTGCTACTCGACGAGTAGGTCAACCAACTCGTCGAGTAGAGCTTCACCCAATAAATCTTATTTAAACAATACCTGAGAATCGGGGCGTTACAACTCTCCCCCACTTGAACTAGACTGTCACACCCCCAAACCAAGGATGGCGGAAACGTCCGGGGATGGAGGACTTCATGTAGTATCACAACAACGAGTATAATAGTGCTCAAAGTAAAAACAACCATCATAAATATAATTGAAAGGGTTACACCAAAGTATATGTTTACATGATTCAAATCAATTACATTTTGTTGACAAAATATGAAATGTTTGACGCCTTAACGTCCCATCCTCAAAAGCATTCGATTACCTGTCTAGTAATTTCCTGAGAATACAAGTTGTTTGAAAAGGTGTCAACACAGAGGTTGGTGAGTTCATAAGCATTTGTAGGCAGTTTATGAAAAGCTTTTCCTTGTAAAAGTAGTGTTTGTTCCAGAAAAATCCAATATTTTCCTTAATATGTAAAGTAGTCTTAAAACCCAAAGACCGAAGTGTACAAGTAATTTGTTATACTTATGATAAAATAATGTAAGTTCAAATCTACGTAAACTCGTTTGATTTCAATGAATTCCCCGTAAATTCTATGTTTGTTAATACTTAATGTGAGCTATTATAAATATACTAAGATTAACCAGTACTTTGTAACGTACCCCTTTTTGTATAAACCCGGTACTTTGTATTCGTACCCCATTTATATGAAGACCCGGTACTTTGTAATGTACCCCTTTTTGTATCAACCCGGTACTTTGTATTCGTACCCCATTTATATGAAGACCCGATACTTTGTAATGTACCCCTTTTTGTATAAACCCGGTACTTTGTATTCGTACCCCATTTATATGAAGACCCGGTACTTTGTAATGTACCCCTTTTTGTATAAACCCGATACTTTGTATTCGTACCCCATTTATATGAAAACCTTTTGTAATGTAAATGAACATAAACTATACCTATTATAGCTTATCAAAATGTATGAAATGTATATGCAACCTAGCTATATCTATTATGGTTTAATATGTTTGTTTGTGGTGTATTATCGTAATGAAACTCCCTTTGTATAAATGTACCCTTTTTGTGTGAGTGTGTTATGTAAAGTATCATAAACTATACCTATTATAGTTTATCAAACCAAGGGTAGTAGAGGTAATGTACGCAAACTATACTTAACATAGTTTATTCAAATGTTTGTATGTAATGGATGTACTTTGATTATAACAATTTGTTATCTTTTATATTCTATATATATATATCAAAATCCATTTATTAACTGATGCATGTCTATATACTAAGACAAAATGTCATTTATTTGCAATAACATATATTCACATAAGGATATACACCTAGCTCAACATGTTACAAGGTGTAATGAAATTTATAGCCTTTTTCTGTTGTTAACAATTTCTATTACTGTTCTTAGAAAATTTGTAGAAAAATCATCAAAGGTCCAAATCAGAATCCGTAAATTCTGAGAGTTTGGAAAATAAGTCTAGTTTGTTCATAAATTTTCTCACGATTTTTAGTGACCTCCAACTTAGGTGAAAACGTCCATAATCACAGACTGGTCCGGATTGGTTCTTGAAATGATAGACAGTTTTGTAAAAATCACCATAAGTTGTAGAAAAATCTTATGGAGATGTGCAAGTAGCCATTTTAAAGCTAAGAACTTGAACTACTTGCACATTGTACAGTTTTGAAAACGAAAATGTTTAAGTTGACCAAAACAGTCCGTGAATGGAGTCCAACTTTTCTGATGAAAGCTGTTAGAAGAATTTAGTTGTGTTCTTGGTGTTTTAACTTGTATTCCCCCCTTAAAACATAAAAAAAACATGAAAATGTAGGGTTATGAACTCACCTTGTGTGATTTCAGTGGATGAGTGTGGGAGAAGGGAAGTGTTCAACTCAAGAACACTTGAAGAAGCCTTGAAGATTTCGAGAATCTAACACCAAAGGGATGGAATTTGTGTGAGCAATCAATGATTTGAGTAAAAGGAAATATAATAACCATAAGGAGGGTGATGATACTTACTAAATGAAGGAGAAAAGCTGGAAAATGCCTTGGAAATCTCGAATTTGTGTGAGAGGATTTGAGAGAAAAGTGGGTTTGATCTTTGGTGGAAATGAGGGAAGTGAGTAAGAATGAGGAGAGAGAGTGGGAGTCTTTCAGCTCTTTGGACGAGATAATGGCTGAAAAATGATGAGAAAGTACCTTGACATGACCAGGGTAAGCTGGGAGGAGTGGGTAGGGTGGCTGGCCATAAAGTAAAGCAAAGTCAACACTCCACCTCAATTATTCACCCACTAGATTTTATTCTTAAATAAAGATTTCCACAAAAATATGTTTAAATTATGAATATTTAGGGTCTTATATGTTAAAATATGATTTCTGGAGAAAATCTCGCGTTAAAATAATTAAAAACGGACTTAAAATGGAGTAGTGGTTGAAAACCGGGTGGAAAATGCCAAATCCGAAGTCAGGAGGGTGACTTCGGCCTTAGGAGCCATGGATCCGAAGTGGGGCTTGGTCGCGGATGCGGGTTCGAAGCGGAAAGGGAAGCTGCGGTCCGGGTAGCTAGAGCCGGAGGCGACTTCGGATGCGGGCTGTTCCATGTGGCTGCGGTCGGTGGCTGCGGTCGGCGGCTGCGGCTTGCTGGCTGCGGCTGCGGCTGCGGCTAGATGACCGCGGATCCTCAAGGAGACTCCGGTTCAAGGAGGGTTTGATCCCTATAGAGGGACTCCGGCCCTAAGAGGCTATTTTCCAAGGAATCTTCCCGTTTCGCATGGTTTTTCACCAAATCAAGTGTCGGGATGCCCCAATTGATTACAAAAAGATCAAGGGAGGTTTTGAGAGAGATTTGGGAGAGATTTCGCATTCTTGGAGAGATTTCTCATACAGAGAGAGATTTGGGAGAGATTTCGCATTCTTGGAGAGATTTCTCATACAGAGAGAGATTTGGGAGAGATTTCGCATTCTTGGAGAGATTTCTCATACAAAGAGAGATTTGGGAGAGATTTCACATTCTTGGAGAGATTTCTCATACAAAGAGAGGTTTGGGAGAGATTTCTCATTCTTGGAGAGATTTCTCTTACTTAGAGAGTTTTGGAAGAGTCAGAGCGAAAGAGATTTGAAAAGATTTCTTTTGTGACCTTTTTGAGTGTTTGGCTTCGCAACGCAAGGTTCGTAAATCCCGTTAAGCCATGTTTTAGTGTCGCACACACTCCCGATGAGTGTGCAGTCGTGTTTTATCGCTTTGGTTCATTGTTTAGCACTGTTAAGGCTACGGAAATTCCAACACGTGAATTTTCCAATTGATGTTTTCTCATTAAATTAGTGAATTGTTCAGTAGTTACATAACGTAAATCCTAATATACAAGGGTTGACTGCGTTGACTGGTTTGACTTGTTGACTTAGTTCGACTTTGACTTGACCAGAATTTGACGGTTGTCACATCATCCCCCCGTTAGAAGGAATTTCGTCCCGAAATTTGCATTCTGACTGGGACTTCAAGAGTTTGGGAAAAGATGCGGGTATTTTTGTTTCGTTTGATCCTCGCGTTCCCAGGTGGACTCGGGTCCTCGTTTTGCATTCCAACGAACCTTCACAATGGGAATACGACTTTGTTTTGTTCTTTTGATTTCCCGATCCATGATCTCGACCTGTTCTTCCACGAAGGTGAGGCTCTTGTGGAGCTTGATCTCGTCGAGAGAGATTACAAGAGCCTCGTCGGATAGATACTTCTGCAAGTTTGAGACGTGGCGGGTAGAATGTACTTTACTAAGCTCGCAGGGTAGATTGAAGTTGCGAGTTACTGGGCTGATTCTGGCAAGAATCTCGAAGGGCCTAATTATGTTGGGTTTTAGCTTTCCACGCTTTCCGAAGCGTACTAAGCCTTCCCAGAATGAGACTTCCAGAGGAATTTGGTCTCTCACTCTGGAGTTCTAAAGGTTTCTCCCTCTTGCTTCTCTTCCCAGTCAAGGGTTGCTCCCTTCAGGGTCAAAGTCGTAAGGGGTTCCGTAATTTGCGGGAAGTTCTAAAGGAACTAAGACGGTAGGTCAGCGAGACCTAGAATTTTGGCGAATTCCCGTTGACGCCTTTGGTGCTGACAAATTCTCAACGGTTTTGATTAATTGAAAGGGTCCTCAAGAATTCCCACATCACTAATAGTGTGTCTTAGGAATTTGACTCTTCAGTTCCAAAACTCGTATCTAGAGAACTTCGGGTAAGGCTTCTCTGATCGTATTGTTTCCATGATTTGTTGTAGCTGCTCTCTTTGGTTTCCTTCTTACTACGAGGGTAGATAAGCAAGTCATTTATAAGGACAATGACGAACTGATCCTAGTAAGAATGGCGTACCCTATTCATTAAGTTCATGAATACTGCGGGTGGGTTGGTCCTATCCGAGGGGTATTACTACGGACTCGCAGCGTCCACATCGAGTTTGGAAGATTGTCCTCGGATATCCTTCTCCAAAACTCGCGACTGGTGATATTCGGATCTCAGGTCCATTCCTGAAGGGTACCTCGTTCCTTGCGGTTGGTCGGTCTATTCATCTATGCGAGGCAGATAGTAATGATTTCTGCTGGAGATATTGTCGGGGCCTCTGAAGTCGATGGACCTACGAACAATTTGCCTTTCTTCTTGAAGAACCAGACCGAAGCTCTCCATGGTGAGAAGCTTGGTCCTTCAATTCCATTGTTGAGTAGTTCGTTAGGTTTGACCTGACAGTTCTTGCAGCTCGGTAGGGGTTAGTCTGTAGGGCGATCTGGTTACTGGAGTCGTACCGGGTTCTAAGTTTGTTCGTATGACGATGCGATTACTCGTAGTCTCGGGCGGTCTCCGTCCTGAAGTTCATATTAGAAATCATACATGGTTCATCAATCCCAGTCTTGTGTATACGAGTCGTATATAATTAAGATTGAAAAGGTAGTCGAATAAATGATTCTTCTTTAAGCTCACATCCCAACGAGGAAAAGAAGTAAAAAGGGGAATCATTAATTCTAAACCTGTACAACCTTGATTATATACCACCCTTGTGTATACATTCTTCAACGATAGATCAACCGTATGGGTCTTTGGATTGAACATGACGTACTGCCCGAGTGGTACTTCGGGGAGGTTTGTTGAGGTTTTTCCGGAAAGGATAAGAAACCTGAGGTACTCTACGCATGAGTACTTCGGAGTTCTGGAATGACGGCTTCGCTAGAAAGATGATTTCGGAGGAAGTGATTTACGCACGAAACTGGTATTGTGAGGATCGGATGGTCTCCAGTTGTATGATAAAAATCGGAGTCACTTGGAAATAAAGGCACTAGATTTGATCATAAAGGCGTTACAGACAAAACACAACGGTGCAACTGTCAACAGAGTTACAGTATTATAGATTTACTACAAGACTATTGCTGCGAACTAGGTATACTACAAAAGACAAGTATACGCAGCACGAGGATCCCTTAACTGACGAGATCTCGCAAAAGATAAGACTCAAGTTGTACTAGTTTTTAGACAGTTTGGGAAGCATACAAAAATACAGCTGATGGGAAGCGTTCCTATACTATAGTAGGGTCCTTTGTTGTTCTGGGGTCAAACTCCTCCTGATCCCCCGTCACCCTTCTCTGTTGGGCAGTCCCTTTTGAAATGTCCCTTTACACCACATAGATGGCATATCCGAGAAATTTCGACGTTGGTGGTTGAAGTAATGTGTTGGATCCGAGCCCTGCAGTGATTGATGGTGTGTCCCTTTTTGTTGCAGTTTAAGCACTGCATTACTCGACAAGGTCCATGATGGTGATAGTTACATTTGTTGCACTCTGGGAGGTTGCCAGCATACGGTCTGGCTGGGTTAGGGATAACTGGGATGCCAGTAGGGATGACAGTAGGAGGTACAGATGTCGTGGCCGTGAAGGCTGCCACAGGTTGTTGTCTTTTGTTCGCCCCTTCGGGTGCTTTGCCTTTACCTCTTTTCCTGAACCTTTGTCTGTTATTCTTGGGCTTGAGGTTCGGAGTGTTGTGGCAGTTCGTTACTCGTGGGTGTACTTGGTTGTCACTTGGATTGGAATCATTGATACCCATTCCGCTAACATTTGCATTGTTAGCGTTAAGGTGAGTCAGAACAGCTGTCACGGCAGCTGAGACTACAGCTTGAAAGGTAGCTGCATCGATATGAAGGGTAGGGGTTTCGTTGTTCGGCTGACTATTTCCGGATGACGACATGATTCTGTAACATGGGAAGAAAATGAATTTGTGAGCGATTATGGTTGAACCTAGATGTATTTAGATCGTACAAGTAAAGAGTAGAAATAAGTTCTCGAGAGTTTGACCTACATCCTTATGATGTAGTCCTAGAAAAGAATAGAAGTAGTTCACATAATGGTCTCAAGACGTTTAACGTTCAAACAGGGGGGTTCAACACGAGGACTTCCCAGGGGGTCACCCATCCTAGTACTACTCTAGCCCAAGCACGCTTAATTGCGGAGTTTTGATGGGATCCGGTGCATTAGTGCTGGTATGATCGCACCCCTGAAAGAGAATTGGGAATGATCCCTGAGCTAAATTACCCTAGTCCAACAACTTGACTAGAGTGGGTTTCAGATAGACTCCTATGATAGTATGATGGAAGTATTTGAACAAAGAGTGACACAGAATTTAGCCGACTGACAATGTCATTGATGTTTAAGATGTAACAGGCTTGGGAAAATTGACCTTGTAGAGGGTCTTACATCACATCCGGAGTAGGAAAGTTTTGGCCGCCTAAAGGCCTAACTAAAAGTACCTACAGTACAAGATAGTTTCATAGAAAATGCCACATAGGACCTAGATAGGAAAAACGATTCCTTTTTAACAGGGAAAGAAAGTAAGGCATCTACTACTGGCGGCGGTCATCCCTCTGGTGAACCCTCAGTTCAGCCAGTTGTCGCTCCATATCAAGCATGTGCCTTTCGTACACCCTCTGGCGTACTCGGAGTTCTATGACTTTGGCTCGTGTTTCAGCCAGTGCTTGCAGCAGGGTTTCATGGTCTCTCTTAGATCTTTCACGAGTGCGCTCAAGGCGATTGGTGCGGATTGTATGCATTCTTGCATTTGCATCAACCTCTGCGATATGATGGAGAGCTGTTCTGCCCTGAATCTTGTTTCGGGCAACTCTACGGACCAGAATTGGAAGAATTCTGTCTGCTGAGCTTCCTTCGCTTATGTTGTAGAAGCCTCGGTCTCCATTAAACGGCATAGGTTGGTGTTGCTCTTCACTCCAGGTTTCCAAGCATTCTACTCAAGGAGGCGTCGGGCCTTGAAAAGCCGGACGAGGGTTAGGATTCGAAATAAGAGCCATCGGGGGTAGGTTCTCCACTTCAGGTTCGGAGTCAGAACCATCAGCAAATCCTTCAGCTTGGTGACCATCCACAGGGATTGGGTGATCATTATCTGGCTCCTCTCCGAGCCATCCAGCATTGCCGTGGTTAGGGTAGTACGGGTCGTCGTGGGGATGGAATCCAACCATGATATTTATGTGAGAAAAGGGAATATAAGAAATAACTAAGTAGACGTGCTAATTAGATAATTATAAGATGATCTTTATCAGATACTTCAATACTTGTTTAGTGCATACTAGTTATATGTATTCGGGACAGGATAGACCTTCGAATAAGCGACCCTAACTCTAAGTCCACAACCCAACGAGGAACAGGAAGTAAAGCAAAGATCCACAGATTCTAAGTCTATGACGTCCTGGATACATATAATTTTAATGTATCCACTAAGCGATTATTGACCTATTGATAAAAATCTATTTAGTTCTCAGATAAGCAATTATAGTAACACCAAATACCCCTATGGTATTTCATTGTGGTAGTGTTGGTAAGTTTTTAGACTTGTTGCCACATCACAACCATTCTTGGGCATATGCTAATCACTCCTCAGACCAGCATAGTTGATCAGGCTATCCCATTCCCAGGACTGATCATACATCCCCAAGCTTACTTGTGATATTCAACAATCGTAATACTTTTGTTCTTGTTATTGTGACATTGATTTTAGTATGAATGCATGCATGTATACTTTTAATAAGAAACTTTTTATTTCTAAAAGTATAGTTATTTGAAAATGTTAAATCAGAGACCTTAGTCCCAATGCATTTATAGTTTGTATATCTTATGTGGTTCGATATACTTAGTTCACTATAAACAATGCTCTGATACCAATCTGTCACACCCCCAAACCAAGGATGGCGGAAACGTCCGGGGATGGAAGACTTCATGTAGTATCACAACAACGAGTATAATAGTGCTCAAAGTAAAAACAACCATCATAAATATAATTGAAAGGGTTACACCAAAGTATATGTTTACATGATTCAAATCAATTACATTTTGTTGACAAAATATGAAATGTTTGACGCCTTAACGTCCCATCCTCAAAAGCATTCGATTACCTGTCTAGTAATTTCCTGAGAATACAAGTTGTTTGAAAAAGTGTCAACACAGAGGTTGGTGAGTTCATAAGCATTTGTAGGCAGTTTATGAAAAGCTTTTCCTTGTAAAAGTAGTGTTTGTTCCAGAAAAATCCAATATTTTCCTTAATATGTAAAGTAGTCTTAAAACCCAAAGACCGAAGTGTACAAGTAATTTGTTATACTTATGATAAAATAATGTAAGTTCAAATCTACGTAAACTCGTTTGATTTCAATGAATTCCCCGTAAATTCTATGTTTGTTAATACTTAATGTGAGCTATTATAAATATACTAAGATTAACCGGTACTTTGTAATGTACCCCTTTTTGTATAAACCCGGTACTTTGTATTCGTACCCCATTTATATGAAGACCTGGTACTTTGTAATGTACCCCTTTTTGTATCAACCCGGTACTTTGTATTCGTACCCCATTTATATGAAAACCCCGGTACTTTGTAATGTACCCCTTTTTGTATAAACCCGGTACTTTGTATTCGTACCCCATTTATATGAAGACCCGGTACTTTGTAATGTACCCCTTTTTGTATAAACCCGGTACTTTGTATTCGTACCCCATTTATATGAAAACCTTTTGTAATGTAAATGAACATAAACTATACCTATTATAGCTTATCAAAATGTATGAAATGTATATGCAACCTAGCTATATCTATTATGGTTTAATATGTTTGTTTGTGGTGTATTATCGTAATGAAACTCCCTTTGTATAAATGTACCCTTTTTGTGTGAGTGTGTTATGTAAAGTATCATAAACTATACCTATTATAGTTTATCAAACCAAGGGTAGTAGAGGTAATGTACACAAACTATACTTAACATAGTTTATTCAAATGTTTGTATGTAATGGATGTACTTTGATTATAACAATTTGTTATCTTTTATATTCTATATATATATCAAAATCCATTTATTAACTAATGCATGTCTATATACTAAGACAAAATGTCATTTATTTGCAATAACATATATTCACATAAGGATATACACCTAGCTCAACATGTTACAAGGTGTAATGAAATTTATAGCCTTTTTCTGTTGTTAACAATTTCTATTACTGTTCTTAGAAAATTTGTAGAAAAATCATCAAAGGTCCAAATCAGAATCCGTAAATTCTGAGAGTTTGGAAAATAAGTCTAGTTTGTTCATAAATTTTCTCACGATTTTTAGTGACCTCCAACTTAGGTGAAAACGTCCATAATCACAGACTGGTCCGGATTGGTTCTTGAAATGATAGGCAATTTTGTAAATATCACCATAAATTGTAGAAAAATCTTATGGAGATGTGAAAGTAGCCATTTTAAAGCTAAGAACTTGAACTACTTGCACCTTGTACAGTTTTGAAAACGAAAATGTTTAAGTTGACCAAAACAGTCCATGAATAGAGTCCAACTTTTCTGATGAAAGCTGTTAGAAGAATTTAGTTGTGTTCTTGGTGTTTTAACTTGTATTCCCCCCCTTAAAACATAAAAAAAACATGAAAATGTAGGGGTATGAACTCACCTTGTGTGATTTCAGTGGATGAGTGTGGGAGAAGGGAAGTGTTCAACTCAAGAACACTTGAAGAAGCCTTGAAGATTTCGAGAATCTAACACCAAAGGGATGGAATTTGTGTGAGCAATCAATGATTTGAGTAAAAGGAAATATAATAACCATAAGGAGGGTGATGATACTTACCAAATGAAGGAGAAAAGCTGGAAAATGCCTTGGAAATCTCGAATTTGTGTGAGAGGATTTGAGAGAAAAGTGGGTTTGATCTTTGGTGGAAATGAGGGAAGTGAGTAAGAATGAGGAGAGAGAGTGGGAGTCTTTCAGCTCTTTGGACGAGATAATGGCTGAAAATGATGAGAAAGTACCTTGACATGACCAGGGTAGGCTGGGAGGAGTGGGTAGGGTGGCTGGCCATAGAGTGGCTGGCCATAAAGTAAAGCAAAGTCAACACTCCACCTCAATTATTCACCCACTAGATTTTATTCTTAAATAAAGATTTCCACAAAAATATGTTTAAATTATGAATATTTAGGGTCTTATATGTTAAAATATGATTTCTGGAGAAAATCTCGCGTTAAAATAATTAAAAACGGACTTAAAATGGAGTCGTGGTTGAAAACCGGGTGGAAAATGCCAAATCCGAAGTCAGGAGGGTGACTTCGGCCTTAGGAGCCATGGATCCGAAGTGGGGCTTGGTCGCGGATGCGGGTTCGAAGCGGAAAGGGAAGCTGCGGTCCGGGTAGCTAGAGCCGGAGGCGACTTCGGATGCGGGCTGTTCCATGTGGCTGCGGTCGGTGGCTGCGGTCGGCGGCTGCGGCTGCGGCTAGATGACCGCGGATCCTCAAGGAGACTCCGGTTCAAGGAGGATTTGATCCCTATAGAGGGACTCCGGCCCTAAGAGGCTATTTTCCAAGGAATCTTCCCGTTTCGCATGGTTTTTCACCAAATCAAGTGTCGGGATGCCCCAATTGATTACAAAAAGATCAAGGGAGGTTTTGAGAGAGATTTGGGAGAGATTTCGCATTCTTGGAGAGATTTCTCATACAGAGAGAGATTTGGGAGAGATTTCGCATTCTTGGAGAGATTTCTCATACAGAGAGAGATTTGGGAGAGATTTCGCATTCTTGGAGAGATTTCTCATACAGAAAGAGATTTGGGAGAGATTTCGCATTCTTGGAGAGATTTCTCATACAAAGAGAGGTTTGGGAGAGATTTCTCATTCTTGGAGAGATTTCTCTTACTTAGAGAGTTTTGGAAGAGTCAGAGCGAAAGAGATTTGAAAAGATTTCTTTTGTGACCTTTTTGAGTGTTTGGCTTCGCAACGCAAGGTTCGTAAATCCCGTTAAGCCATGTTTTAGTGTCGCACACACTCCCGATGAGTGTGCAATAGTGTTTTATCGCTTTGGTTCATGTTTAGCACTGTTAAGGCTACGGAAATTCCAACACGTGAATTTTCCAATTGATGTTTTCTCATTAAATTAGTGAATTGTTCAGTAGTTACATAACGTAAATCCTAATATACAAGGGTTGACTGCGTTGACTGGTTTGACTTGTTGATTTAGTTCGACTTTGACTTGACCAGAATTTGACGGTTGTCACATAGACTTCGCCCTCGAAGTCCGTCGAAATAAACAATGTCGGGTAATGCTCCCGCATCTCCGCTTCCGGCTCCCATGTCCACTCGGATCTCCTCCGATGTTCCCACTGTACCTTTACCAAAGGTATTTCCTTGTTCCGCAGAATCTTCTTCTTCCTTTCCAAAATAGTCACCGGCCTCTCCACATAGTTCAGGCGTTCATCGACCTGAATGTCATCCAACGATACCACTGCCTCCTGGTCCATAATGCACTTTCGCAATTGCGAAACATGAAATGTGTTGTGGATCCGGCTAAGCTCCTCCGGAAGCTCTAGCCTATAAGCCACCCTGCCAACCCTGGCAACAATCCTGAACGGCCCGATGTAGCGGGGACCCAATTTTCCCCTCTTCCTGAAGCGGATCACTCCCTTCCAGGGTGAAACCTTCAGGAGAACCATGTCACCCACCTGAAACTCCAGCTCAGATCGGCGTCGGTCGGCATAACTTTTCTGCCGACTCTGAGCGGTCTGCAGTCGCTGTCTAATCTGCTGTATCATCTCGGTAGTTTGCAGAACTACCTCTGTCCGACCCATCACTCTGTGCCCAACCTCGCCCCAGCAGACTGGGGTCCTACACTTCCGCCCATACAACAGCTCGAAAGGCGGGGCGCCAATACTGGAATGATAGCTGTTGTTGTAGGCGAACTCTACAAGCGGTAGGTGGGAATCCCAACTCCCACCGAAATCAATGACGCACGCCCTCAACATATCCTCGAGGGTCTGTATGGTCCGCTCACTCTGCCCATCAATCTGCGGATGGAACGCTGTACTAAAATGCCACCTCGTACCTAGTTCCTCGTGGAACTTCTGCCAAAAACGGGAAGTAAATCGGACATCCCGGTCGGAAACTATAGAAACTGGAACTCCATGGCGAGAGACAATCTTACGGACGTACAGGTCGGCCAACTTCTCCGCCGACGAACTCTCCCGTATAGCTAGGAAATGGGCACTCTTGGTCAATCGATCCACGATGACCCATATAGCATCGAAACCCTTTGCCGTCTTTGGCAACTTCGTGATGAAATCCATCGTGATCCGTTCCCATTTCCACATGGGAATCTCCAGGGGCTGCAGCTTACCATGCGGCCTCTGGTGCTCGGCCTTGACCATCCTACAGGTCAAGCACCTCCCAACAAACCAAGCGATATCTCGCTTCCTGCCCGACCACCAATAACTCGAACTCAGATCACGGTACATCTTGGTGGCTCCCGGATGAATAGAGAAGCGAGACTTATGAGCCTCCTCCATCACTGTCTGTCGGACCCCTCCGGTCATCGGAACCCAAACCCGACCGTAACGGGTCAACAATCCGCGACTATCCTGAACAAACCGGGCGCTTTCGCCCTTAATCTTCTCCAACTTCCAGTTCTCTGGTCTCATACCCTCAATCTGAGCATCCCTGACCAGACCCACCAGCGGGGAATCCACCGCTATCCTCATACACCTGGCTGGGGTCGATGACCCAGCTGACTTGCGGCTCAGAGCATCCGCAACCACGTTCACTTTACCAGGATGGTAAAGGATCTCACAATCATAGTCCTTGACTACATCCAACCACCTGCGCTGCCTCATATTCAGGTTTGGCTGATCCATAATGTGCCTCAAACTCTTGTGATCCGTGTATATGGTACAACGGACCCCGTACAGATAGTGCCTCCAAATCTTGAGAGCGAAGACCACCGCTCCCAACTCAAGATCGTGCGTGGGGTATCTCGTCTCATGCGGCTTTAACTGCTGCGATGCATAAGCTATCACTCGTCCCCTCTACATGAGGACTGCCCTTAAGCCTGTGATGGACGCATCACAAAATACCATGAAATCCTCCACTCCCTCGGGGAGTGTTAACACTGGCGCCTCGCATAACCGCTGCCGGAGGGTCTCAAACGCCCTCTGCTGCTCAGGGCCCCATCGGAAATCCACTCCCTTCCTCGTTAGACGAGTGAGGGGTACGACAACCTTGGAGAAATCACGAATGAATCTCCGATAATACCCTGCTAAACCCAAGAAACTCCTGATGTCTGAGGGAGATCTCGGAGTCTCCTACTGCATAACCGCCTCCACCTTGGCCGGATCAACCAAAATCCCATCCTGGTTAACCAGATGTCCGAGGAACTGAACCTCTCGGAACCAAAACTCACACTTCGAGAACTTGGCATACAGCCGTTCTCGCCGCAGTACCTCCAGCAGCTCCCTGAGATGCTCCTCATGCTGCTCTCGGGTCTTGGAATATACCAAGATGTCATCTATGAACACAATGACCGAGCGATCGAGCATCGGTCTGCAGACTTGGTTCATCTGATCCATGAACACTGCTGGCGCGTTGGTGAGCCCAAACGGCATCACCACGAACTCGTAATGACCATAACGAGTCCGAAACGCGGTCTTCTCCACGCCCTCCTCCCTCACCCTGACCTGGTGGTATCCTGATCTCAAATCAATCTTGGAAAACCAAGATGCACCCTGCAACTGATCAAAAAGATCGTCTATCCTCGGAAGCGGATAACGGTTCTTCACCGTTAACTTGTTCAGCTCCCTATAGTCAATGCACATCCTGTGCGAACCGTCCTTCTTCCTGACGAACAGGATCAGTGCTCCCCAGGGTGAACTACTCGGACGAATAAACTGCTTACCCAGCAGCTTCTGCAACTGAGACGACAACTCCTGCATCTCTGGCGGTGCCAGTCGGTACGACGCCTTAGCGATAGGGGCCGCACCCGGCACTAGATCAATCCTAAACTCAACCTGCCTCTCCGGAGGCACTCCGGGTAACTCCTCCGGAAACACATCAGCAAACTCTCTAACCACTGGAACCTCTGAAACTGAGAGCTGCTCCCTAACCCGCGTATCTACTACATACGCCAAATAATCGGCACACCCGTGCTGTATATACTGTCGAGCCCTGGCTGCCGAACAAAACCCTGATCTCAACCTGGTGCCCTCGCCATATACTACCAGTTCTCCCCCACTTGGGGTTCGAACCACCACCCGCTGCCTCTCACAGTCAATCATGGCGCCGAAACGGCTAAGCCAATCCATCCCTACAATCACGCATACATCCCCCATGGGGATAGGAATCAAATCTATCGGGAAGGACACCCCGAAAATATCTAACTCGCATCCCCGGTAAATCGAAGAAGCAGAAACCCCATGCTCGTTGGCGATCGAAACTCGCAACGAACACTCAAGATCACCTATCGGCATACTGAACCCTCTAGAGAAAGTCTGAGATACAAACGACCGACTCGCCCCCGAGTCAAATAATACCAAAGCGGGCAAAGAATTCACTAAAAATGTACCTAACCACAGGTACAATCAATAAGCATAACACCAATACAATAACTGAGACAGAGAATAGAAACGTACCAGCAACCACATCCGGCGCTGCCTTGGCCTCCTCGGCTGTGAGCTGGAAGGCGCGACCCTGAGCCTTCGGAGGTTCCACTCTGCCTGGCCTCCCATCTCCAATCCTCACAGTGGCTGGCGCGGGACCCTGCGCCGACTTGGCGGCGAGCTGCGGACAGTTGGTCTTCACATGACCAACCTGATGACAATGGTAACAAATCCTCATATCTGCTAGAGGGGCGGACTGACGGCAGTCCCTAGCATAGTTCCCCTCCTTGCCACATTTGTGGCACCCTCCTCCTGCTCTACACACTCCCGAATGAACCCTGCCACACTTTCCACAAGTGCGGCTTTGCTGACCCCCAGACCGTGCATCAACGGTCTTAGACCGCTTAGGCGCCGGCTGAGACTGTGTCGGTGCCTGATGCTACTCCTTCAGCTGCAGGTCTATCTCCAACTCACGCCGCCTCGCGGCTTCCTGTAGATCCAGGAGGGTCTCACAACGCTGTGTAGCCACAAACTGTCGTATATCCGTCTTGAGCATACTCAGATAACGAGTCATCTGAGACTGCTCCGACGTAAACTCCGGGCAAAACATAGCCCTCTCCGTGAACATCCGGGTAATCTCCATCACAGACTCCCCATCCTGTCTCAATGTCAAAAACTCCTGAGCAAGCCGCTCCCGTTCCACGCGCGGGACGTAGCGGGTGCTAAACATATCCCGGAACTGCTCCCAAGTAACAGCAGCCCGCTGATCATCAGAATATGAACCTGTCGTCAATCTCCACCAGTCCTTTGCCCCGAGCCTAAGCAGGTTCAGAGCACACCTGACCTTCTGGTTAGCAGGACATGAGCACGTGAAGAAACAACCATCCACGTCAGACAACCACCGCATAGTCCTGATCGCATCCTGAGTACCATCAAATGTCGGGGGCTTCGTATTATCGAAGTCCCGGTATTGGAAAGCCCTGCCGGCTCCTCCTCCAACCCCTGCCGCAGTTACAGCCGAAGTGGCTGCAGCGGCTGCTGTCTCTGCCAGAGCTGCATATCGCTCATCAAAATACTCGACCATCACGGTCTTGATCGACCCAAACATCTCTGGTAGCTGCGCTCGGAAAGCTGCAGTGACCTCATCGTGCAGAATCTCCCGGATCCTGGCATCCAGCTCCTCAGTCCCCATCTGAACCACGGGCTCAGGTGCTACCGGCACCTCTGGCCCTCCGTCCCCCTGTCCCGACCCTGATCCGGACCCAGCAGCAAAACGTCTCGTCACCACCATACTGAAAGATACGTTCAAGACATCAGATACACAACATAATATCGGGAGACCAAAACTCACAAATCCTAGGGGTTGTGACTTCCTTGCTACGCGTATGGGTCCTGTGCTTCCAGTAGTACGGGCCCATACTACCTTCCACACCTACCCATATTTGTCTCAAGTATCACCACAACTCCCTAATACTATACTCAACATAATGTGCGCTCAACCCTCACTACTAGGGGACATCGCCTATCTCACTACTGATCCCACAGCTCTGCACAACTCACACCTCCATGGAACTTCCATCAGCCCCTGCAGCGCTAGTGTATGCTAGCCGCACATAACGCTGGACCCGATAGACTTTCGAATATCCAACCCTACCCTAAGGTCGAGTCAGACATTCTCAGGCTATAAGATCTTAACTATACACGGCCGTGATGCATACACTAAACATCTACAGTTATGATGTCAATCCCATATACAAGAAACCCTAGGCTAATAGGTATCATATAATCAGACAAATCTATCATGCGATTCCTGAAGATCCCTAGCCTAGCACTAGCATGCCGTTCTAACATATCAGAATATCAAATAACTGTATGGTATTTTGGGGTTTACTTACAGGCTCCGGCTGATCGTACCCTCTGCATCCTCCATCCTTTCTTTTGAAAACCATTTTTAAAACTTACTTCCCAAAAATCTCCTTGGTTTGAGACTGGATTCACACGAGTGTTCCTCCAATTCACTCAAACAAAGGCTCTGATACCAACTTGTAACGTCCAAAAATTTCACGCCAAATTCAAACTTTTTAAATCACAAATAAAAGTCAAATAGTATTGTTTACAAAATGTTTTCAAATCAATATCCATCAGAGTGTCCCAAAATCATAACATAAGGATGAGGAGTGGTACGGTCACGCCTTCGCCTTGCCACGATATCCTGAAGTACCTAAAACAATAAACTGAAAACTATAAGCCCGAGGGCTTAGTGAGCTACCCCCAAAATACCAATACCACACTGACAATACCATATCAATAACAATCAATCAATCAATCATGAATACTGGGCCATCGACCTGACTGGTCCGCCCTACCGGGCCTACAGTCTATCTGAATCTATTCATGCATACTGGGCCATCGGCCTGACTGGACCGCCCTACCGGGCCTACAGTCTATCAGAATCTATCCCGAGCCTTCGGCATGACTGGTCCGCCTCGTGGGCCTACAGTCTCCCCGGACCGCTCATAGGGTATGTTGGCCTTCAGCACAAAGCAGGACCGCCTCAACCCAACCAATAAGCAAATAACCAAGTTCGTATAACTATCATATACTGGCATATACAAACATCAAACATATCTGTCACACTGATCATCAACCATAGAATCCTCTCTTAACTAGAGTACCGACCTAGCAGGTCACTAACATACCAATCCTTATGGATCATAAAGCATAACATACTGTCTACCCTGATTCCGATCTAGCAGACCAAACCATATGTAGCATACCATAACAATAACAACTAAAGGGCCTGCCTTGGTGCCGTAGACCCTATCGATATAGTGAGGATAACTCACCTCGCAGATGCCGACTCGAAAGGTAAACTCCAATTCTTGGATCATTTAACACAGGCTCCACAACCTATGACCATAGTACAATATACTCATAAGTCCTTAAATCTATAAGGTACTCCATAACCCACCAGTCAACCCCTGGTCAAAGTCAAAGTCCTCAGTCAAGGTCAACAGTCCATGTTGACCCCCAACTCGCCGAGTACCCTTGGCTACTCGCCGAGTTCCTCGAAGCACATTCCACTCGCCGAGTCATCGGGGTGACTCATTCGAGTTCCTTCGATTCCCGTTCAAACTCTAAGGCCACCCGTCGAGTTCCCTCCTTGCCACTCGACTGGCACACACGCATACATATCCTAGGGAAAACTCATCCGACTCGCCGAGTTGTTCTTCAACTCGTCGAGTCTTATGGTGATCTTCATCGGACTCGCCGAGTTGTTCATCCAACTCGTCGAGTTCACGACCATCTTCATGTGACTCGCCGAGTCAACCTTGCGACTCGCCGAGTCCATTCAGTCCTTTTTCCATACAGACTTGTTTTGAGCCATGCAGCGGCTCCAAATCACAGATCCAAGCTTCTAGGGCATGCTTTCACGTAAAGTTGCAAACTTTACGTGCATGCATGACTAATAAGGCTCTTAATGCCAAAACTAAGTTCTTAATGGGGCTTTATGCACAAGGAGGGCCTCATTCTCGACCAAAATCAGAGCTTTATGACTCTAGAACCTAAGAAGGTTACAGATCTGAAGTTACAACTTCAGATCTAGCTCATATCCCACATTACCATCTCAACCAAACCATAAAAACCCTAGATCTCAACCAAAAGAGGTCTAGAAAGAAAAAGGAGAAAAGATGACGACTTGATACCTCCAAATGATGCTATTTGTGGTAGATTTCTGATCTCCTACACTTCCTTGCTCCTAGCCCTTTTGTTTTCCCCAAGCTCCTTTCCTCACAAGATCTCCTCTCCAAAGCTTTACACACACAAGAATGAAACACCACATGAATTAGGGTTCTTTGAGCTCTCAAAGGACTGCAAAGAGGCCAAAGGAAGCTTATGCTTCCTTAAATAGGGTGCAAAACCCCGGGATTTAGGGTTTTGTGACATCCCCTAATTTCTCGGCCAGAAAAGACCGATTTAATTTATGCTTTTTAAAATAAAATTAGAGAATCTTTTTAAAAGATGTTGCGGAATTGGTCCCCAAAAACAAAACATGATAAAAGTTTGTCAAAACCTTTCTTTAAGAAATGTATAATTTCCTTTTATATTAAAACCTCGGGATGTCATGTTCCGATACAGATCAAAAGCATAAACAAGACATTATAAGCCTTACAACAGTTATTCATAACTACTGGCCTATAATCCATAAATCACTCATCATCATCATCCGACTATGCTCGGGGTCCACTACCTGTAATATAAAAAAAACTGAGTGGGTCAGGCTTGGAAGCCTGGTGAGCATATAGGGTTTTCAACCCACAATACATAAATTTATTATGCTTAAACATCAATCAGTCAACCAAATTACCCCAACCCCATTATCTTATTAATTTCTTAAGGGTTTACCCTAAGATTCAACTATCACTCCTTCCTAAGGATTCATCCTAAGGAATAGGTACAAGGTCACACCATCACCAGGGTTTATACAACAGGTGCTAAATTCATAGCTCTCATTTATCGACAATATTATTTACAGGTATTCCCCCCTACAATACATGTCAATGGGTTTTTAGAGTACATCAAATGAACATATAGTTCATTACACCTACAGGTTGCGGGCCTGCTAGTGTTCGACAGACTGTCTAGAATAGTCCAGGGTTGTCATCCATACTCTGCTGAATGACGGGGGCCAACATTTTGGGTAAGTGATTCTCTCAAATTTCACCACTCACCCTCAACTCATGATCAATATTACTGATCATCTTCTTTATTCAACACACCTTTCATCACACCCACTATTTCATCTACCCATGTTTTACCCAACATTTTTCGTAGATAAAAATACATATACAGTTTAAATTATTTAAAAACCTATATAAATCATTCCTTCAACACCCATCTCAAATAAACAAACAATATATATTCACACAACACGTATTTTATGTAAAATACTTCATATCTATGTGTAAGGTGAAAGTAACTACACACTCACCTGATTTAATGAAAATCGGACAGCAATTCGTTTCCTAAAACGATCGTTTCTAATAAAACCGGGAGTTTTATTGAGAAACCGGGCTCTACGAAGGGTCGGGCTTCAAAACCGAAAAGATAAATTTTCCGGGCTTCTCGGGCACTTCGTGGCGTATTCCGGGGCTTATAATTGATACCAGGGCTTTGGGGGAAGTTAGAATGAAAGAAATACTGAAAAAGGGCTAAAAATGACAAATTTTCAAAGTATACCCGGGAGGTCTCGCACCCTCCTATTTATAGGGGCGAGCCTCCTGATCCGATGGTTGAGAAGGAGCCACGCGTCGCAGATCCGAAGGCTCTTAGGGGGATGGCTCGCACGTGACTGCATGTGCGAAGGGTCTGCTGGAGGCTTCTGATTGGACCACTTCGGACCGCTCTATGGTTCGGACACGCTGCTGATGACACACCGAGATCGGACACGGGCCAACCTCCTATTGGACCGAACCTCGGACTCGCGAAGAGCATGACACGGCTCGCCAGGTGGCTTTGTTGACTCAGCAGGTTCCGGACACGCGCCGGATTGCGAAGCGAGGACACGTGGCCGAAGTCCATGTGTGCGAAAATTCCCGGTTTTGGCATTATTCCTCGATTTTCGCGCCAAAACTTCTAAAATCCATAACTTCCGCATACGAGCTCCGTTTTTGACGTTCTTTATATGCACACGTAGGTAAAATTACGCTCTACAACTTCCGTTTAGACTTCGTCGGCTAATTCTGATTTTAATTTTTATATTATTATTTTTAACAGACCGGGACAGGAAATCCGTTAAAAATTCATAACTTCTTCATCCGACGTCCGTTTTCGTCAGACTTTTTACTGTTGTGCTACTATTTACGAGACCTTCGATTCTCGTTTAGGTTGTGTCGGCTAAAAATTACTCGATCTAAAATTCGAGTTTTTAGCTGTCTACTGGTAAGCTGAAACTTCGAAAAATCATAACTTCCTCATACGAAGTCAGATTTGGGCGTTCTTTTTATCGAACTTCTCGGTTTAACGAATACTACGAGTTTCATTTAGATTACTAAGGCTAAAAAGTGGTTTATCAAAAACTCACTTTTTACGACATTCGGCACCGTGCCGGTTTATCGTGAAACTTCGACATGTCATAACTTCTTCGTTATAACTCGGATTTCGGCATTCTTTATATATCTGTAATCCTTGTCACACCCACTACAAGTTTCTTAATAGATATCGGCTTTATCTAAAATTTAATTTTTGACGCTCATTTTTATTCTTAATTAATTAAATCCTAATAATTAAGCATAAAACACATAATTCACATAAAATTCACATAATTCCTTTTCATTTCTTCTAAATGAGTTACAAAGGTTAACATAGACCATTATGTCAATATTAATGCCTAGCCTAGAAACACGGGCGTTACAGGTTTCATCAGCCAGCTCCTACTCGCCGAGTCCCAATATGGACTCGTCGAGTAGGTCACTTAACACGCGATCCCACCCCGCTGCTACTCGACGAGTAGGTCAACCAACTCGTCGAGTAGAGCTTCACCCAATAGATATTATTTAAACAATACCTGAGAATCGGGGCGTTACAGTGTGACAAATTGGTATCAGAGCATTATTTATAGTGAACTAAGTATATCAAACCATACCAGATATACAACTATAAATACAATGGGGCTGAAGCGCTCTGACTGAAAGTATACTTTTAAAATCTAAGTATTTTATAAGAAGTATACTAATATGCATACATACCAGAAACAATATCACAGAAAGAACTACACAAAAGTATTTAGATGTTGGACACTGCAGTTAAACCTATACAGTTATGTAATCATATATGGGATAAAAATAGCCTGATCAACTATATTTATTTGAGATACGACCAACATGTGTTTGAGAGTGATCGTGGTGTTGCAACAATTCTAAAACATACCAACTCTATATACAAGAGAAACTCTAGAACCAAACATGAAGTTAAAATACTATAAGAGTATTTTATAACACTATAACACTAGAACAATAACATTTAGGTCTCGATAGTTATATAAACTAGTAGTCGAGAAAGGCCTTCTTACTAGAATCAATCATGTGAAAACAAAGGACTCTTACTGGTAGGTCTATAATTGCTAAGTGTATATGTTAGGGTTATATATAATTAAGATTTTATAGACTTAAAATTTGTGATTTTGCTTTACTTCTTGTTCGTTGTTTGGTTGTGGACTTAGAGTAGGATCACTTATTCGAAGGTCTATTCGATCTTGGTTATATATAATTTGTATACACTATGTGATTATAGGAGGACCCAGTATGAGTCACACTATACAAATTCATTAGCCAGTGTTACTATAAATTTCATAAATTTGAAATGGAGATTGTTTACTTATATTTAGTAGACTTCTATTGTAAATCGCTGATAGAACGCTATAACCGTCAGGATATAATGCGTTTAGAACTAAGATATATCTTGTTCAATATCACCTGACTCATGACCATTATAGAGGACTTATTGTCACTTCCTCTTTAAACCTTATGGAAAAGGATGTCGCCACGTAGATCAAACATGCGTGTCAACAACACATCATCAACTCCACCACCGCCACCACCTCCACAGTATGACCCTGCTGTTTTTCAAGCAGCAGTAACAGTCGGCGTGGCAGCCGCCATGACGCAAATCAACGCAAGTGGTGCTAGTTGGGCGGGTAGTGGTGCCAACAATTCTAACCACGGAGAAAGCCACGGACACCCAAGGGAGTGTTCATACAAAGATTTCACGAATGCCAAAACCAAATCTTTTGATGGCACTGGAGCTGTCATTGTTCTCACACGCTGGTTCGAGAAGACTGAATCAATGTTTGAAATCTGTGCGTGCCTTGAAGCTAGCAAAGTCAAATTTGCAGCATGCACATTCCTGGATAGAGCCCTCTCTTGGTGGAACGGCTATGTCAAGTCATTGATACTCCCAGTAGCTAACGACATGAGCTGGGAAGACTTAAAGGTTCTGATGCTGGCAGAATATTGCCCAAGAGGTGAGGTACAAAAGCTAGAGCAAAGAGCTATGGGGTCTGGCGATGAAGGACTCCGATATTGCTGCTTACACAGCCAGATTCAGTGACCTGGCTATTCTTTGTCCTAGGATGGTCACCCCAGAAAGTAAGAAAGCAAAAAGGTATATCTGGGGACTATCTCCTCAGATCCAAGGGAACGTGATAGCTGCCAATCCACTTACTTTCGACAGTGCCAAATATATGGCACAGAAACTAGTGGATCATGGAGTTTGCCAAGGCTTCATGACAGTTGTTCCTGAGCAACCCAAAGCAGATAACAACAAAAAGAAGTTTTGGAACAAAAGAAAGGGCCAATCGTCGCAAGAGCCCTCAAAGAAGCAGCAAACTGTGGCAGTCCACGTTGCTACTGTTCCAGCTGTTGTTCCTGCTGCTCCAACACCTCCCAGTCGATATGCTGGAAACCTTCCGAAGTGTAACAAGTGCAACTTCCATCACACGGGAGTTTGCAGGGAAATGCATTGCAAAAACTGCAACAGAAAGGGGCACACCACCCGTTTCTGTAAGGCACCAGCACAACCCATCACCCAGGTCCCTGGCGGAGGAGTAAGCCAGGCTTGTTATGGGTGTGGTGAAACTGGGCACTTCAAGAGGGATTGCCCGAAAAGAAAGAATGTTGGCGGTGAGGGAAGAGTGCTATCAATAGGGTAGGAAGAAGCGATAGCAGATCCCACGGTGGTTACGGGTACGTTTCTTCTCCATAACTCTTATGCATGCATACTCTTTGATTGTGGTGCGGAGAGGAGTTTCGTTAGCCATAAATTTAAACATCTACTCAAACAAAAACCACAATCACTAAACGAAACATTCACCGTCGAGATGGAAAACGGGAAGACAAAGAGCGCTAACGACATATTCATAGGCTGTACCCTCACTCTAAACTACTATTCTTTTCAAATCGACCTTATGCCGGTCTCAATAAAAAGCTTTGACATCATCATCGGCATAAATTGGTTAAGTCCTCACCATGCTGATATTCTATGCTACGAAAAGGCCGTTCGCCTTAATCTGCCAAGTGGCGAAACCCTCGTCATCTACGGCGACAAACCCGGTACGAACCGTCGCATCATCTCTTGCGTCAAAACCCAAAAATACCTACGTAAGGAGTACCACGCATTCTTAGCACATGTAGTGAATGAAAAGCGGGAAGTAAAAGACATCGAGAGCATTCCCGAAGTCTGTAATTTTCCCAACATTTTTCCCGAAGATCTTCCAGGAATTCCTCCTGAACGCCAAGTCGAGTTCCGAATCGACTTGATTCCTGGAGCAACCCCCGTAGCCAAATCTCCGTATCGTCTACCACCAGCAGA
The DNA here is from genome assembly GCF_052849685.1 of Lactuca virosa. Classification (NCBI taxonomy): domain Eukaryota; kingdom Viridiplantae; phylum Streptophyta; class Magnoliopsida; order Asterales; family Asteraceae; genus Lactuca; species Lactuca virosa. The sequence continues at coordinate 285,509,452 of NC_136427.1, read as the reverse complement.
GATGCAGGAATTATCCAGCCAACTAAACGAACTGCTCAGCAAGGGATTCATTAGACCGAACTTCTCACCCTGGGGAGCACCGGTCATGTTCGTGAAGAAGAAGGATTGATCATTCCGCATGTGCATAGATTACCGTGAACTAAACAAACTCACAATTAAGAACCGATACCCTCTACCGCGAATAGAAAACATGTTCGACCAACTCCAAGGAGCAAGCTACTTTTCAAAGATCGACCTGAGATCGGGGTATCACCAACTACGATTCCAGGAGGATGATGTTCCAAAAATAGCATTCTGAACGCGTTATGGTCACTACGAATTTGTAGTGATGCCCTTTTGGTCTGACAAATGCACCTGCAGTGTTCATGGATTTAATGAATCGGGTATGCCGACCATTCATAGACAAATTCGTGATAGTATTCATAGATGATATACTTATCTACTCATGAAGTAAGGAAGAACATAGTCAGCACCTGAGACAAGTTCTAGAAACATTAAGGGCGGAGAAGCTATATGCGAAGTTCTCAAAGTTCGAGTTTTGGATTAGGAAGGTAAATTTCCATGGTCACGTGGTCAGCGAAGAAGGAATACACGTGGACCGCTCGAAAATCAAGGCACTCGAGAACTGTTCAGCTCCAAGAACACCAACAGAGATCTGTCAATTCTTAGGACTTGCTGGCTAGTATCGCAGGTTCATACAAAACTTCTCCTGAATCGCTAAGCCTCTTACCACCCTGACTCAGAAGGGTGTAACTTTTAGCTGGGAGAGAAATAAGACACTTCGTTCCAAACGTTGAAGCAAGCACTGTGCAACACACCTATCTTGTCTCTTCCAGAAGGGACAGAAGACTTTGTAGTATACTGTGATGCATCCAATCAGGTACTAGGCTGTGTACTTATGCAACAAGGAAAGGTTATTGCCTATGCCTCGAGACAGCTAAACACACATGAGGTCGAATACACCACTCATGACCTTGATTTGGGAGCAGTAGTGTTTGCTATGAAGATCTGGAGGCACTACCTTTACGGTACAAAGTGCACCATCTTCACCGACCACAAAAGTCTTCAGCACATTTTCGACCAAAAAGAGCTTAACATGAGACAATGACGATGGGTAGAACTACTCAATGATTATGAATGCGAGATTCGTTATCATCCCGACAAAGCCAATGTAGTAGCAGATGCCCTCAGTCGAAAGGAGTACTCAGGTCGCAGAGTAAAAGAACTAACCATGACCATCCATTCACATCTGTCCACATAGATCAAAGAGGCTCAACTGGAAGCCTTGAAGCCTGATAATGTGGCAGGTGAAGCCTTAAGGGGAATGGAGAAGAACTTAGAAATCAAGCGTGGCGGAGTTCGTTATTTCATGAATCGGATCTGGACACCGAAGTTTGGTGGCTACAAAGATGTTGTCATGAACGAAGCCCACAAGACTCGATACTCCGTTCATCCAGGTTCAGATAAGATGTATCTGGATCTCAAGAAACTCTATTGGTGGCCGAACATTAAAACAGAAATTGCTACCTATGTGGGCAAGTGCCTAACTTGCGCCAAAGTCAAGTTAGAATACCAGAAGCCCTCAGGTTTACTACAGCAACCAGAGATACCTGAGTGGAAGTGGGAGCAGATTACAATGGATTTCATAACCAAGTTTCCCAAGACCACAGGTGGTCATGACACCATTTGGGTAATCGTCGACAGATTAACCAAATCCGCACACTTCCTACCAATAAAGGAAACAGACAAGATGGAGAAATTGACCAGAACTTACATTAAAGAGATAGTACGACTGCATGGTGTGCCAATATCTATTATCTCTGATAGAGACAGTAAATTCACCTCGTGGTTTTGGCAGTCACTACAAAAATCTCTGGGAACTAGGATGGACATGAGTACAGCCTACCACCCACAAATCGACGGACAGAGTGAGAGAACTATTCAAACCTTATAAGACATGCTGTGAGCTTGCGTGATCGACTTTGGTAAGGCATGGGATACCCATTTGCCACTTGTCGAATTCTCGTACAACAATAGCTATCACACCAGCATCAAGGTTGCTCCGTTTGAAGCCCTCTATGGCCGTAAGTGCAGATCACCTCTGTGCTGGGCTGAAGTGGGTGACACGTAACTAGCTAGAGGGCAAGTTCCTGACAGCACTCTCACCGGCCAGGAGATCGTCAGGGAAACGACATAAAAGATCGTTCAAATCCAAGAAGGCGAGAACGAATGAAAGCTTCTAGAGACAGACAAAAGAGCTACGCTGACAAGAGACAAAAACCCTTGGAATTCCAGGTTAGTGACCGTGTTCTGTTGAAGGTCTCGCCCTGGAAGGGCATGATACGTTTTAGAAAATGTGGAAAACTAAATCCAAGGTACATTGGGCCATTCGAGATTCTTGCTAGAATCGGCGCAATAGCTTACAAACTCCGACTACCTCAAGAACTTAATAACGTACATCCTACCTTCCACGTGTCTAACCTAAATAAGTGTCTATCTGACGAGACTCTTGTAATTCCACTCGATGAAATCGAGATAAACGAGAGCCTACACTTTGTGGAAGAACCAGTAGAAATCATGGATAAGGAAATCAAACGAACGAAACAAAGTCGGATACCAATAGTGAAGGTTCGTCGGAATGCCAAGCGGGGACCTGAATTCACTTGGGAGCGAGAAGACCAGATGAAACAAAAGTACCCTCATCTTTTCCCTAGTCCATGAATACTCACTATAGAAATAATTTCGGGATGAAATTCCCTCGAACGGGGGGATAATGTAACAACCCGTTATTTCAAGTCAATGAAAGTCAATAAAAGTCGCACTTGTTCAAATAAAAGTCAAAATCTTAATCATGTATAAGTGAAACCACAATTGCAACCTTGTAGCATTGTATCATCTATAGCCTTGAGGGCATGTTTATAAGTTAATAACTTGGTGTAGATTAAAACCCGTGATATATTTATGTTATAACAAGTCAAACATTTAAATTAAATCATAATATATTACAATATATATGGTTTTCGGTTTAGGGAATCCAATCCCATACCAAAACCGAAAACACTTGTCTTATGGAACCAAGAACCGAAATCACTTGCTTTTTGAAATGCCATGACCGAAATCTCTTAAGGGATCACTATAGGACCGAAATCATCACTTAAAGGACCGAAAACCCTCTTGTTAAGGCCCATTAAGGCCGAAAACACCCCCTTATATATATATATATATATATATATATATATATATATATATATATATATATATATATATATATATATATATATGTCACACCCCAAAACCGGAACGGCGGAAACGTTCGGGGGTGGAGGACGTCATGTACAGTATCACAACAATGCAAAGTAGTAAACAAGCAACAACATCATCCATTGCATTAATAATATAATTTAATACAAGTGTGTTCTGTCAAGTTATATAGACACCAAAAATATGAATCAAAATAAAAGATGAGTCTTGAACGAGCTCCATCTTCTCAAAACCTGGCACCGGTACCTGTCTACTGGTGACCTGAGAATACAAGTTATTTTGAAAGAGTTTATCAGCTTTAAAGCCGGTGAGATCATAAGTATATTAGTGTCTGTGTTTGTATGAAAGTGTTTGTAAGTATGTAATGTATAAGTTTGAAAATGTTTGTAAGTGTTTGAATTCTCCTAGAAAACCCTATGTTTCCTACTAAAAGTAGCATTCTACCAAGGCATCTAGTGGTCGTGTGTGTGTCTCTTGTAAGAGTATGTATTTTCCCAAATCTGACTATCATTAACCAAAAGTATAGTTTTTACATTACTGTTTATTGTGTGAAGATCACAAAGTGAATGTAATGGAAAAATGAAATAGTACTGTAGTGTTATATTAAGTAACTACTGCTGTACTAACTACCTTAAACCAATTGTTATTTAAAGTACCATGTGATCGGCCTGTACCATACTACCGACTATAAAAACGACGATGTAAGACGTCGGAAGAAATGACGTTTGGCACCCGTAGACTTGCAAGTCCCACTATAGCTAGCAGCAAGGTGTAGGATAGTCAATCCAGTATAGATCTATACACAAACTCAACGCTCTCCATTTAAGGAGATTCTGGATACAAAACGGGCCAGGACAGGTGATGCCATGCCCCGTTACATGGCTCACATAACTGTATTAGTGCACCTGTATATGTATTGAATGTATTGGCTGTATTGTATGTTCTCTCTCTGTCTAGTATGTATGTATGTTCTCTCTGTATGGTATTGTTTGTTTCTCATCATAGTATTCTCTATCTGTATGTTATGTTCTCTCTGTATGGTATTGTTTGTTTCTCATCATAGTATTCTCTATCTGTATGTTATGTTCTCTCTGTATGGTATTGACTCATGTATGAACTGACTCTTTGTATGTTTCACTGTTCTAGTAATAGTATTCGTATCTTCCTAAACTATACCTATTATAGCTTACTAGTAATGTTGTTTGAATGTATGAACATGTGTGTATACCTTTGCTACCCAAAGGTATTGAATAGAAAGAAGTAACCTTTTATATCTATACACATATACATGATATATGACTAGGATTCAAACGACCTTCGGACAAACAACCGATACCCTAAGTCCACAACCAAACAAGGAACAGGAGGTAAGGTGAGCTATCAGTCCTAAGTCCTTTAAATCCTACTTATATAACTATATCTATATAGATACACATTTAACAAAATATAAGTTTAAAAGAGTTTAATAAAAGTTTTTGACATGTAAAAGAGTTTAATAAAACAGTTTGAAGTAGTTTGTTTGATAACACAGTTTGAAAAGTAAGAAATCCACTTGTTTGGTAGTTATTAATCACATGTGATTGATATAATAACTATAATAGTTCAACTTGTATTCCCCCCATAAAAGCATTTAAAATCATTTAAAAGGTTGATTAAGGGGTATGAACTCACCTGTAGTGAGTGGTTTGGATGAACGGATGGTATAGGATGCTAAGTGTCAAGTGAAGACTTGAACACACACAAGGATCCTAGTTAACATATAATAACACATATATGTATTCAATTAGTCATTTTACAACTAATTAGTTAAGACACCCTAGGACATGAAAAACACCTTGATTTAAGTGTTATAAGTACTAAGGATTGCATCTAAGGGTTGTAGGGCCTTGCATTTGAGTTTAGGGTCCAGGGTAAACTCTTTTGGAGTTTACGGTTTTGGAACCAACTCTCATGGAGTTTACGGTCGTAAACCCATGAGTTTACGGCCGTAAACCCATGGTACTTCTACCATTTTGTGTTTTGAAGCTTTATAAATCATAAAGAAGCATCCTACTTCAAGTCTAAGCCTTAGGAAGTGATTGTGGCATCATTTCACCCCTTTGTAGAGTTTACGGCCCATGGACCATTTCTCCATGAGTTTACGGCCGTAAACTCTAATGGTTCATGGTCTTTTGATGTTTAAAGTCCTAAGCACATCAAGGATGGGATCTAGACTAGTATCCAAGGCTTGGTAAGGGACTAGGGCACACAATGGCCCCTTCATTAGGGTTTACGGTCCAAGAACATGTTTGGACCGTAAACACCTTTGATCTTGTGATTCTTTGTGTTTTCTAGATGATTAAGAAGTGTAACAAGCCTTATAACAAGCCAAGGTAAGAGTACTTATTATGTAGAATCTTGAAAGGGTGTTAAAAGTCCAAGAACACTAGTGTGTGTTCTTGGTGTTCTTGGTGAAACTAAGAACACTTGAAGATCTACACAAATGGAATGATTTCACGGATGAAATCATGTAAGATCATTAGATTAAGTAAGATATCAACTAATTAGGGCAAGAAACACTTACAAAGTTGAAGATCAAGAAGCAAATTCGGATGATACTTGAGAGGATTTGAGTTCTAGTTCTTGAAAGTGTGAAAAAGTGATAAAAATGGCTAAGTGCCATATTTATACTCCTTGGGGTTTACGGCCGTAAACACCATGTTTAGGCCGTAAACTCCAAACTCTTGGAGTTTTGAGACTTTATTGTTGCACAATAAACCCTAGGGTATCCTCTCTCCAGTTATCTCTTGAAGTACTAACTTTAAAATACTCAAACTGATTCCAAAAAGCTTGAAAGTTAGCAAAAACAGTTCTGACTTCTATTGAAGTGACTGGTTGTACAGAATAGAAATTTCGGGTTGTCACAATATATATATATATATATATATATATATATATATATATATATGTGTGTGTGTGTGTGTGTGTGTTTAGCCACAAACCATCCTCATTTCTCATTTGCAACACCGAAAACATCCTCAAATTTTCTCTCAAAACTCATACAGAACCTTCATATCTTCATGAGATTTTGCCCAGATTCCTTCAAATCTTCATAATTTCCTCAAGAACATTCATACTTTCCTTCAAATCTTCAAGTTTTCACCAAGAACACCAAGAACACCTTTAAATATTCATAAGGACTATTGTAAGTATTTCTTACATAATCTAGTGTTGTCTAACACTTTAATTAATTATTATTAATAATTTAAATACGATATCGTGTATAATTATTATTAGGATACGACTATTCACACGGGTTCTAATCTGAGGATCATCGCTGCCACTTCTTATCCAAACAAGAACACACATTCGAGGTGAGTTCATACCCCTACGTTTTCACTATTTTCCATGTTTTTAGGGGGGGGGGGGGAATACAAGTAAAACACAAGGAATCTTGTGTTAACATCCAAACGATTTCAGATGATTTCAAACGTTTCAAACTATTTTAAACGGTTTCAAGCCATTTTAAATTATTCCAACTGTTTCAATTATTGTTTTTACCAAAACATAATGTAACATCGTGATTTTCACCATAATTTTTTTTTCTTTTTAAAACATTTATTTAACAGAATAGGTTAGCAGAAAACTTATTTTTTAATTCAAAACATTTTCAAAACCACAACGTTACTTCAAAAACTCAAACATAATTCCAAACTATTTAAAATGTAAACAAAAGTATTTTAAAGTAAATAATCAAAAACGTGTCCAAGAGTGATATCGTTAATATAAATCTACTACCCATAAGAACCCCTCTCACCAAGGCCAATCTTCTAAACTGCCTGCACCAATCATAAGGCACAAAAGAGAAAAGATACAAGTGTCAGCCCTTGCTGAGTGAGTTTATAAAGTTGCACAAAAAAACATACGAACCCCAAATGGGTCAATCATTCATTTTACGATGAAGCATAAAAATGATAGACAAATACCACTTAGAAAACTACCACGTATCATAATTATTCGATCACATATTCAACCGCATACATGCATATATGTTTATACACAATTCTACCACGTAACATATATGATCAACCAAATACCACATAACCAACCGCATAGCATATAAATAATCACATTTCATATATAAGCAACCTTTAATTGTTCAACCTTTTATTAATAACCAACATTTGTTATATATTCAACCTTTTAATATGCAACCAACCTTTTGTTACATGTTCAACCTTTTATTATATCTATCCAACCGATTGATAGAAAAGTGTCCCTTAGTGCTACCTAACCCAACAGAAACACCCCGTTCACTACTTGTGTGCACGGCCAACCGAATGCTCTAAGTGGCTTATGACTTCCACCCGAAACACCAACCCCGTGACTCAACTTTCGCTACTCCGACTTTGCAAAGTACAAGTACCCCACGGTGTCGTTCAGGATCGGAACAAACAGTGTCAATTCTACCGATACACCTCCCGATTCCCACGTGATGTTTGCGCTGGCCACGAACGAGGGACCAACATCACTCCAACCCACGAACACCGAAGTGCCCGCAAACCATGTGTCACACGGTCATCTAGAAAGACCGGCAACTAACAACCGATGTGGCTATAGCTCTTCCTATAGGTACTCTTTCAACCTAGTAGGCACCCTCAATGATCCGGGTAAGGTTTTAGGCAAATATCATGAACTACCCAAACCCTCTACGCATAACCCCGCAATGTCATTAAGCAAGTCATGTAATGCATACCATATAAATGTGTATTAATCATGAAATGTATTCATAACCAGCACATCAAAACATAACCATACATCATATTTCAAGCAACTTAAGCTAGCATGTTATATACATCAAGATCAAAAAATTGCAAGCAACATAGCAATTAAGTCATAACATAGAATTAGCAAAAAAAAAACATATATCAGCATCACAAATATCATATCATCATCAAGCACAAGTAATGACATGGTCATCCTAAAGTGAATAAAATCACCATCTACAGATTGCACGTTTCAATCATGCAACCTTAATGAGTTAAAACTATGAACTCACCTTTAGCCTTGATGAAATCTTCCTTCTATTCCAAGTCTTGAACTTACTTGAAGTTCTCAAGGCTCCACCTAAACACCACACATAACATTCAATTAACAAATCAAGTATATGTTTCAAAAATACAACTTTATTCTAACTTTTATATTAATTTTTATATTTTCCCTGCCCGACCCCCGTTCAGTGTTTTAAGCATAAAACCTAATCTACAGCTCCATTTGGGATGATGTTACACCCCCAAACCAAGGATGGCGGAAACGTTCGGGGGTGGAGGACTTCATGTATAGTATCACAACAACGAGTATAATATTGCCCAAAGTAAATACAACCATCATAAATATAATTGAAAAAGTTATACAGTAGTATGTGTTTACATGTTTCCAATCAATTACACTTATGATGACAAAAATGAAATGTTTGACGATTTAACGTCCCATCCTCAAAAGCGGTTGATTTCCTGTTTCACTGAATTCCTGAGAATACAAGTAGTTTGAAAAAGCGTCAACAATTAAGTTGGTGAGTTCATAAGAGTTTTATTTGAGAAAGAAGTCATTTTCCTTGTAAAAAGCGATAGAGTATGATTTTAGAAAATTCAATATTTTCTTTATTAAACGCGAAATGAACTCTCCTATGTTATGCAATAATGTACCCTAGAAAGACCTGTAGATTCCTTCTATAATCACCCAGTGTATATAAGTTATATAAAATTTAAGTTAAATAAACTGTCGAATATAATGGGTCTGCCCTAGATCCACAACCAAACAAGGAACAGGAAGTAAGGCGGACCCACCAATTCTAAGTTGATTGTGACTAGATTCTTATATAACTCTAGCATATAAACTTAGCAATTATAGCTGAAGTCTAACAATTCTAGATGAAATGTAGTTTTGATAGAAATATGTTACCAAAGAAAATCCCATATTTTCCTTATAAAAGTCATGTAGTCTTAAATGTCAAGACAGAGAATATGTGTGTGTTTTGTATTTATAATGTTCATAATGGTAATGTGTTTCCAAAGAAAATCCAATATTTTTCCTTATAAAAAGTCATGTAGTCTTAAATGTCAAGACAGAGAATATGTGTGTGTTTTGTACTTATAATGTTCATAAGGGTAATGTGTTTCCAAAGAAAATCCAATATTTTCCTTATAAAAAGTCATGTAGTCTTAAATGTCAAGACAGAGAATATGTGTGTGTTTTGTACTTATAATGTTCATAAGGGTAATGTGTTTCCAAAGAAAATCCAATATTTTCCTTATAAAAAGTCGTGTAGTCTTAAATGTCAAAACAGAGAATATACAAGTATTTTTCCATACTTAAAGTAATTCATGCAAGTTTAAATCGGCATAACCTCGTTTAATTTAGAAGTAAAACCCCTTTTCATTTTAGAATTTTTCCTGTAAACTTGAAAGATTGTTAACTCCCTATATGAGTCGCTATAACCATACTACGACAGAATAACCTGCTGCGACGTTCTTCAAGCGTCGGAAACGAAATGACATTTGTCACCCTAGACCTGCTGGTCTAGCTGTTGCAAGCAGTTCTGGTGCGGGTTTGTCGGACCCGATATAGATCTATACACAATTATCACGCTCTCCCTACAAGAGACTCTGGTTATAACTAATTCAGGATTTTCTGTGGTACTTAAGAGTACCCCGAAGGAGAATGTCTCACAACTTACGTTAACTAGTTTACATATAGTTTTGAGTATAAAACCTCTTTCGTGGAGGAAGTGAAATCACCTTTTATGAAAATACATTTGTGATATAAATCCATCAACTATTACTATTATAGTTTATCAAGTAGTATATGAAAAACCCATTTGTTTTGAGAGTAAAACCCTTTTCCATGTAGTATGCTTTTATCGAAAATTCATAAACTATACTTAATGTAGTTTATTATGTGTGTTCGAAATGAATGGAAGAAAAACCTTAACATGAATGACTAATTTCTGTTTATGATGATAAACTAACAAGAATGTATCCAAACATTGAGAAACTTATCGTTATGCACTTTACTCAACATACTACAAAGTGTTGTTAATATGGTAAACTATGTAACTAGTTTTTATCCTTTCTGCGTTGTTTTGAAATCATCATATAAAAATCATACGACGTCGAAAACTAACTCCGTAAACTCTGAGAGTTTAGAAAATGTGTCTAGTTTATTCATAATTTTTATTATGATTTTTAGAAGTCTCTAACTTATGTGAAAGTGTTCTTAGTCACAGACTGGTCCGAATTCGTTTCTGAAATGATAGGTAGTTTTGTAAAAATCACCATAAATCGTAGAAAAATCATATGGAGATGTGCAAGTAGTCATTTTAAATGTATAAACCTGAGCTACTTTCATATTAAACATTTTTGAAAGATATTAAGTTTAAGTTGGGTAAAACAGTTCGTGAACAAGTCACAACTTTTCTGTTGTAAGCTGTCAAGTTGAGTTTTGAATATGTTTTGGTGTTTTAACTTGTATTCCCCCCTGAAAACTGAAGAAAACTAGAAAATGTAGGGGGTATGAACTCACCTTGAGTGATTTCTTGAAGGGTGGAAGGTTGAAGATGATGAGTTTCAAGTCTAGATCACTTGATGAACACACGAAGTTTTGGATGATCCTAATAACGATTTTTGGTGTTAAGATATGAGTCGATGATCCAAGAGTGTTATGAAAACATGTAATAGCACTTGAGTTAGAAGGAAATACTTACCAATAAGTGAATAAATGACTCAAGAACACCTCAAAAGTGTGGTTGAAAGTTGATAGAAAAGAGGCCCTCTTGATGGTTTAAGAAGTATATAATGTTTGATGGTGAAGCAAATGATCAAGGAAATCCCAGGCATTTCCTTATATGGAGGGTTGCTGGAGCAGGTGGCTAGGGTGAAGGGATGTTTGCCTTGGTTTGTGTGATGTGGATAAGGTTGGACCAATGAGAAAGTGACACATAGGAGGCAAGTGGGCACACTTGACCCACTTGTGGTGTAGGATACTCTTCTAAATGTAAAATAATGATTTATAATTAATAAATCCTTGAAAAATAATTAAAATAAGAGTTCTGGGGATTAAAAAGGATAAAAATATGAATTAAATGAAAAAATCCCGTCAAAAACGTCAAAAACGGGCTTAGGAGGCGAAAGTAGTCGCGAAAACCGGCATTAGGGACCGAACCTGTGAGGTTCGGCTCTTAGGAGTGTGAGAACCGATAGAAGGAAGGGGAAGACCGAAGGTCCGAAGTGGGGGGGGGGGTGCGAGGGTCTCGCATGGGTCTGCTGAGCTTCGGTCTGCTGAGGGCTTCGGTCCGAGATGCTTCTGACAAGTTCGGTTCAGACAAGTTCGGTTCTGACACTTTCGCTTCTGACATGTTCGGCTCCTGAGAGGTTCGGCTCCTAAGAGGGGTTTCGGTTCTATATGGCTGTTTTTCGAGGAATCTTTCCGTTTTGCGTGATTTTTGACCAAGTTAAGGGTCGGGATGACCCGGATGACTATAAAAAGTTTGAGAGAGATTTTGGGAGAGATTTGGGAGAGATTTCACATACTTGGAGAGATTTGGGAGAGATTTCACATACTTGGAGAGATTTGGGAGAGATTTCACATTCTTGGAGAGATTTGGGAGAGATTTCACATTCTTAGAGAGATTTGGGAGAGATTTCACATACTTGGAGAGATTTGGGAGAGATTTCACATACTTGGAGAGATTTGGGAGAGATTTCACATACTTGGAGAGATTTGCGAGAGATTTCACATACTTGGAGAGATTTCACATTCTTGGAGAGATTTGGGAGAGATTTCACATACTTGGAGAGATTTGGGAGAGATTTAACCTTAGTCATTATTATTGTATAATCTCATAATGCAAGGTTCGTGAACCCCGTTATACTTCGTTTATGATTGTTTTAAGTCCCTGAAAGGGTCCTTAGTCGTGTTTTGATGTGTTTAACTCCCTTTTTAGGGTTTTTACATTGTTAACACATAGATTCTTCGAGACACTTGAATTTTTGACATACAAATGCACATTTTTATACATAGAATAACTTTTTAACATACAAGTACTAGTTAAGTTTGACCGGTTTGACTTGTTGAATTTGACTTTGACTTTGACTTGAATTTGACGGTTGTCACATTATCCCCCCGTTAGAAGGAATTTCGTCCCGAAATTTGCATTTTGAGTGGGACATCAAGGGTTGGGGAATAGATGTGGGTATTTTTTTTGCTTCATTTGGTCTTAGCGTTCCCAGGTGAACTAGGGTCCTTGTTTTACGATCCAACAGACCTTCACAACAGGGATGCGTCTTTGATTTCGCCAGGAGGTATCACAAGGGTCTTGTCGGACATACATTTCTTTAAATTTGACGCGTGGATGGTTGGATGTACATTATTAGGTTCTTGGGGCAGTCGGAGTTTGTATGCTACTGAGCCAATCCTAGCAAGGATTTCGAATGGTCCGCTGTACCTTGGATTTAGTTTCCCTTGTTTACCGAAACATATCATTCTTTTGAATGGTGAGGCCTTCGGTAGAACTCAGTCACCAACCCGCAATTCCGAGGGTTTGCGTCGCTTATCTGTGTAGTTCTTTTGTCGGCTTCGAGATGCTTTCAACCTTTCTGGAATTTATACTAAGTCGTAAGTAATAACTTCCCCTCGGAGCGCTGCATAGGGTCTGCTTTAGTGTTTCTCGTTTGATTAGGTCGGTAGGGAGCGTATGGGTTCGGTTTACGAGACTAGACTTATTCGGATGGTAGAACGTTCATTCGTACTCCTGGGTAGCCTTGTCCCGAAGTTCATGGTAGGACTCGTACCTGGTCCATCGTATTTGTCCCAAGCTTCTATGCTTGATCTTGTCCTGTTATACGTGTGATATTCTCGAAGGGTTTACTAGGAATAATTTGAAAAGGTGCGGAAGGTATAATACTCCTCTGGTGAGTGTTTTGGGGTTTCGCAACGAGAGATGGCCCGGAGGTTCGTGTCGGATTTGCGTTTATAAGAGACGAGGGTTTCGAGGTTAGGTGAAGGGTCTTTTCGTAGCCATTTAATCGGGAAAGTGAGGACTATACCAATCGACATCGAATGACGACAACATATATTTTTAGTAATACATGCGTTAAGTTGTATTCGTACGAATTATTCGTTAGGGAGATAGAGTATTATGTGATTCTTGTTAGTGTGCTCCGTTTTGATCGGTGTTATTGTTACTGCAAATGATTCATACCACAACAGCTAGCACTGGTAGTAAGTGTGTTCTGATAGCTAGTAATGATACTTTATATCATGATCCCCGACCGATCATTCTATGGTCGATCGGTATATGCAATTCGTATGTAAATTGGTATTGATGAAACCGCCGAGTGAGTGGCTTTACCCTAATCCCAATACTAGACATGGAATAGGGGTTAAGACGGAATTATTTGCTTTAAGCTTGTAGTATTTTGATTATGATTAACCCTGATGTATATACCAAGTTATCCCAGCTCACTGGTAATGATCCTAAGATCATATATAAGTGTCTTTGATTTGATTGAACGAGAGAGTATTTTAACTACTTTTTGATATACGGCAATTTTAGCAAACATACCAAATTCATTACAAACATATGGTACTTAAACGTTTTTGTTGTTGGAAACTTTACAAAAGTCCTAATAAGGTTCCTTGTTGCTCCTGCTGGTTTGTTTGTCACGCTCCTCCTATTCCTCCGTCCTTCCTCTTAGTTGGACAGTCTCTCTTGAAGTGTCCCGTTCCACCGCATAGGTAGCATACTGGACTTACACTGATGTTGGTGATTGAAGCGATGTGCTGGGTCTGTTTCCTGCAGAAGCGGGCAGTATGTCCGTCCTTCTTGCAGTTTTTACAGTGCATCACCCGGCAAACCCCATTGTGATGGTAGCTACACTTGATACACTTTGGAAGTGTTCCCATATATTGTCTGACCGGTGTTTGAGTGACAGACGCTGTGGCTAGTGTCGAGGCATGAGTCAGGACTGATGTTGTAATTACAGGGGCAGCCACAGATTGTTGTCTTTTAGTGCGTTTTTGAGATAGGTTGCACTTCTTTTTGTCCAAAAATTTTCGTTTCTTGTTCTTAGGTTTGTGGTCTGAGGCGTCTCCGTGGGTACACACCCGCTGATGTTCTTGACTGTTACTGCGGTTAGAATTGCCAACACTGCCTTCACCTGTGTTGGCGTTGTTAGCATTGAGTTGCGCCATGACGGCTGTCAAGGCTGCCGTGACCGTAGCTTGAAAAGTAGCAGAGTCTATCTGCAGGATTGCTGCGTCATTTGTTGGCTGGTTACCTCCTTGTGAAGACATAACTCTGTTGCATGGGGAGAAATGATTTCGTGAGTGGGGATGATTCTAATTATACCCTTATCATTTATATACACATATATAAATTTCGCACTTTGCTGAACTATTCTTGATGTTTCTGCTAACGTTCCGGAGATGGAGTTTATGGTAGTGGGTAGAAGTAGGTTTCGTACGGGCGTTAAGTTTTTTTTTCATCCTAGGATTAGGTTTGTCCAAACACACTTAGTTGAGGAGTTCTGATGGGATCCGGTGCATTAGTGCTGGTATGATCGCACCCTATAGGTCTATGGAAAGGCACCTTTCAACCATGAGGTTTAAAAAGAAGAGATGATAATGAGTATTGAATAAGGGTTTATACGTCAGGAGTTATCTCACTCAGTTTATCTTAGTTCTGAGTGTATCGTGTTCCAATGTTTTTGGTGTCCTTTGAAAACAATTCATAATGAGAGTCTATATATAATAAACTTATGAATTTTTAGTAGTATTGCTCCCAATGAAATAATACGCATGCCCCTTTCATTTGTATGACTCTAGTATATTTAGTTTTTAGAGAAAAGTTTTGAGCCTAATGCAGGTCTACACCACATTATTGCAAGGAAAAGTTTGGACCGCAAATAAACCTCTCGACTAGTGTAATCACTAACTCGTGGGGTCGGGCCTACACATGGAGGGGAGTAACACCAACGCATACTCATAGGCCTAATCTACCAGGTCTTGTGAGTAAAATAAACTTTATTCACGACAATTCCTCCCCAAATGGAGATTGCTGTTGCTGATGGCGACTCCATCCCTTGATCAATGCTGCCCAATGGGGCACAGGTTCGATGTAGTCGAGGCGGTTCGCGAGAGCCCTGGCTATGTAAGGAGAGTTGTCGACCTTTGGCTCCATCTTCGACTCTTTTCCTCATCACCCACTAACTTTCCGGGTTCGGAAAGTAGGGGTCTCCCGGTAAGTAAGATCTTGTCATGGTGTCCGTGCGAGAATAGGGTTGAGGTAAGAGGCATATAATAATTATATTCCTAGAAATACTTATAGGGGTTTGATCCTCTTTAGTTACTTTTATGATGACATGGTGCATACCAGTTACATATCTAGGTTATATATAACTTTTGTATATCCACTTAGTGATTGAAGACCTACTAGCAAGAATCTGTTTAGTTTTCACATAAGTTATACTACCACAAAATACTCCTATAGTATTTTAAATGTTATGTTTGGTTGTTAACGATTTTCTGGTATGGGGGTTGGTAAGTTGACAGACTTGTTGTCCACTATGACTATCCCCCGACACATACTAGTCACTTCTCGGACGAATATAGTTGATCAAGCTATATTCCTCCCATACTTGATTGCATATCCCAGGGCATATTCACATTGCACAACTCTTCTATTTTTAACTTTTGTGTTTTCCTTAGACGTGGCACTAAACCGGTATGCATGTATGTACTTATACTTTTAACAAGAAACTATTTATTTCTAAAAGTATAGTTATTTGAAAATGTTTAAATCAGAGACTTAAGTCCCAATGCATTATAGTTTGCATATCTTATGTGGTTCGATATACTTAGTTCACTATAAACAATGCTCTGATACCAATCTGTCACACCCCCAAACCAAGGATGGCAGAAACATCCGGGGGTGGAGGACTTCATGTATAGTATCACAACAACGAGTATAATAGTGCCCAAAGTAAATACAACCATCATAAATATAATTGAAAAATTTATACAATAGTATGTGTTTACATGTTTCCAATCAATTACACTTATGATGACAAAAATGAAATGTTTGACGATTTAACGTCCCATCCTCAAAAGCGGTTGATTTCCTGTTTCACTAAATTCCTGAGAATACAAGTAGTTTGAAAAAGCGTCAACAATTAAGTTGGTGAGTTCATAAGAGTTTTATTTGAGAAAGAAGTCGTTTTCCTTGTAAAAAGCGATAGAGTATGATTTCAGAAAATTCAATATTTTCTTTATTAAACGCGAAATGAACTCTCCTATGTTATGCAATAATGTACCCTAGAAAGACTTGTAGATTCCTTTTATAATCACCCAGTGTATATAAGTTATATAAAATTTAAGTTAAATAAACTGTCAAATATAATGGGTCTGCCCTAGATCCACAACCAAACAAGGAACAGGAAGTAAGGCAGACCCACCAATTCTAAGTTGATTGTGACTAGATTCTTATATAACTCTAGCATATACACTTAGCAATTATAGCTGAAGTCTAACAATTCTAGATGAAATGTAGTTTTGATAGAAATATGTTACCAAAGAAAATCCCATATTTTCCTTATAAAAGTCATGTAGTCTTAAATGTCAAGACAGAGAATATGTGTGTGTTTTGTACTTATAATGTTCATAATGGTAATGTGTTTCCAAAGAAAATCCAATATTTTTCCTTATAAAAAGTCATGTAGTCTTAAATGTCAAGACAGAGAATATGTGTGTGTTTTGTACTTATAATGTTCATAAGGGTAATGTGTTTCCAAAGAAAATCCAATATTTTCCTTATAAAAAGTCATATAGTCTTAAATGTCAAGACAGAAAATATGTGTGTGTTTTGTACTTATAATGTTCATAAGGGTAATGTGTTTCCAAAGAAAATCCAATATTTTCCTTATTAAAATAAGAGTTCTGGGGGTTAAAAAGGATAAAAATATGAATTTGGTGAAAAAATCCCGTAAAAAACGTCAAAAACGGGCTTATGAGGCGAAAGTAGTCGAAAACCGGCATTAGGGACCGAACCTGCGAGGTTCGGCTCTTAGGAGTGTGAGAACCGAGAGAAGGAAGGGGAAGACCGAAGGTCCGAAGTGGGGGGGGGGGGTGCGAGGGTCTCGCATGGGTCTGCTGAGCTTCGGTCTGCTGAGGGCTTCGGTCCGAGATGCTTCTGACAAGTTCGGTTCTGACACTTTCGCTTCTGACATGTTCGGCTCCTGAGAGGTTCGGCTCCTGAGAGGTTCGGCTCCTAAGAGGGGTTTCGGTTCTATATGGCTGTTTTTCGAGGAATCTTTCCGTTTTGCGTGATTTTTGACCAAGTTAAGGGTCGGGATGACCCGGATGACTATAAAAAGTTTGAGAGAGATTTTGGGAGAGATTTCACATACTTGGAGAGATTTGGGAGAGATTTCACATACTTGGAGAGATTTGGGAGAGATTTCACATACTTGGAGAGATTTGGGAGAGATTTCACATACTTGGAGAGATTTCACATTCTTGGAGAGATTTGGGAGAGATTTCACATTCTTAGAGAGATTTGGGAGAGATTTCAAATACTTGGAGAGATTTCACATACTTGGAGAGATTTGGGAGCGATTTCACATACTTGGAGAGATTTCACATACTTGGAGAGATTTGGGAAAGATTTCACATACTTGGAGAGATTTCACATACTTAGAGAGATTTGGAAGAGATTTAACCTTAGCCATTATTATTGTATAATCTCATAATGCAAGGTTCGTGAACCCCGTTATACTTCGTTTATGATTGTTTTAAGTCCCCGAAAGGGTCCTTAGTCGTGTTTTGATGCGTTTAACTCCGTTTTTAGGGTTTTTACATTGTTAACACATAGATTCTTCGATGCACTTGAATTTTTGACATACAAATGCACATTTTTATACATAGAATAACTTTTTAACATACAAGTACTAGTTAAGTTTGACCGGTTTGACTTGTTGAATTTGACTTTGACTTTGACTTGAATTTGACGGTTGTCACAGATGACATCGGATATTCTGGAAACTAGACTCGATTTCCTAGAACTTCATGAGAGAGGAGCATCTTCCAATTCTCCCAATTTTAGCTGCTATAGCTCTCGCAAGATGGGGAGAAGTTGTTGTGCAGAATTCCAACATTCACCAAAAATCACTATATGATTCAAGACTTTAGGTAAATGATTATAGTTGCTCAATTTTACACACAAGATGATTGAATTATAGAGTTAAGACATCGATTGTGTACTTTATGAGAATACCAAACATATGACACAAAATGTTGAGCGTAGAATGCCTAAACATATAGACGAACGTTTAGAACAAAGTTCCAGATTTTGACCCGTAACAGCCACTTGTTCAAATCCATTTTAGCACCACCAAGACCTGCAAAATATACAATATTTTGTTATATTCCAGTATTTTAGACTCTTAGCTTTTCATAAAGTACTTTTGAAGGTCCAAACGATTTTTCTACAATTGTATATGGATTTTACAAGACAGCTTATCTGTGTAGCTAAATTCTGACCAGCTGGTGAAAAAGTCGATTTTCACCTAAGTTGGAGGCAACAACAGGTCCTGGAAAAATTCATGGACAAACTAGACTCTAATTGCAAACTTTGAGAATTTACGGATCATTAATCCGACTCATGGTTATTTTTCTATAATTTTTCCAATACAGAGACAGATTGGTAATTTTTGCTGAATTTCCCAGCTTTGAATTTCAAGGATTTTTTTTGACCACTTAACCTATTAAGCCATAACCAAAAACACAAAATAGCCGAAAAACAAGTCTAAATCAGTTGAAAAATATTATGGAAGCAAAATATAGTTTCATCCTCCAATGGTCCAAAGTACATTGTCTTTAAAGGAAAGACAACATATGATGTTAAAAAGAGAAAACCAACTTGGGTTTGAATTTCTCCCACTAATTCACATATTTGAATATACTGGAAAACTATTTTGAGGATCTTATGAAGAGTTGGAAACATATTCTTACACATAAAATCATTACACAAGAAATCACAAGAATTGAAGATAAACGAAGTGTGAGTAATGACACCAAAAGAGAGCATTTAACTTCACCAATCCAACCAACTCCCAATCACCCACACAAACATGTAAAAGGGAATTTATAGGAGGATTTTGATAGGAAACTAATCAATAAAATACCTTACAAAATCTGGAGTTTGTCCATTCAAGAAATCATAAGGAGGAAGTAAAAGAAGTCATGATTATTGATACAAATTGGAAAGCAATTTGGAAAATAATTATATGAAGAATCAAGAATCAAGGAGTTACCAATATAAGAGGTTGATTCCAACACCGGATTAGAGATGCAATTTTGGTGCTTCCACCCCTTGCCTGCCGATCGAACTCAACACCGAACCAAAAAAAAACGAAAACAGCCAACCGGCTCAAGTCGCACCAGCCTTACACCCTCTCGATCGTTCCTGCTTCCCCGCTGCTAATCACGCTCGATTTTTTTTTCTTCCTTGCTGATCGACAACACACACATGAGGGAACTAGGAGTCGATCGCAACCTTGTAATCCCTATCGCGCTCGTCTCTGCCTTGTCCTTCTCTATTGCCGATAGTCGCACTTCTAGCCCAAGCAATTGGATTCGGGTTTTTTTTTTGATCGATAACTGCAACCCAAGAATAACACGAGGAAGGATGTTAACTACTTCCGTCGATGGCCACAAGAAAAACGTGCGACTCCTTCAATTCTCGTCGAATGGCATACTCATTGGGAGTTATAAATATTTTTTCACAACAACCCCCCATATTTCCTTGATTAAATCGCAAGCCCCCCTAACCCTAATAACTTGACAATCTAACTTTCTTTTATTGACACTTCAGTTCCTCAACATCATTTACACCATCAAATAAATTGTATTTACCCAAAAGACCAGTTAATTAAGTTATATACAGTAGGATTTTCGGGTCGTTACACATAATTATATATATATATATATATATATATATATATATATATATATATATATATAAGATTCAACGGACTTAGGACTGGTGTTTTCGCCTTAACTCCTGTTCCTTGTTTGGTTGTGAGCTTAGGGTAAAATCGCTTGTCCTACTGTCTTTTTAATTTTAATTATATATATATATATATATATATATATATATATATATATATATATATATATATATATATATATATATATATATATATATATATATATATATATATGAGTATAAAACTTTAACCCTTTTGTAACATGCTGAGCAAAAGGAGTATTTTCATAAATAATTTCATTACATATAGAACATACTTATAAACTATAATAGGTATAGTTTATGGAACACTTACACTATTTTTACTAAATTTAGATTACAATACAAAACAAACATATGAACTATAATAGGTATAGTTTATGGAACATACGTACTATTTTACCAAGTTTAAGTTACACTACGGAAACAAACATATAAACTATAATAGATATAGTTTATGAAACATACATACAGTTTATTCATTACAAAGTGGCTTTTCATTATTTTACACGTAACCGTCGATATAGCTTTGTGAGACATACTTCAAGTACTTACGTAAGTACCAACCAAACCCTGAAGTTATAACCAGAGTCTCCTGGAGGGAGAGCGTGACACTTGTGTATAGATCTATACAGGACTGACAATCCCGCACCTAAACTGTTAGCTACAGTTAGGCCGACAGGCCTGGGGTGACAAATGTCGTACCATTTCCGACGCCTGAAAAACGTCGTATTCAGGCCGTCTTAAGTCATGAAGCATGGTTATAATAACTCACAATTTGGTATTGAACAATACGATTAGTGTAAGAATACATAAACAACTTCAAGTAGTTTTATTAAATAATAAAACTACAATACAATATTTTACATTACAGCTGGTGGAATCCAGGCACATACATTTACAGAGTTTTCATACAAGTACACTACAATATACTATTTTCCAGTACATAGAAACTTACATTTCAGAGAATCATTCATTTTCACATGGTTTTATTCAATAATAAAACTTCGATATACTATTACTGAGTACAACAACACTTATACATTTTGGTCTTAAGGTATTAAGACTACAATTAATTTACAACAGAAAATATAGGATTTTCTGGGAGAAAACACGTACATTTTCAAGAAACAAATGACAGATTTCAAATACAAACATGCTTATGAACTCACCAACTTAATTGTTGACACTCTTTTAAAAACTACTTGTATTCTCAGGAAATCAGTAGACAGGTATCCACAGGTTTTGAGAAGATGGAGTTTCATAGAGTCATGTCTTTCAGTTTTTGCTATATACTTTTGCTGTCAAATATACAATGATTTGAACACAGATGTAAAAACTATACTTTATCAATGTAATGGTTGTTGTGATTTGATTACTATTATTCAATTGTTGTTATACTGTACATGACGTCATCTGCCCCTGAACGTTTCCACTGTTTTGGTTTGAGGGTGTGACATTACTCGATGCTTGAATGTTGCTTGCTTTGTGATTTTTAGGAGTTCTCACTAACATCAACAAACTAGTAAGTGAATATGTTAAGTTACAAATTACTAAGAGTAGATAATTTAGAAGGTTAGGTTTAACTCTATTGCGCAGCTCTTGTTTGAGTCCAACAGTTATAGTGTGAGACCTCTCTTTTGAAGAATTATCTGGTTTTGGTGATATGTAATTGTATTCATGAGCTAGTTAGAGGAAGTTATCGGGAGTTCCTTCTGCAGCTGATGGTAGAGAGTGGTGTGAAGATTGCCCTAGGAAAACCTAGGAAGAGATTTAGTGTTGGGAGCCTTATCTTGATAAGGGTTAATTGTATGGATAAAGAGTGACTTGGCAGATTCAACGCAATCCTTGAGGAAAGTATGGATAGATGTGGAAGGTGGTGTGGACCCGTACTACAGGAAGCAGAGGATCCATACTCGAGTCAAGGAGAATTGTGATGAAACTAGGAAGCTTGTAGAGTATGAGATCCCTCGATATATATTTTGATGCGTATTCTAATGGTTTATATGGTCTATTTTCAGTATGGTGACTCTTCGAGGCAGACCAGTTGGTAGTTCTAGTGCTGGTGAGGTCTCGGGCTCAGGTTCTGGGGCCGGGCAGTTGGATGATCAGACGTGGGAGTTAATTTCATTTGAGATTATGAGTTGCATTCTCGAGCAGACTCCTGTGATCTTCGGTACGATCAAGGAGGGTATTGTGGAGCTGTTGGAGGAGCATTTGGGCTCTTTCCGTTCTGAGATAGTGACCTTGATAGGGGCGTGTTCTTTGACCTTTAGGGAGTTCCGGGCATGTAGGGCTCCAGACTACCACGGGGAGAAGGACCCGATAGCTAGTAGGCGATGGTTAGCAGATGTTGCTAACACATTCCGCACCAACAGTTGTCCCGATGGGGCAAAGGTCATACTTGCTTCCTGTCTTCTGAGAGACAGAGCTCGGGACCTTTGGGAGGAGGTAAGGCATGCCTTGGAAGGTGAGGCGATTGAGTCCATGTCATGGGATGATTTTGTTACTAGGTTCAAGGCCGAGTTTGCACCAGTGATTGAGGCGCACCAGTTGGCGCGAGAGTTCCAGGATCTCCGCCAGACTACTGAGACAGTGGCTGGGATCACCGCGATGTTTCGTGATAGGGCGCTTTTGGTTTCACAGTATGCGGCGGACGAGGAGATGAAGAACGCGAGGTACTATGGGATGTTGAGGAGTGATATCTGATAGTTTGTGAGTCGATCTAGTTGCAAGGCACTAGAGGATATGATAACGAAAGTCAGAGAAAGGGAGATTGATATCGAGATGGAGAGGAAGAGGAAGCTGGATGAGGATCAGGTTTCAGGTGGATCGAGAAAGAGGCCCAAGGTTCAGGATTCGATATTGAGAGGCCAGCAGGGCGGGAGCAGCTGTGGGAAGTGCGACAAGATGCACGAGGGACCTTTCATGGTGGGTGGTTCGGGTTGCTTCAAGTGTGGCTGGACGGGTCATTTTAGTATGTAATATACTACTACTACCACCACCACCCTTGGATCTGATATGATTTGCTTTCATTGCAATCAGAGGGGCCATAAGAAGGCCCATTGTCCGAGTTTGACTGCGGCAGGGCCGGTGTCAACACCCGCTCCTACGACTCTACGGATCACTGACGACCGCCAGGGCAAGGCAGATGCACCTGTGGTGAAGAGCAGGGATTTTCAGTTGACGACCAATAAGGCTCGCACGGCACCAGATGTGGTGACGGGTATGTATCTTCTCCTTATCTCTTTATTTATATTGAATTGCTTGCCTATATTCATGTGTTTTATTTTAGGATCGTTCCTCATGAAGGTATTTCTACCTTGGTTTTATTTGACTCGAGGGCTACCCGATCCTTTGTATTGCTTGCGCTTAGCAAGAGGTTTGCTCGAGCTCCTGTTGGGTTTTGAGCATTCTCACACTCCTAAGTGTACATGCAACCCTAAATACCTTGGATCTATGTTTTCTCTATTATACATACAAATATGAATATCCAAGGTATTATCCTAACTAGCATATCAAAACATTGATACTAGGGTAATAAAATTGATAGAATACATACCTTGTTGTTGTTGCTTGACTCCATGTAGCTTGAGAGCCTAGTGCCCCAAGTGTGACACCTCAAATGGTTCACACAACATCATGAACATTTGGAATAACCATGAGAAGAAGACACTGCAAGCTCAAATTGACTAGCCCTCACATATGTATCACTTGTGTCAATTTCTTGAGCTAAAGGGTTCCTTATGTAGTGTGCACATTAGGGTTACTCCATGTAACCCATGACTTTACCCATTCCTTATGCTCCATGGGTTTTAACCTCCATGGAGTATCCATGGGTCACCACATGGGTTAAACCCAACATAAGGAATCTTGGATCATAAGCCCACATATATAAGAATGAATGATTTACACAATCAATCCCCATATATTTAATTAGTCTCTTTTGATCACTAAATTAAGTCCAAATTAATTCTTGATCAATACTAATTAAATAACATGATTTCATATTAATATATTAGAACTTATAATATATTAATATGTCACAAATGTCTTATTCTCACAAAAGGTCTATCCAAATGTCCCGATGCCATGCAACCTAAATGGACCATGCCGAGTCGGGTCAAGTATTACCAATTATAGTTATGGACTTAGACACTAATCCAACAGTCTCCCACTTAGATAAGTCTAAAACTATTATTGAGTATGACTTCAAAAACCAACTGGCAATCGTAGCTCTCAAAAGCCGCTGTCGAATTCTGACCTTGTCGATGCACTCTGACCTTTGTCAATGACTTGTCCATTAGATAAGGGATCATATATTCCTCCATTCTAGATATCATATGGACTGAGACATGGATTACAATCATTCTCTCTTGTCCATCTGTTGTTTCCCGATTTCCGATTCATGATGACTGACTGATTAAACAAATCAAATCAGTCCTGGCTTGGCCAAGCACTCACATGTGTCATCATTAAATCATCGTGGGGCCCACAGATATCACTTTTATCCCGAAGGTAAAAGGAATGGATAAACTTCGACTCATATGGCTTGTTCTACTACTTGTTAAATTATACACAAAGGCACGTTTTATAACATCGAGTTACCAATGCGTTTTCGTGCGATCAATGTATAACCAACTCATAGTAACAACTCATATCTCTAGGTTTGAAGAATATAAGATATTATCGTCTCATGATCACTCGTGATAAAATCCATGAAGTGATTCAAATGAGCGCCGGTTGAGTCCAATACTCAGAGCTTATGAGCACTCATGAGTGTTGTAGCACCTTTTGCTATGTCCAACAACTTAGACATTTACAAGCCAACTCATGACAGTCTTAATTCATATCTACTTCCAACATATGACTGACTGTGGATGGTTTGAACAGCTTAGTCAATCAGGAAGAACGACCTAGTTATTCTGGAAGTCAAAACATGCAAAGTGAAACACAAGAACAATCGAATCCAATATGGTCTCAGAACTTATGAATATAAATAAAACACCCTTTTATTTATCACCATATTGATTACACATTGTTCATTGTATACAGTTTCAAACTATCAACTTTATTCTTGAATTAAAATAATAGTTGTCCCATGATCCAAGCATGTACACTATGTTTTCTAAACAATAGCTTTGCCATACACCAAGTATGCACTCTATGTTTGTCTATGATCCTTACTTTGTGAAATAAACCAATTGAACATAATTTCAATGATTCTAATTTTACACTCCCAAATCCTTATCTAAAAATGTGAGAATTTCAAATTCCTATCATTTATCGAAATCTGTTTAGATTTTAAACTTATATGCACTGACCCTCTTGTAATGAATATGTACAAAGTCACAAAGACTTGTCAACAGTCATTATAAGGTATTCCAATGGAGATCAACTCCATGGAAACTAAGTCTCATATTCAAAGTACATTGCTTTGAACATGCTTCTTGCATTAAGTTTTCTAATCTTACACAGATAACTTCCACCTATGGAGACAACTCCATATTCTCGTTTTGACTATCACTTCCGAACAAGAGATGCCTCTTTTCAGAATATGTCAATATGGTCCTTCCAAAATTAGCACTATACTTCCAACTGTCCCTGAGCAACTAATCTTTGGTAAACCTTATATTGTCCTCGACAATTGCTTGATCATTTTAGTCATATCCAATTCTAGACCTTTTCCCTTATGAATGCCTCTGGGCATTTGGAAAATTTAGAAAGGACAAATATTATAGCACATGCAATCGATCCTGTACCCAAAGCAAATGGGACACGATTCATGATGTCTCACATAAAGACATGATTCTTGACCAGTCTTTTGCTACAATATTTTTATTTGCCATGTTTTCAAATTTTGACTATGAAGAGGGATACCGTAATCATAATCGAATTTTGAGAACGCAATATATAGAATTTCCTTAAGTTGAACCAATTTAACATGAAATTCATATATATATTCTTGACTAAAGATGATTAAGGTCTCAATCTAAGCTTTTAGAATTGAAATGAAGTATAATTTCCTCTCCCTTAATTATAGCAAAACAACTTTTCAACCCTTGCAACTCCACGAATTGAAACTTTTGTTTTCTATAATTAACATTACTAACTTGCAACCTTTATCATAATTATCATGCTCCAACTAATATGATGATTATTAGCATAACATTTATGCTCCCACTAGCTTTGACATATACTCAGATATCAGCTGGACTTCGAGAAATCAATACTTTATTGACTTCCTTACCAAATTTCAGACTTCTGATACGAGATGCTTTGATAAAACTTTATCAAAATCATACACCTTTCCTTAGATAGCACCCATGTGTATCTAAACAATTTCAGAACTATGAGAAGGGATGCCGTAATCATAGTCTCAATTGTTTAGACCTTTGTCATTTCTCATAAGTCCTTGTTAGTGTGCCGGTTAACCACACATGCTCCACTAACGACTTTGAGAATGAAAATATCACAATTGCTATCTAGTTAAAATCTACTTAGTGAAAGTGTTTCCTCACCATCATTTCCATGAATCGGAGAGAAACCTTATGACACTTAGATTTTATGGTGTATGTGTTCTTATCCAAGTGGATTTGTCAAAACCATAATCACAAGAAAAGGATAATGACAAATCCAAACTCATATGGACTGAACTCAATCTGAATTTCTTGCCACCTGGCAGCTCAAGGGCCTGCCACTGCTTCCAAGTTGTTATGCAACCAATTGAGAACTCTAAGAACTCATATGCAAAGCCAACTTTAACTGGAATGGGCACAAAAATAGAAATATGTCAACACGATAGGTTATAAACCTCACGTCGTGTGCTAGTGTTAAACTACAAGTTTTTATTCTTGATTAGATCCTGAAATTCTTTCAGGATCTTTAAGACTCCCACTGTCCTCTTGACATATAAGACTATCTTGTCAAATATTCAAGAGATAGTGCGGATTCTTTATCAAGACAAATACTTCACACAATTGGCCTAAGTTGGTCTTTGTTTTATCCAAAACATCACAACTTACCAATTTCAAATGTACAAGAATAGGACACTTTTACTCTTACATTTGACAAGTGTTTAAAACCTTTCTTTAAGATATGTCACTCAAGTTACAATCTTGGAGTATGACTCTAAGAATTGTTTTTGGAACGAGGTATGAATCATCTTCTTGATTTGACCACTTCAACAATTTATAGCTCCTCTTCTTAGCTATCAGAATGCACTTAGAGGATGAATTGTGATAAGGTCTCTTAATCATTAAGATGATCATATAACATGACACTAAAGTACTCTCCCATCTTTTCAGATTGAGAAACTTTTATCCTTCTGTCTAATTTGATTCTTCTCATTCGTTCTGCCATACATCGAAAAATTTCCAATGTATCAGAATTACACTTAAACTTGTAAGTGTAACCATATTTACTAAACTTTAGTAAATCATGACGAATAGTATTATAGATCTTTTGTGGTGGACTGGATCAGTGCACAAAAATGTGTACTCGATCCCTTAGTCCTTCACTTGACTCACATATACATGCGAACAAGGAACTAGTCTTAATTCTCCAAAGCTGAAAGTTCTCATTCATAATACTGTACAACTTGTATGATTCCAAGTTTCTATCCAACTGAAAACTTGGGTGATGAGAAGCTTTCCTTATTTGGTAAATTTAGACACTATCACAAATGAAAGGATCAAATTCATATTTTCAATTTTGCTAGAAACATACAAACATCACGTTTTCATAAATGCCATTGCAAGGAGATATAAGATAAAGTAAAAACAAACTTTTTATTTTATTTATAAAATGCGGAAATTTTTTTCCTTACAATGCAACTTTAAATGAAAAATATGCTATTACATGTTTCCTAGCAATCTATCATACCTCCTAAGAGTAGCTCAAGAATCCGATCTTCAATCAAGCGATAGAAATCTATCTTCGCAGTCAGATTCATCATACTCTTTCTTTAAGTTTCCTTCACTTTTTCTTTGATTCTTAAAACATCAACATGTGACCCAGTCACATCATGTAATAAGAATCTCAAAATAGAAACTTAACCGAGTTAGATAGTGGACTTTACCTGAAGTAGAGTCAAACTTATTGACTTTACCAGCCTTATGATCTTTCAGGTAAAATTGGCAGCTTCACAACCAATGCCCCTTCCTCTGGCAAGAGAAACATATGGACTCTTTGGAAATGGTACATGAGACTATCGCAGACTTGCCTTACCATTTGGTCAACCGGGTTGACTATGGTCAATCCCTTTCCTTGGGAATTAAAGGCTTTTCTAGATATCCAATGTTTCCATTGTCAATGTCCATTGGGAAGTTGATCTCCTAATCGAATTTGCTTTACTAAAGCTCCAAATCATTGTTGATTCAACAGTACGAAGCAAATAGATAAGATCATTAAGGGTCATGTCGTAGTCTATTTCATAGTAGTCCCAAAGGTAACTTACTATGTGACTTAGAAAGTGATTGAACATCCAACTTTCTTAAGACTTTGACACCCAACTATCCCGGCTTGTCAATATGTGACTTCGTCTCCAAGATGTGAGCACACATAGACCTTGCTTGCCAATAGGGCTAGAGTGACCTTTGAACTTGTGGGTTAGGGAGAATAATTGGGGAGGTGGAGGAAGTGAAGTTCCAAGAGATTAGGGAAGATAATAGATATCTGTACTAGACCTCTTTTGGGAGATATTCAAGATAGTTGATCTAAAGTCCTTAATATAACACCCAATATGAAATATTAAGGCTAGGACCCAACACAATATTTTATAACTTGGAAAAGGGATGCCGTAATCCAAGCTATAGAATATTTGAAGGTAGGTGAATGACGATTCACCAATTTCCACCATGAAAACGAAATAATTTAATTAGGTTTTACTTGGATTTGAAACTCCTAGATATTTTGAGATTCAGTGAACTATTCAATGGCATGTTTCAATCTCGATTGTGCCTTTCAGGTTCTGTGACTGGGATGCTGAGGATCACAAAACAAGGTGTGAAGTAACCATGCAAATTACTTGGTACTCTTAAATGTTTATCACTCAACCGATGTGCCGGTTAACCACACACCCTCCACCGGCCTATGATAGACTTTAAGAAACCCTTTGTCTACTTTGTTAAAACCAGTTAGTGTGCCGGTTAACCACACATGCTCCACTAACAGCTCAAACAAAGTGCAAAGTGTAATTTCATGGATTAGCACCTTATTCACATTTTCCTAAGTAACTAAGATTGGGAAATTATAAGTGTTTAGTTACTTAGTATTTATCATTAATACTTTTAATGAAGGGAGAATTATAGTCCTTGTCCTACCCGTTCGGCTAACGACCCTCCACCAGTCAAGGAAGCGGTGGGTGAGAGTGGACACCCATTAAACTGCCATTTTATAGGCAGTAACCTTATACCCCCCTTATAGACCGACTTCGTGAATGAGGCCTACTAATGGTAAGACGACTTGCTCTTATACACATATATATATATATATATATATATATATATATTATTAACTTATAATACTATAAAGTATAAGGGTTGAATTTTAACTTTTAAAATTCTAAGGGCTTAACTTGGAATTAAAGTATTCATGAAAGAAAACTTTTCAAATTCCAAAAATTGAGGGCAAGTTTTGAACTATTCAAAAACTTTTCAATTCCATAACTTATGTGTTTAAAGTAGTTTTAATTCAACAAACTCTTCAAATTCCATAACTTGAGGACAAGTTATGGAAGACTTTAAACTATTAAAAGAATAAGACTTTTCTTTATTCATAACTTACGAAATATTTATGAGTTTTATGAAACTTTAATCTAACTTTTCATGTAACTTGAGGACAAGTTACAACACATTTTAGAATCAACTCTTAGATTAAAATGGATTGAAAACACATAATGAATTAACTTTTCTATTAATCTAAGCAACTCATATGAACAAAGATAATTCACATCAAACTTTTTCATGTAATTAGCATAACTTTTAAACTAATACAAAATATGAATCTATTGACAATTATCTTTGAAATTGGATTAGCATGAACATTACCACATCAAAAACAAGTTTATAAGTTCAAAAACAGCTTAGGGTAATGTTCCTAGTCCATTTCTAGCAAAAAAACGCGAAGATATGTTGTCTGGGGGTCCAACTCGTCGAGTGCATGAACCAACTCGACGAGTTGGATCGTTTTGAACACTTTTATGGCATGGACTCGCCGATTCAGCTGCCCAGAAAGCAAAAAACTTCGATTTTTAAGCAGATTTTGCAAGTATAACAAGAAAACAAACCTAGTCTCTGATACCACTGTTGGGTTTTGAGCATTCTAACACTCCTAAGTGTACATGCAACCCTAAATACCTTGGATCTATGTTTTCTCTATTATACATACAAATATGAATATCCAAGGTATTATCCTAACTAGCATATCAAAACATTGATACTAGGGTAATAAAATAGATAAAATACATACCTTGTTGTTGTTGCTTGACTCCATGTAGCTTGAGAGCCTAGTGCCCCAAGTGTGACACCTCAAATGGTTCACACAACATCATGAACACTTGGAATAACCATGAGAAGAAGACACTCCAAGCTCAAATTGACTAGCCCTCACATATGTATCACTTGTGTCAATTTCTTGAGCTAAAGGGGTCCTTATATATTGTGCACATTAGGGTTACTC
Organism: Lactuca virosa; assembly: GCF_052849685.1. Lineage (NCBI taxonomy): Eukaryota > Viridiplantae > Streptophyta > Magnoliopsida > Asterales > Asteraceae > Lactuca > Lactuca virosa. The sequence goes on along the minus strand of NC_136427.1, from coordinate 285,478,452 downwards.
CATGTAACCCATGACTTTACCCATTCCTTATGCTACATGGGTTTTAACCTCCATGGAGTATCCATGGGTCACCACATGGGTTAAACCCAACATAAGGAATCTTGGATCATAAGCCCACATATATAAGAATGAATGATTTACACAATCAATCCCCATATATTTATTTAGTCTCTTTTGATCACTAAATTAAGTCCAAATTAATTCTTGATCAATACTAATTAAATAACATGATTTCATATTAATATATTAGAACTTATAATATATTAATATGTCACAAATGTCTTCTTCTCACAAAAGGTCTATCCAAATGTCCCGATGCCATGCAACCCAAATAGACCATGCCGAGTCAGGTCAAGTCTTACCACTTATAGTTATGGACTTAGACACTAATCCAACAGCTCCGAAGGAGCTGGATTGTCCTTTAGATGTCGAGATTGCAGATAATCGATCTGTCCGGGTAGAGAGAGTTCATCGGGGTTGTATTCTTCAGATGTTCAGGGAGCAGTATCCGATTGATTTGGTTCCTATTCCTTTGCGTGGGAACAATGTTATTGTGGGTATAGATTGGTTGAGCCCTAATGGGGGCGGTGATCGATTGTGAGCAACATTTAATTTGGATTTGAACCCCAAGTGGGGGAGAGTTAGTGGTTTGGGGAGAGAGAGCTCAGCGTGGGCCGATCTTGTGTTCAGCAACGAGGGCCAGACGCTATATTCGACAGGATTGTTCCAGATTTGTCACCTATGTTATGGATACCCGGGATAAGGGTAAGGCGATTGTCGATGATGTGTCGATTGTGCGGGAGTATCCAAATATGATTCCAGAGGATTTTCTTGGGGTGCCTCCGGAGAGGCAGGTTGAGTTCAGGATTTATCTGGTTCCACGTGCGGCTCCGATAGCCAAATCACCGTATAGGTTGGCTCCTCCCAAGATGCAGGAGTTGTCTACACAGTTGCAAGAGCTGTTATACAAGGGATTCATTCGACTGAGCAGTTTGCCATGGAGAGCACTGATCTTGGTTGTGAAGAAGAAGGATGAGTCTCATCGTATGTGCATTGACTACCGGGAGCTGAATAAGGTAACGGTGAAGAATCGTTATCCACTCCCGATGATTGATGATCTGTTTGAATAGCTCCAGGGTGCATCTTGGTTTTCCAATATTGATTTGCGTTCGGGTTATCATCAGATGAGGGTTAGAGATGAGCATGTGCAAAATACGACTTTCCGGACTCGTTATGGTAATTACGAGTTCGTGGTGATGCCTCTTGGGCTCACCAATTCTCCAACCGCATTCGTAGATCTCATGAACCGCGTATGTAGGCCGATGCTGGATCGGTCTGTGATTGTATTTATTGATGATATCTTGGTCTATTCCAAGACCCAGGAGCAAAACGAGGAGCACTTGAGGAAGGTGATGGAGACTTTGAGGAGGGAGAGACTTTTCACAAAGTTCTCCAAGTGTGAGCTTTGGTTGCGTGAGGTGCAGTTTCTAGGGCACCTTGTCAACCAGAATGGTATTCTGGTCGATCCGGCCAAGGTCGAGGCCGTGATGCGGTGGTAGGTTCCGAGGTCTCCATATGAGATTCAGAGTTTCCTTGTGTTAACAGGTTACTATTGGAGATTCATCCAGGATTTCTCCAAGATAGTTGTTCCTTTGACTCAGTTGATAAAGAATACGGTCACATTTCGCTGGGGGTCTGAGCAGAAGGCAACTTTTGAGACCCTCAGGTAGAGATTATGCAAGGTTCCGATTGTGACCCTGCCGGAGGGTGTTGAGGATTTTATGGTTTATTGTGATGCGTCGATCACGGGTTTGGGGGTAGTTTTGATGCAGAGGGGTCGCATGGTCGCTTATTCTTCGAGGCAGCTAAAGCCTCATGAGGCGAACTATCTGACACACAATTTAGAGCTGGGGGCTATAGTTTTGGCCCTCAAGATTTGGCGACTCTTCCTCTCTGGGGTCTGATATACTATTTACATGGATCACAAGAACCTGAGGTATCTGATGGATTAGCCAAATCTGAATATGAGGCAGCGTCGGTGGTTGGATGTGGTGAAGGATTATGATTGTGAGATCCTTTGCCATCCGGGGAAGGCCAATGTGGTGGCCGATGCTCTCAGCCGCAAGGCGGTCGCGGCTACGATCAGGGATATATGTTTGAGGATGAGCGTGATTACTCCGCTTTTGGAGCGTATTCGTGAGGCTTAGATCGAGACTATGAAGGAAGAGCACCAGAAGAGTGAGCGTATTGTGGGTCTGGTGGCATCCTTCAATTATGATAGTTGTAGGTTGTTGACTCTTCATCGGAGGGTATGGGTTCCGTATTGGGGCGGTGTGCGTCAGGTTCTGAAGGAGGAGTCGCACAAGTCTAAGTTTTCCATTCATCCCAGGGTGACGAAGATGTATAGAGATCTTTGTCCTGATTATTGGTGGCCCTGCATGAAGCGGGATGTGGCTTGGTATGTGGAGATGTGCTTGACTTGCAAGAAAGTCAAGGCCAAGCATCAGCGACTTCACGGCAAGATGAAACCGTTGGAGATTCCTGTATGGAAATGGGAGGAGATTACCATGGATTTCATCACGAAGTTTCCTCGGACTGCGCGCGGAGTGGATTCGATTCGGGTCATCATGGATCGGTTGACCAAGAGCGCACATTTCATCCTGATTCAGGAGAGTATTTCTGCAGAGAAGTTGGCTGAGGCATATATCAGGGAGGTTGTAGCACGACATGGGGTGCCGGTTGTGGTGGTTTCAGACAGGAATGTCCGATTTACTTCCAGGTTTTGGAAGAGGTTCCATGATGATTTGGGTACCCGTCTCTATTTCAGCACATCATTCCATCCGCAGACCGATGGTCAGAGCGAGCAGACTATTCAGACTTTAGAGGATATGCTTCGGGCGTGTGTTTTGGGCTTCGGTGGGATTTGGGATACGTATCTTCCGTTAGCGGAATTTTCTTATAACAACAACTATTATGTCAGCATCGATCGACCTTCTTTCGAGATGCTCTATGAGAGGAAATGCAGGACCCCGATTTGTTGGGGTGAGGTCATTCATCGGGTTATGGGGAGTATCGAGGCGGTACTCAAGACCACTGAGTTGATTCATCAGGTTCGGAGTAGACTCCAGACAGCTCAGAGTCGGCAGAAGAGTTATGCCGACAGATGCCGATCAGATCTAGAGTTCCAGGTGGGGGATATGGTTCTCCCGAAGGTGTCACCTTAGAAAGGTGTCATTCGATTCAGGAAGAGGGGCAAGTTGGGTCCCAGGTACATCGGTCCTTTTAGGGTTTTGGCCTGGGTGGGCCGGGTTCCATATCGCTTGGATGTTCCAGATAAGCTTAGTGAGATCAATAGCACGTTCCATGTCTCTCAGTTGCGGAAGTGTTTAGTGGATTATTCCGCAGTGGTTCCATTGGAGGACATTCAGGTGGATGACCGCCTGAATTATATTGAGAGACCAATGGTGATTCTTGACCGGAAGATGATAACCTTGAGGAACAAGGTTGTTGGGTTGGTGAAAGTCCAGTGGCAACATTCCAAGGGTTCTGAATGGACGTGGGAGCTGGAAGATGAGATGAGGGAGCACTATCCAGAGTTATTTGGTGCAATGGATTTCGAGGACGAAGTCTGATTCAAGTGGGGGAGAATTATTACACTTGAATTTGGTAAGTTTCGCATTTAACTCTTTTTATCAAAACTTTGCATTTTGGTCTTTAAGCTAGTACGCAGGGCGTAAAAGGAGGTACGCTTAGCGTACTAGCCCGAAGTTGATCGCATATCCCATCCACGTACGTTGGGTGTACGTAGAGTATGCATGGCGTACGTGAACCTAAGGGAAACCCTAATTTTTAGGGTTTTCACCCTATTTAACCCTTATGATAGCCTCATTTGGTCATGTTTAGCCAGCCTCCACCTTCCTTTGTCCAGAAACCGAAACTCTAGTGTGTGTTTGTAAGTTTTGAGCCTTAAAGAGTGTTTGTTGGTGGTTTGTGAAGGAGAAGAAGAAGAAGACCATATGGAGTGGTGTCTTGAACTTGAATATCCTGGGATAGCTCATCATATGCAAGCTTTTTAAGGTAAAAAGCTCACATCTTGATGATCCATGATGCTCGATCTAGTTACGTTGTTATTTTATGCTTCTTGAGTCCTTAGAGTGATTGATGAGCTTCTTGACTCACTCTAGAAGTACTGATGTTAGATCTAGGCTTATTTTGGTCCCATTGTTCATAAAAATGCAAGCTTTATGGTGTATCTTGAACCATGCATGTGTTAAGACCTTTTTTGAGCTCTTTTTGAGCTCTTGAGCCCCATTAAGCCATGAATGGATGTAAAGTTGCCAACTTTACGTGATAAGTGGTCTTATAGAATCAGATTTGAGAGTTTGGCTTGAAGACTTAATGGATTAAGTGCATAATGAAGTGGGGTGGCCAACTGGGAGTATGCTGGACGTACCAAGCTGGTACGTTGCGCGTAATAGCCCCTGAGGGTGTACGCTAAGCATACGAGCTGAGTACGCCCGGCGTACTCAGCAGGTGGGCTTCAGATTTGGGCTTCTTAGTTTTGGGCCAATGTTTGGACCTTAGGAGATTAGGTTCTTGTTGGGCCATCAGATTTCTATTTTGGGATGATGCTATTATTTTGGACTCTTTTGGATGAAGGCCCACGAAGGGATTTGGGCTCAATTTGGAAGATTGGGCCATAATTGGGCATTGGGTGACCATTTTGGAATTGGGCTTTTTGAGTAGTTGGTTTGGGCCTTGGCCTTGGGCCAAGTTAGGTAAAGGGTGAAATGGTCTTTTACCCTAGTTTAGACTCTTAGTTATGGGTCGGGATCCAATTATTAATTGGATGTTATTTTATGATGATAGTGCGGGGATTTTTGGACCAGCAGCCAAAAATTTGTCTGTGAGATTCAGCAGTCTGAGGTGAGTTTCCTCACTGTGTTTAGCGGTTCGAAGGCACCAATGTCGGCCCATGGTTTATTATGTTAGGATGGTAGATGTTTCCATGACTCTTGCATGTGTATGCGTTGGTATGTATACCGAGTGGGGCTCGATGCTGGGCGAGGCCCGATGACTGTATTGTATGCTATTATCTTTGTGATTATTGCATGTGTTAGTATGATTATATGTTTCTATGTGTATCGGGCGGGGCCCGATTTCAGGCGGGTCCAAATGATTGACAGATCTTTAAATTGAGTGGGGCTCAATGCCGGGTTGGGCCCGAGGCCGGGTGGGACTCGATGTCGGGCGAGGCCCGATGAAGGGCGGGGGCCCAGTATGTGTTTATTATGTATGGTATGTGGTATTTTGGGGAACTCACTAAACTTTGTACTTACGGTTTTCAATTTATGTTTCAGGTACTTCTGGTTCGAAAGGGAAGAGCCCGGGATGATTGCACAGCACACACCACCTCATTCCTCTTTTTTTTTTCTCTGATGTTTTATGATGTAGTGTTACACTTTGATCCATCTTTGTTGTATGACAATGTTTTGGATTACCGTTTTATAAATTTTAAAATGAAATTTTTAGGTCTTATTTTTGGGACGTTACAAGCTCCCTCTCGGGATAAAAGTCGATATCACGAGTCACCTATAATACAACAAGGAAACTCAACTCTCAGCCTAAAGTTAACCCATAAGTTGCCCAAAAGTCTACTAAGTCTAAAAGTCAACCCCATGGTCAACGGTCAAGTCAACAGCCCATCAAGTCCAATCAGCGAGTCGCCACGTCGTGGCCATCCATTGGTCATGTCGTGGCAGCGTAACTAGGATAAGCATTTGGACCGGGGAACTGGCCGGAATCGGTACCGGAACCGGAACCCGATGTAACCGGTCGGGCCGGGACCAGGATGATATTCTTGTGGATTTTTGGAATCGGGAACCGGTAGTACCGGCGGTCCGGTTCGGTTCTTAATTTCGGCCGACTTTGGTTCCCGGGCCGGGTACGAACCTGCCGGGTCGGTTCCTTTGCTCATCCCTAAGCGTAATGACAAAACAGAAGAGTACTTACCTAGTCATCACGTCGTGGGGACTGGTGTGGACAGTTTAACATACTAAGCCGTTTTACAACAATTCTAAGAGCTCCAACGCTTAGATCTAGTCCTTCCCACGATCTTTATGGATAAACTTTCCAACTTTATCCATTAACACATCTCAATTAGTTAAGATCCCACACAACTAAAGGCATGCAAACACCCATTAAGCATTTAATCACTAGAGTTACTCTTCCCAAGTTTCTAGAAGGGTTTCCTACATCTAATGGACCATAAAAACCGTATCTTTATGGACATGCATGTCCCTTCCATTTTAGGTCAAAAACATGGAAATTATGAACTCAAAGCTTGTGCATGAAACCAAAACTCCAAGGATCCTCAGGTCTGAAACATACAATAATCTTTGGACTTCATTGATCAATAAAGTTGCAAACTTTATTGAAACCAACCACTCAAACTTCATCAAATGCACCAAACAAGCATATAAAGCACTAAAACTCCAAATACTCTTAGATCAAAAGAGGAAATGTAATAAAGCAATGATCTTTGCAACTTACAAAGGTCCAGAAGGTAGATGAAGGCTGATCTCTTTAGTTGCCAAACTTCAAAACCAAGTTTTTGAAGAACAACACACTCCAAGGACACAAAAACACCATAAAATGGATAAGATGAGAGAGGAGAAACTTGATCTATGAAAGGAGGTTAGGGTTTGATAAAGAGAGGGTTTTTAAGTGAAATATAGGCTGCAAATGACCTAAAACAAGGGGTTCAAGCCCTTAAATACGATCTAAACCCTAATTTAATGGGCTTGGCTTACACAGTGCGTCATGCCATGGAGAATCCTTCTCCACGTCGTGGCGACGCATTTTTCCCAAAATCCATCTCAACTTCAAATAGCCGTAACTTCTTCGTTTCAACTCCGTTTTCGATGATCTTTATATGCACAGAAAGGTATCGATGAGCCCCAAAATCTATCTACTTACTTTTGACTTAAACAATATCCAACTTAATCAAGAAATCCAAATATTTCTTTCCTATTCAAACCTTTGGCTCTAAAACACAATTCAAGAGCTCTACTTAACCAATAATATCTACGTACCATAAGGTCTAAACTATATTCCTGAAGCCCAATATCTCTTCGTAGGCCCGTTATCATGAAATTAGAAACTTCTCGAAACCAGATGTTACACTCCCCTATCTACTCTTCTTCATATGATCACTATTAAGCTATCATCTTCAAACTATTTTCTCTAGAGAAAACATAACCTTCCCATCCTAACTTATCAAAAACTTCTTGGTTACATTAATGGTACTCTTCAAGCACCACCTCTCACCATTACAGTTAATGATGTTGCCACCCCTAATCTGACGTTTGTTACCTGGCAAGAAGGCGATCAAAGACCCTTAATTATTATTCTGTTTGCTCTCTCTGAAGAATCCATGGTTGTTGCTCTTGAACACTCTATTGAAAGATTCGTATGGACCTCACTAGAAGCCGCCTAAAGCCATGACTCGGTGGAGCATATACAAACTCTTCGTGATTCCCTACACCAACTTACAAAAGGTACTTCCAGTATTGCTGAATATGGTAGGCAATTTAAATACCATTGTGATCAACTATCTGCAATCATTCATCCCATTGATGATGCCGATAAATGTCACTGGTTTTTATGTGGTATTAGTGCCTCCTTTGAGACCTATTCTACTGCTTAGCGCGCAATCAAAACGTGCCACTCTTTTTTCTAATCTTCTTATACAAGCAGAAGGGAATGATCTCTTCCTAAAATCGCTTCACGACTCCCACCAGATCTTCGGGACAGTCTTCCACTCGTGGCTCTTTTCTGGAGGAAGGGGTCGTAGCTCTAACAATCGTGGTGGTTACTCTGGTGGCCGAGGTCGTGTTCGGTGTCCCCCACACTGTTAGTTTTTTTCGTATAAATGGCCATTATGAAAATAAATGCCCGTAATTATCTTTGTTTTCTTCTCAGACTTCATCCCCACCACTTGATGAAAATTTGGTTTCTGCATTTCAAGCTTAATGTCATGTTACAAATAACTCACCAGACTGGTATGTTGATTCTGGAGCTACTGCCCACATGACTCTGCATGTTGCAAACCTTGAAACAACCGAACCCTATCAAGGAAAACAACAGAGCCCTATCAAGGAAAATAACATGTCTCATTTGGCAACGGTAATACTCTTCCAATTTCTCCTATTGGTCGATCCTCTATTCCTAACAATATTCAACTCTTAGATGTCCTTATTGTTCCTAATCTCACAAAAAAAATCTTTTATCTATTAGTAAACTTACCAACATTTTACTCGTTGATTTCTTACTTTCAAAAAATTATTTTGCTATTCAACATCGAATCACCAAGGACATTCTAGCTCGGGGTCGGGTTGATTGTGGGTTCTACATTCTTGAGCAAGGTCATGAAGCATTTTTGGCGTCTTTGTCTAAGCCTAGTGTCTCCTTTGAACGTTGGCATGCTTATCATGTTCATGTCGCTTTTGATGTTATTACTTCTCTGTCTAAAATAGGTTTTTTGTCTGTGACTACTTTGTTACCTAAACCTCATATTTGTACTTCTTGTCAGCTTTCCAAAAACAAGCGTTTATCCTTTCCAATTAATGAAAAACATTCTTTACATGTCTTAGCCATGGTTCATTGTGATTTTTTGGGGCCCCATTCCGATTATGTCTGTTGATGGTTGTCTATATTATATTATTTTTGTGGATGATTTTTCTCGTTTCACATGGTTTTACCCATTAAAAACGAAATCACAAGTTCACACCATTATATCTTCCCTTTTAAGTTTTGTTCAAATTCAATTTTCTACGAAACTAAAAACCTTTCAAAGTGATGGGGGTACCGATTTCTTAAATTCTCATGTTCATCAGTTATTTACTAATAACGGGACACATTACCATATCACTTGCCCATATACACCCCAACAAAATGGTCAGGCTGAACGAAAACATCGCCGCTTAACCGAAACGGGTATTGCCATGTTGTTTAATGCATATGCTCCGGCTCCTTATTGGGTTGATGCTTTTACTTCCTCTACGTATACATTGATCAGAAAAGGTCATTTGAAGTACTTTATAACACCATGCCAAATTATGATATTTTTCGTGTTTTTTGGGTGTCGCGTTTTTCCCTATCTATGCAACTATTTAACTCATAAGCTTGCTCCTCGTAGCTCACCTTGTATCTTTATTAGCTATGACTCTCAATGTAAAGGATATCGTCGAGTAGCAGCGAGTTGGTCCGCGTGTTTTTAGTGACCTGCTCGCCGAGTCTAAGAAGGGACTCGACGAGTAGGAGCTGGAGGATGAAACCCTAATTTCCAGGGTTTTGCACCCTATTTAAGGATCACTTGTTTCCCCCTAACCTCTCTTACTACCTCCCTCGAATTCAGAAACCCTAATTGTGCTTTCCCTCTATTTTTGTGTGCTTCTTATCTTGAAAGAAATCTTTGGAGAAAAGGGGCTTGGAGTTCAAGAAGTTTGAAGCAAGGGGCTGTTGTAGATCCGGATTCTTCTCTGTTTTGGCTCTGTTTTGAAGGTAACAAGTTTCTACCTTGACTCTCCTTTAGTTAGATCTCTTCATTTATGGGTTTAGAGCCCTTTTTAGGGTTTTGAGGTGGTTCTCCGTTTTGGGTTAAGATCTGAGGTTTGCAACCTCAGATCTGGACTCCTTTAGTCCCTCTTTGTCATAAAGTATCAATCTTTGTCAAGCTATGACCTTTCCACTACCTTAAGCCACTCCTTTAGCTTGTTTTGGGGCATTATCATCTTGCATGCACGTAAAGTTTGCAACTTTACGTGATAATCATGCCCTAGGAGCTTAGATCTGCAATATGGAGCCTTTGCATGGCTTAGAAAGCACCTGTAAGGATGGAGGATTGAAGGGACTCGGCGAGTCGCATGGTAGACTCAGCGAGTCATATGAAGATGGTCATGAACTCGACGGGTAGGATGAACAACTCGGCGAGTCCGATGAATATTGTCGTAAACTCGGCGAGTCAGTAGAGTGACTCGGCGAGAGGGTTAATTATGCAAGGAACTATGCGAGTGTCTAGTTGCACTCGACGAGTTCAGGTCAACATGGACTGTTGACATTGGCAGTTGAATTTGACTTTGACCATGGGTTGACTTTTGGACTTTTGGGAGCATTTTGGGAACTTATGAACATGGTTGTATGGCGATTATAGGTGGTGGGGTTTTCGGCAGTGATTCGAGAGGGTGAGCTTATCTTTCGAGTCGACATTTGCAAGGTGAGTTATCCTCACTATATCAACAGTGTCTAAGGCACCAAGGCCGGCCCTTTATATATTGTATCAGGATTATGGCATGATATGTTTATTGATTACATCCTGGTAGTTAGCATGATGGTATGCTTATGCTTAGTGACCTGGTTAGGTCAGCGTCCTGGTTATATGATAATGCTATGTTAGTGACCGGTTAGGTCTGTATCCCGGTTATTGGGATGTTGCTATGATTAGTGATCTGTTAGATTGGTTTGACTGTTATATGATATGAGCTAGCGTATGGTATTTATGTACACATGTTTGTTGATTGGGGGTTGGGTTGAGGCGGTCCTGCTTTGTGCTGTAGGCCAACATACCCGGGGAGCGGTCCGGATAGCCTGTAGGCCCTGGGAGGCGGTCCAGTCATGCCGAAGGCTCGGGAGCGGTCCAGATAGGCTGTAGGCCCTGTGAGGCGGTCCAGTCAGGCTGAAGGCTCATTATGCATGCTGATCTGTAATTGTTATTTGTGGTGGTTATATTGGTATGGCGTTGGTATTTTGGGGGAACTCACTAAGCTTTCGAGCTTACAGTTTCAGTTTATTGTTTCAGGTACATCAGGGGATCGCGACAAGGCGAAGGCATGATCGTATAGCTCCTCGTGATTTGTTTATGTTTCTGGGAAAACTATGATATTAGATATTTTGAAAACAAACTTTGTAATGACGAATGGTTTTAAATGTTTTTGAAAAAGTTTTAATTTGGCATTAAATTTTTGGGTGTTACAAGTTGGTATCAGAGCCTTGATTTGAGTGAATTGGAGGAACACTCGTGTGAATCCAGTCTCAAATCAAGGAAAAAAATTTAAAATGATTTTTAAATGTTTACAAAATAAGAAAAGGAGGATGCAGAGTGTACGATCAGCCGGAGCCAGCAAGTAGACCCCAAAATACCATACAGTTACTTGATATTGTTATATGTTAGAACAGCATGCCAGTATTAGGCTAGGGATCTTCAGGAATTGCATGATAGATTTGCCTGATTACATGATGCATGCTAGCTTAGGGTTTCCTTTATACGAAATTGACATCATTACTGTAGTTGCTTAGTGTATGCATCATGGTCGTACATAACTAAGATCTTATAGCCTGAGAATGTTTGGTTTGGCCTTATTTCCTGTTCTTGTTTGATGAAGGGCTTAGGGTAGGATCAGGTATTCGAAATTCTATAGGGTCTAGCGTTATGTATGGCTAGCATACACGAGTGCTGCAGGGTTGGTGGAAGTTTCATGGTCGGGTGAGTTGTGAGAGGCCGGGAGGCCAGTTATGAGATATCTAGCATTCCTCTAGGAGTGAGGATTGAGCGCTCGTTATGTTTATGTATATTTTTAGGGTGTTGTGGTGATACTTGAGACAAATATGGGTAGGTGTGGAAGGTAGTATGGGCCCGTACTACTGAAAGCACAGGACCCATACGCGTATCAAGGAAGTCACAACCCCTAGAGTTTAGTCGGGAGTTGGTTTCCAGTTTATGTGGATTATCTGATATCTTGTGGTATGTTTCAGAATGGTGATGACGAGACGCTTTGTGACTGGATCCGGTTCAGGATCAGGATCAGGAGACGAAGGTCGGGAGGGGCCAACAGCACCTGAGCCCGTGGTGCAGATGGGTAAAGAGGAGCTGGACGCCAGGATTCGGGAGATCCTGCATGATGAGGTTGCTGCTGTGTTTTAGGCACAACTTCCAGAGATGTTTGGGTCTATTAAGACCGCCATGGTCGAGTACTTCGACGAGCGATACGCAGCCCTTGCGGAGATGGCTTCCGCTGCAGTTGCATCAGCTGTAACAGCGGCAGGGGGAGGAGGAGGAGCCACTCGGGGCTTCCAGTATAGCGACTTCGATAACACGAAGCCCCCTACTTTTGATGGGACACAGGACCCCATCAAGGCGATGAGGTGGATTTCAGATGTGGATGGGTGTTTCTTTACTTGCTCGTGGCCTACTGACCAAAGGGTCAGGTGTGCTTAGAACCTGCTAAGTTCCGGGGCCAAGGACTGGTGGAGATTGACGACTGGGTCGTACATGGATGATCAGAGAGCTGCTGTTACTTGGGAGCAGTTCAGGGATATGTTCCGCGCCCGATACATTCCACGGGTCTAGCGGGAACGGTTGTCACATAAGTTTTTGAGTTTGAGACAGGAGGAGGAGTCGGTGACGGAGATCACCCGCATGTTCACAGAGAGGGCGATGTTCTGCCCAGAGTTTGCTTCTGAGCAGGCTCAGATGACCCGTTATTTGAGCATGCTCAAGACTGACATTCGTCAGTTTGTGTCTACCCAACGATGTGATACTCTTTTAGAGTTGCAGGAGGCCGCTAGGCGGCGTTAGTTGGAGATTGAGTTGCAAATGAGGGAGCATAGGTAGACCCCAGCGCAGTCGCAACCGGCGCCTTAGCGGTCTAAAACCGTTGATTCTAGGACCGGGGGTCAGCAGAGCCGCACTTGTGGAAAGTGTGGCAAGAGTCATTCCGGAGTTTGTCGGACGAGTAGTGGGTGCCACAAGTGTGGAAAGGAGGGGTACTATGCTAGGGACTGTTGCCAGACAGCCCCTGCATCGGATATGAGGATATGCTATCACTGTCATCAGGTTGGTCACGTGAAGACCAACTGTCCACAGCTTGCAGCCAGGCCGACACAGGCTCCAGCGCCGGCTACATTGAGGATACCGGATGGGAGGCCAGTCAAGACAGTGATGGGTTTTATGCATAAGAACAATCCTATGTGCTCATACAAACCCTAATGCTTGGATCTAGGTTTCTCTATTGTACATGCAATGAATCCAAGACTTATAAACCCTAATCTAGCATACATAATTTCAAAATTAACATATAACATCAGATCTAGATGTTTACCTCTTCAAATAGTAGCTTGAATCTTCTTCTCTTGAGCTTAGAGTCACAACTGTAACTCCTCTAATGGATCACAAACACCACACAGCAAGAAGGCAACTTTGAGAGAGAGGAGGATGCTAATTTTCGGCCTAGGGTTTTCTCATAGGAACAAGTGGCCGAAAATTGAAGCCTATGGGTCTTATTTATACTATAGGCTGCTAGGGTTTCAGTCTAAATCCTAATGGATAGCTTAGCCACCAAGCAGCCCAAGGAACCTTCTGGAATAAGGCCCTTGGACGAAAATATGATGACCCTTCATCATAATTTCGTTCCCCCTTAGTCCATTAGGTTTTCCAGCCCAAAACTCAACTATCACACATTTGACAGTTTATTCCCCTATATTTAATTAATCTCTTTTAGTCACGAAATTAATTCCTAATTAATTTATGACTAATACAAATTAAATAAATATGATTTTCTTTTAATATATTATTCTTATAATATATTAATAAACCATAATATCCTCTCTCTTTCCTTAAATTACCTTGTCAAGTTGCTTTGGTGAAGGCAACCCAAAAGGACCATGCATAACCGGGTCAAGTACATACCAAATATAGTTACGGGCTTAGACACTAATCCAACAGTCTCCCACTTGGATAAGTATAGTAACTATATCTCACATACGACTTCAGGATTCGGTTAGCAATTGTAGCTCTTATACGCTTCTGTCAACTCTGATCAAAAATCCTGTCCTTCAGATAAGGGATCGTATAATCCTCTGTTCTATATATCATGCTGACAATACTTATTGTCCAGCATTTTGTTTCTCGATCTCTGATTTCTTCGGCATATAATTCAGTTGAACACATCAACCTCATCCTGACCGGGCCCGACACATAAGTCAAATCAAATCATCGAGTGGCCAAGATATTGCTTTTATACTCTTAGAATAAAAGGAACAGAAAACTTCGACTTATATGCTTTTATTATCTACTAGCTAAGTTACACACAATAATACGTTTTATAACATCAAGTTACTGATGCGTTTTCGTATTATCAATGCATAATCAACTAGCAAATAATAACCATATCTATAGGTTTAAAGATTATATGATATTATCATCTTGCGATCACTTGTGATAACTTTCATGAAGTGATACTAGCAAGTGCGGGTTTATTCCAATGCTCAAAACATATTTCATAAGCACTCATAAACTCTGTAGCAAACCTTTGCTATGTCTAAAACCTTTTAGACAATCTACAAACAAATTTATTACAATCTTCTTTCATATCTACTTCCAACATATCAGCGATTGTGGACTATTCGAATAATCCTATTATTCAGGAAGTCAAAACATGCAAAATCGAAACAATAGATAAATAATCAACACAAGATAGAAACTTTCTTATAAATAACACACCTTTATTTAATCATCAAATGTTGAATACAAAATTATCCATTACAAGTTTCCTACCTATCTAATCTAAACTAATATCGTCCTTTAGCCCAACGCTCCTAGCGTGCTTCAAATGCTTGACCCTACTCAGACCCTTCGTAAGGGGATCTGCTAGGTTATCTTCTGACAATACCCTCTTCACAACGAGAAGTCCCTCTTCTACCCGATGTCTAATAAAATGGTATTTCCTGTCGATAAGTCGAGATCTGCCATGATCCCTTGGTTCCTTGGTCAAGGCAACCGCTCCTTCATTATCACAGAAAATTTCCATGGGCTCCTTTATGGATGGCACAACTCCAAGGTCTCCTATGAAGTTCTTCAACCATATAGCCTCCTTTGACGCCTCGCTTGCCGCAATGTACTCTGATTCACACGTTGAATCAGCTACGGTCTCTTGCTTGGAACTTTTCCAAGTCAC